>NC_134483.1:137062881-137397881 GCF_040206685.1 Ascaphus truei | reverse complement strand
GATGAAATCTGGTATTTTATATTTGTGGATTTGCATGTCATTTCCCAGAATCCCTTGCTGCAGTGGATGCACTGAGTGCTAATGGTGAAAGGCAGGGTTGCAGACCTGTCTAAGACATGATGCAAATGAGCATACAGTAATATTTCCATTTGCTGTATATATATATATATATATATAAATATATCAGAGAAAAATAAAAAAATAAAAAAGTGCCCGCTCCTCGTATGATAAAAAATTACAAAGGTTTAATAAAACAATCGCTCAGACAAATTCAAACTCACAAATTCGACAAAATATAAAAGCGTGGTATGAGATGGAACTCATGTGCCAACATAGCTGAAGTGACCGCCATCTGCTTGCTCCGTTGGAACATGTGATCTCTGGTACCTCACTGTCGATGTTACTGATGTAAAAGTCCTCCGGCAACCCAGAGATGGCAGCGTTAAAGTTCCTGGTTTAGGGGAGTGTGGGTATGTGTATCTAGTTCCTGGTTTAGGGGAGTGTGGGCATGTGTATCTAGGCCAGACATCCCCCTTAGGCCCCAGCTAGGCCCTAAATCACCTCAGCTTGTGGTTACTACAGGGACTCCCCTTAGATAGGGGCAGGGTACTGTAGAACCCAGACAAGTGAGGGTCCAGTCAAGAAGAGGAATATCCTGGCCAGTGATTGCGGTGACTCACTCTCTGCAAGTGCAGAGACCGTCATATCTATCCGGTTGGGATCGCCCCGGAGGAGCGTCGCGGAATGCATCGCGTCTGCGGAGCCTTTGCGAAGATTGTCTGCTGGTCCGAGTGCAGGAGCGCTCGGCAGGTAACCCTACACCTAAGTGCACCACCTATAACATCCTCATACTAGTGGGCAGCGCGGTCACCACACACTTGGGGTTTGGGTGTGGCACTGTGGACACGGTGTGGGGACACGTTGGAGGGTTGTGCCCTGCGTTGGCGCTTTGGGTAGTTGTGCCATTAGTATTATAGAGTTTATAGAGTGAGAAGCGTATGGATATTGTTACAGCAAAGATCGTTGCTATATTACATCAAGTGTATGTGTTCATTTGAATGTGTCCTGCGAGGAACAACTCCCGCTCTGCTGGGTGCCATTGCAGGTGGAGGTGCTGTACCATATAGTATTGTTCCAGAGGATACACCCCAGGCTCTCACTGGTGGAGGCTCAGGTCTCCTGTGAGCCTAACAGGTAAAGCACCACACCGGGTAATACATATAGATTTCCCTCACTTGCACCCTAATAAAGGCCAGTATGTGCCAAAACATTGGTTGGGTGTATGTATCAATGTGATTCAATAACATTTTAAGTATTTTTCACTGATTTTGGAGTGCTTGCATATGTCTTTTTCAATTGAGTGACCATCTCTACTACAGTATAGACATGCTTTTGTCCTTCTCTTTTTTTACAACAAGCAATAGAAAGTGGATATACTGTAAAGATGTTTTACATCTTTATACATTTAATTGGCTGGCTACCTGCCATCTAGAGATATTCCCTGTAGAAAAAATGAGCATGGAGCATATCAACCTACACACAGTACCAGGTCAATTTCCGTGGTGTTTGCATATCTATTTGCAATATAGCTAAAAGTTTTCAAGTGGTACTGTACACTGTGTGCAAGCAGTTGGTGCCTTCCATTATTTGCAATGTGAAATATGATGTTATACTGTTTTGTGTTTAAAGCAAGCAATATTATTATGTTAATGAAAAGCAAGCAAAATTCAAAATTAGTATTATTTCAATACATTTTAATTTAATATAATTAATGAAATGCAAATGTACAGTTAGATAATTGAGCAAAGAATGGTTCTCATGGCTGCATATTTTTAGTCTGCAAGCACAGAGATTCCAAACAAATCTGTCAATTATAAATTAATTAAAAATAGCAACTACAATGCTTATAGTGCAATAGTTACCAGTGCTTACAAAGAACCGGTTTACCTGAATATTGTGAAGCCATTTTATTCTAATTTTCAAAGCACATCTATTTATGGAATTTGAATACAAATTAGTCAATTTGAAAAGGGGAGAGTGTATTTGAATAACCTGCTCCATTATATTGTTTCAAACTTTCCCATTTACTGCATGAGGTTTTGAGTTTTACAGCAGCTCTCATTAGAAAATAAACCCTATTGTTAAATGCAAACCAGTTCAAATGTAACAACCGCCAACATTTCACCATGGCTAAAATTAGTTTTATGGCAACATTGATTGCAACTGTCTCTTATTAGAGAGTTATCAGTCGCTTTCTATGGGCTTCAGAAAATGTCAATTGGAAGTAACAGGAGGACCTTGTAAATTGTGGGATCAATAAAAGACATTTTTATTACCAATTGCTAAAGTATACACATACAGTAAGATGTTTATGACTTTATTTTTGTATTGATGGATTTTTAAGTGATTGTACTTTTGTTACAACATAATTCATTGTTGATTAGATAGCAATTAGTCTGAGTTAGAATAGGATAGTTCACAAAAATCAAGCAGTAAGAACATGAGAAGACAATCATTGCTTTTCTCAAAACTTACAATTGCCTGTAAAAGATATGTACAGTAGTGTATGACATTTCTCTACAGGACAAATAGTACAATAGCAACTATGGATCAGCTTAAAATGAACAATTAAATAAAATAAAAAACATTGAAATGCAGCACGTTACTGGATCTTCTTTATACAACATGCTGCTGCTGTGTTAGGAGAGGTCATAACCCTGATACTTCACTATTACAAACCAAAATATCATTTTTTTCATAAAGTAACATTGGCTGTAATCTGTGGGATGTAAGAAGAAGAAGAAGAAGCTCCAATCAACCCTTGTCTGCTCACTTTGCTGATTTACATCAAAAGATGTGCATACAAGTGTAAATGTTATCTACTCACAAATTATTGTGCAGAAAACCTTTACAAAAGGTAGGTTAATTTTGTATGATAGAAGAACAGCAAATGTGTGGTGCTCTGAACAAAAGCCTATAAAGTAAAATCACAGTTGCTTGATTGAAGAATCATATGGTTTAAACTCCCCAGTGGAAGAATAAGGGATATACCCCAGACAAAAGGTAGATAACAACTCCAAGTATAGCTCCAAAATACAACCGACTTGTGGACTAGGATCCCCACAAGCACTGTAGTAAGGGACCTCACAATTAAGTGATCCAGCAAATTAAATCGGAATGGAGACTGTCCAGATAAGGAAATAATAACTCACTGTGAGTAGGCTTGTCATCCTTGTCATCATGGTTGTTGTGTTTTCTTCCACTGATAAGGGGTGTGCATCCGTTTTTTCAATGTGTCCTCAGGAAATGCAGATGGGAAAAAGCAGGCACCAAACACACAGGATCAAAAAAAAGTATGAATAAAGGAAATACAAAAAGAGCTAGTTCCCATTAAAAATATATTATTTAATGGATTCTACAAGAAAAATATAACAACATTACGGGGTACAGAGCCCCCCACCAATGCGTTTCGAGCGCAAGCTCTTTTTCAAGGTGACTAAAGGTAATCACCTAGCCGTTTTTATAGTCCCCAGAAGCGCGCCAAAATCAACCAGCCATTCACTTCCTGAAACTCTCAGGAACGACGTCGGCGTGATGACGTCAGCGCGCGACCGGGGGAATGCAAAAAAACATTAAAAAATTACCAACTTTATTAACAATGTAACAACAGACATTCACAATGTTAAAAAATACCAGCCAAAGTACCTGGTACTTTTGACATTAACATCTGATATAGAATATCCCAGCTCTCCTTACCTTCTGGTTCGGATTTGAGCATTTGACTTAGACTCCGCCTTTCTTTTCTAAGGTGGGCTGAGCTACACACTCTAATAAGAGTATAAATACATCACCGGGGAGATCTCTGTTCTATCCCTCCTCCCCCTGATAAAGCGTGGTGAACACGTGAAACATACGTCGGGAACGTAGGGTGTCACGCTTGTGACGTCACTCGAAGTGGCGACATCCTCATCCAACAACGAGCAGGCTTGTATTTGCAGGCTATCCGATTTCCTTCTGAGAGGAGACTAAGTCAGAGCTACTATACACAGCTGTGACTTTACCTGGTCTACGTTTCTTGCTGTATACTCTTATTTCAAGTGATACATTTTGGCATTTTATAGTACAGCAAGCATTTGGCAAGACATATAGAATTTGTGTTATGATCGAGATTACGATCCATCTGCCGCTTACTACCCTTAAAGAGATATTACACCACAGAAGGATATTACACTTTTGTATTTGATTCATATATAGAGTGGACATTATGAGACAAATCCTAGGTGTGTGACTGCTGCACAAGGCAGATATAAGGAGGAAAGAGACACCTTATTAAGGGTGTCTTATAAGAGACTCGTTGTTATATTGTTGTATCTAATATTGGATGTAATAGGAGTCACTGCAGGTTTTAGATACTTATACTTACCTATTTTCAGATGACTGACTCCTAATGCCACCATTGAATGGGGATTTTTAATAATGTATCTGTGTTTTTAAAATCTCTATGTAGAAGTAATAACATTTTATTATTTTTGATTTCCTCGGTGATTCTGGGATAACTTTCCGGATTTGCAGTACTTACTATACTGCTGGGCTACTATACCCATTTACTTGTTACTAAATATGACATGAGTGCTTATGTTATTGGGGGAATCTTTGTGATTTCTCTTCAGATCAATACTGTATATATGATTTCCCTATTCCATCAGAAAATTATCATGTTCGTTCTAAACGTATGGTATCCTTTTTAAAAGAAACAAAAACTAATATTTGGAAGCATTTAGCTGCTGAGGTACTGAATACATCCCATTTTTGTTTATCAGATATGTCTAGCACGACAGATATAATTACCAGTTGTCTGATAGCAGTACCTATACCAGTGGACATTCTGTTAAAAGTGTTCAATATAATCAATAATGATTCCCAAGCAGAAGAAACTGATGTGCGACTACATTTCTCTGTATATGAATATTGTTGAGGATGCCCCCAGTGTATTGGTGAACTATGGCCAAACATGACAAAGATTATTACCCGCAATATTACACAGGGTGATGTCTATTATATAATGACCTGTAACCCTGAGAAAATAGGGAAATGTAGACAGGTACACATGACACCGTCAGAAATAACAAATATGACCCAAATATTGTGTAATCGAACAGATGACAAATGTCTCAATGTTGATAATACTATGAGCTGTAATCACACAGTGGTCTCACCAAGCCACATATATTCTGTTAAGCTTCCCGTGGGATGGTTGTTCTCCTTTGGTAATACTACATACTATTATATACCTGGAAATATTTCTGGAGGACCATGTACTCTCACAAGATTAGGAATGATGATGTTTTCCTTAGAGCCCGGCCCACATCAGACTAAAATTAAACGGTCTACCCTTCCTGTCAACGAAGATTGCAATCCAAATGTGATATTATTCTCAGAAGCTGAAATTATAAGTTTAGCAGTGTCACTTGTTGGAGTGCCTGGATTAGCCTTATGTTCAGCAAAACAAGTACGGAAACTGCATGTGCCTTAGCAAAAGGGTTACATCACACCTCTCAAGCTATAGAGGAGCTAATGTTGGATTTGCAAGGTACACGTGAAGCCGTTTTACAAAATCGTGCAGCAATTGATTATCTTTTGCTTAAACATGAACATGGTTGTCAGGATTTTGACGGAATGTGATGTTTCAATTTATCCGATCACTCCAACTCTATACAGAAATATATCTCTAACATTAGAAGTATTGTTGCAGGCACAACAGAGCAAGTCAATCAGTTTGACTGGACTTTCGGGTTAGGAGCATGGATTGGAGAATTGGGAAAGAAAATTGTTATTGGGTTAATACTTATTGTTTGCATGTTTGTAGTATTAGTTGCCATTTTTTCATGTTGCAGATTAATGTGTTCATCATTATGTAAAATAATTATACCTTCCACTAAATCACTTAGTCATTCATATGCTTCGCTGAACGTTACTACCCCCATTCCCGGCCCTGCTACTTTGACATATAACTCTAGATCCATGAGGTTGAATATCCCTATTCCACTAGTGGAATACGATAATATCCATATTCAATATGATAACACTGTATAACAAGGATTATCATTTTCATGACAAAAGGAGGGAATTGATAATGTGTATTTTATAGGGGGTACTCCATATTGATTTATAAAGTTAAGTTGTTATGTAATAATAATATAGCCATTCTGGTGTTCACCTTTGCCCCATATATGCCCCATCTATGTTGGCTGAGTGCCTGGAATGTGGTCAGATGGCAGTTCCTGATGTAAAGGCAGGAAGTCTGGACACATATGTTATTTCTCATTGTCCTGTCTCAGCATTTCAGCATTTTAGTTTCTCAGTATTCTAAAGTCATAATATATGACTTCTGTTAAGAGACAGACTATTGTAACCTGTAGATAAGGAGTTAATGCCAGAATATGGGAAGTGAGCTCTGCACGTCTACTTGTTTTGCTTGCTTGGCTATAAAATTGACTGTAAACCAAGAATAAATTAGGAAGAAGTATTTGAGCTCGTGTCTGACTCGTTTACTTCGTCCTCCGAGCACTCGTATTCTTTTCCTGTTCAGCACCTTAGAGGGTCGTGGCCTCTCGAGACGGTCTTCCGAGTTGAAGGGGAAGGTCCATACAGTACTAACGTTGGAGTATAGGACAAATTTACAAGTGGTGGCAGAGTGGGATAAGAAGCCATTGGTCGAGGTAAGTACATGATACTATTTATCTGTATATTATCCTCCCGGTGTCTCCTTATCTAGCAACACTATTGTAGCGATACCCCCTTACTGTAAGACTATAGATTGTCATAAACATATGGGTTGTGGACTGTGACGATAGTGAGGGTTTGGCCCGGGATTAATGGGGTTATTCCCCAAGGGCCCCCCTCTAACCTCGCCAGGGAGACAAGGGGTTAACTGGGCTGAGGTCCAGAAATGTGATTTAACCCTTGTTATAACATGAAAATGCTTATTCCCCTGTGTAAAATGTATTGTTGCTTGGTCAGTGTCTGCATAACCCACCCACTGGGACTTAAGGGGTTAATCTTATATGCAGTGCTGAATAAACAGTTACCTGAAAACTGGTAATTTGGTAACGGAGTAAGCCAGGACCCTGAGCCTTGGGGTACAGCCTCCGGGTCACCCCCCAAGTACACCCATATTAAAAATATAACTTTGTCATAAGAGGGACATATATTTTTGATAAAATGACTTTCTGCAAGTTTTTGAAATGTACAGACCAAATGCTAAATTGCCTCTGCCTGCCTTTGTAATGCATACCAGAAACCAAATGGTTTGACTTATATGAGTCTATTCACTTGCGTATGCAAGCTTCCTCTCTCCCAGTGCATATCAAAAGGGAGGTGTGAATTGGCCAGTTGGATGCTAAATAGGACATCCTGGTAGACTTGAGCCTGGCTTCACAGGGGTATTGCTATGCAATACCCAGGAAGGATCAACAGGTAATGACCTAGTTGGTTATGCGAGAAGCTACAAGCCTACTTCAAAAGGTTTTATTGATGGGGGTAGGGGTGGAGCAACCCAAACAGGATATCTGAATGGGTGACCTTATTAAATATAAGAATATTATTAGATGTCCTTCGCTGAACATGATAAGAATTACATATGTGTATCCGTTGGATGTAGCCCATCTTTTGGAGTCTAAACACTGTATATGTAACGGCTGCTAAATGCCAGATATTAATATCTCTATTAATTTTCATATTACACTGTAATGTTGGGTATCTCTGCGAGCGTCAGGTGTCACGGAATGTATTAATATATCTCACCTGACTGTGTGTATTACGGAACGGAAGTTATGCAATGATTTGCAGTAAATATGAAATTGTGGTTGAGTTCTGAGGAACCCCTGTTGTGATGAGCAGGAAAGGCTAGAATTTACAAGCCTGGTCATCAAAGACCAATTTGCTAATTGCTTATGCTTGGCCCAACGGACAAAAGGAATTAACCAGAGTATGTGTAACTTTTCACACGGGACTCTGAAAGCCCAAAGTCAGCTTCAAAAGCTTCAAAGGGGATTTTACTAGACGGCACGGCGCCGTATCTGGGAAAGAGGGGGTTAAAATGATATATAAGTCAGAACCACCCTTTACTCATTGTTGTTCATGTTGTTCATGCAAATGTTCTTCATGCAAATGTCTTCATGCATGTGTCCTGCATGTATTGCTGTGATGTCAACTGAAATATGGGAGAAGTGGCAGTCTGTATCCTGATGGCCTTCTGTCCTAATCTTTAAGTAAGTGTCTATGTTTTGCCTGTTATTTGTACATTATTGTGGGTTCACCTTTATCAAGGAATAAAATCATTTTATTATATCTTAAGTCTCGTCCCAGTTCAAACCCAGGTATATATATATTTATATATAGTTTTGGTGTAAATTACAACCTGTCACAAGCTACCGTGACAAGCTTGTAATTAACTGGTGGCAGCTGGCGGGACTGAACTGGACCTGGATTACAGTATTCTGCGGGGTACTGTGATCCAGTGGGAACTTGATGGTAATTGCAAGTTCCTGGGACTAAAGATATTGAACACACAGTGTACAACATATAACACAAGATATGGCACCTCCTCACTGTTCCCCTACTTGTGAGAAGCATTGCCTCCAGAACCAAAGTGCCGGCCATCCGTCTGACTGGAGCCGGGCACTCAGACCGGAGGAGTGCATCAAGTCAGCGCGGGGACCAGCAGCCAGCAAGGCTGAGAGAGAGACAGCAATGGGTGAGCATGAAACCCGGCAGGCTGAGCAAAGATCCACAGCTGCAGCTGCTGTAACCATCACACCGCCCGGAGAGCAGGGAAGGGACCCAGCTCCGGGACGGCAGAGACTTGTGGAGGGAGCGGGTGGTCTCGGAGACCATGGAAGTCTTGCACCAGGAGAGGTATTGGCCGTTGCGGCGGCCAGTCCATTTTTCCAGAATTGCTGGCCCTGATGTTTGCGCAGGGAGAGATGTCCCCAGCAGAGCGGCTCGAGCAGCTGAAGCTGGCAATGATCTGACACGCTTATCCCCTCCCAGAGCCCGGCGCTCAGGCAACTCCGCTCTGGACTCCGTTGCCCCTTGCTGGGGTTAGTCAACCGGTGGCGGAGAAGTACCGGCAGTTGCTGCGGCACTGCCAACAAATGGGCCACAATAATGCCCAGTGCCCTGACCGTGCGCGGTCAGGCGAAGAAGCCCCTCAGGGCCAACGCTCACGAGCTGCGGAAAAGATGACCCAGTTAGCGGCATCCTCTGATGGCTCCCGCCCAGCCGGGGCGACAACCCTCCTCGGGACGTCTCCTGGAGAATCTGGACGGGCTGCATCAGCAACAGCGGCGGAGAGCAGCGGCCGTCCACCTGATCCCGGCGGAGAACCAGCGGCTGCGGCAGAGAAGACGCCGCCACTCCGGCGTCCTGCCGGCGGCAGTTTTATTTGGGGGGAGGGACAGGGTTTGCGGGAGGGGGTTATTGTACCAAGTTTGCATGGAGCTGTATTCCTCCACAAAGACCTGGGACCCTTGTCCTGCACCGTTTTACCTGTACCCAACCCGGGCGCTTTTGCGGCAGCGGCCCGGTGCTGCCCAGCCCAGATGGGGCCGGCGGCGGCCGCTCCAGTCCCCCTGCAATTGGGACCAACGAAGGCAGACCAAGTCGCAGACTGACTCTTAGAAACAACGAAGGGGTGGGGAGTGATCACAGTACCATACCAATTGTATAATGTAATCAATTATGTAAGTGAGGTAATCAAAAAGATGGGTGCAAACTGTGAACTGAAAAGTGAATCAGAAAAAGGGAAGGGAAACACAAAATGGATTGCACCCTAAAAGAATTCACTTATATGCACACCAACCTAATGTAAAAATTAACTTTTAATAAGTGTCTTAAAACATATATTACCAAAGTAATGTGCAATGTGGATTAAAAATGTATTAAATCAGAAATATCTGGCATCCGTGTCTTTAATTATTAGGTCGTGCTGTCCCAGATATCCACTTCGTATTAATGGGATACTGAAGACAGAGGATGCTAGGAGTCAGGGTGTTAACCCCTCTGGAGCAACGATGAGACCCAGTGGTGATAATATATAATTGTTCACAGATAGAGCTTCCTTGCTAGTTAGACCAGTGCGACGCACTGCAATAAGGGCCCTGGTGTATTGAAGTGCAAGTGCCTGGATAATGAAGTTAACACATATAGTGTAAAGATAGTACAGACACTGCAACATACAACCACCAGACTCAGCAGTGCTGGGGTAAATAGCACAAAGATAATGTGAAGGCACCTCACATAGAGTGCAAGGAAAGCAAGCACACAAACTGTGAAAATAAATAAATAAATAAACAACTATCTGCTAGGGTCTACAAAGTTAGAACCAGGAGACTACAGACACTGCATTAAAACAGCTCCAAGTAGGAGACTGACAACATTGCGCGTCCCGGCACTGCCTAGCCCAGATGGGGCCGGCGGCGGCCGCTCCAGTCCCCCTGCAATTGGGACCAATGAAGGCGGCGGTCTCTGCGGGGACCAACAAGGTAAGCCAGACCAAGTCGCAGACTGACTCTGACTTATGTTTCCCTATGACTGTGCCCTGTTGTTTCACTATAGGGGTGACCGGGGGGTGGCAGGAGATAGGAGTACCAGGGGAGGGGAAGGGCGGGCAGCTTGTAGGGCAGCTAAACGTCCCCATTACACTGGTAGAGCAGCAAGGGGACTCTCAGTTAAGAGCCCCACTGTTGCAGCCTTGCTATGGGCTGGAGGTGTCCGGGGTTGTGGCAAAGTTAGACCACCCCCCAGATTACCTGACAGCCAAGAGCTAAGGTGGGTGCATCTGCACCAGCAACCCTGAGCTCATCCCTGGTAATGGAGAGACAGTGTCAGGGAGATGGCCTCACTCAGGTGTCCCTAGGATCCAGGTTAGGATTAGCTAGGGAGAAGCGGAGTAAGGGGAGGCTGCAGGTAGGTAGCCAGCATCAGTTCTCAGGGGAGGGGAAGGAAGGGCAGCTTGTAGGGCAGCCAGGCTTCCCCATTACCTGGGCAGAGCAGCAAGGGTACTCTAAGTTAAGAGCCCCACTGTTGCAGCCTTGCTATGGGCTGGAGGTACCAGGGGTTGTGACACAGTTAGACCACCCCCAGATTACCTGCCAGCCAGAAGCTAAGGTGGGTGCATCTGCACCAGCAACCCTGAGCTCACCTCCGGTAATGGGGGCACAGCTTCAGGGAGAGGGGCTAGCCCCGTTAGCACCCAGCTCTAGGGTAGGATTGCCTGGGAGAGGGTTGGGTGGGCCAGTGGGAAACAGGGAGGGAAGGCAGCAAGTGAGCCAGCCAGTTTTCCCCGTTACCCTGGCAAAGCCTCAGGGGGTGTCTCAGATCAGCAACCCCCTGTTGCAGCCTAGCTATGGGCTGGGGGTATCACCTGGGTATGCACCTGGGCTCATCCCTGGTAATGGGGAGACAGTGTCAGGGAGATGGCCTCACTCAGGTGTCCCTAGGATCCAGGTTAGGATTAGCTAGGGAGAAGCGGAGTGAGGGGAGGCTGCAGGTAGGTAGCCAGCAGCAGATCTCAGTGAGAAAAGGAGGGCTAGTGGTAGCCAGGGAGGGAAAGCATCAGGTATTGACGCCAGAGTTTCCCGTTACCCTGGCAGAGCACCAGGGGTTTTCTCAGATCAGCAACCCCCTGTTGCAGCCTGGCTATGGGCTGGGGGTATCATGGGCAGTGGCCAGTTTTTGCCACCCCAGGGATACCTGCCAGCCAAGCGCTAAGGCGGTTGCATCTGGAGAGGTGCCCCTGAGCTCGTCCCTGGTAAGGGGGAGACAAGGTCAGGGAGGTATGTGCACTCAGGAAGTTCCAGGGTCTGGGTTAGGATTGCCCAGGGAGGAGAGAAGTGCAGGTGGGCTGCAGGGAGGTAAGCAGCAGGCTGAGATGCTGGGCCTAGGGGAGGCTAGGCAGGGAGGCACCGTGGAGCAGGGGGAGATAGGAGGTCAGTGGGGTGTTAGGCAGCTGGCAGAAGCTAGGGCTGGGCTAGGTAGGCAGAAGGTCCCTTGTTCTGACTGTCCAGGAGTGACCCCTCTGACAGAACCCCCTGGGTTCCCAAAGGAGGGGCTGTGGGTAGATAGGCAGCCAGGGAGGAGAGTCAGGAGTATAGCGGAGCAGCTACAGGGTGGCACAGAGCCAGGGCAGGTAGGGTCCCTACAGAATGGTGACATAACCCTTTCCCAGACTTGGTTGACAGGGAAGCGACGGTCTATGCTTGATAGTTGGTCTCCTGTTGATGCAGAGATATGCCAGTTTCTGGGCAAGGTGCAGCATAGTCTGCACAGTAGCCCCGTTCACCATGGACTTGGTTCCCAAGGCACTGGGTGGGGGGCTGAGGGAGGCAAAGGAAAATGCCCGGCTTTGCAGGATCTGGACTTTACAATCCACTGTGTACTGGTCATTGCCGGAGGACAATTTTGCCAGGCCAATCCCTCAGGACGTATTGAGGGCGTCAAGGGTGCCAGTGGTACCCCAGTTCCTGGGGGAGGCGACTGGGGAACCAGGGCCCCATTGAGCCGGGGAGGAGTTAATTACAAGCTTGTCACGGTAGCTTGTGACAGGTTGTAATTTACACCAAAACTATATATAAATATATATATACCTGGGTTTGAACTGGGACGAGACTTAAGATATAATAAAGTGATTTTATTCCTTGATAAAGGTGAACACACAATAATGTACAAATAACAGGCAAAACATAGACACTTACTTAAAGATTAGGACAGAAGGCCATCAGGATACAGACTGCCACTTCTCCCATATTTCAGTTGACATCACAGCAATACATGCAGGACACATGCATGAAGACATTTGCATGAAGAACATTTGCATGAACAACATGAACAACAATGGGTAAAGGGTGGTTCTGACTTATATATCATTTTAACCCCCTCTTTCCCAGATACGGCGCCGTGCCGTCTAGTAAAATCCCCTTTGAAGCTTTTGAAGCTGACTTTGGGCTTTCAGAGCCCCGTGTGAAAAGTTACACTTACTCTGGTTAATTCCTTTTGTCCGTTGGGCCAAGCATAAGCAATTAGCAAATTGGTCTTTGATGACCAGGCTTGTAAATTCTAGCCTTTCCTGCTCATCACAACAGGGGTTCCTCAGAACTCAACCACAATTTCATATTTACTGCAAATCATTGCATAACTTCCGTTCCGTAATACACACAGTCAGGTGAGATATATTAATACATTTCGTGACACCTGACCCTCGCAGAGATACCCAACATTACAGTGTAATATGAAAATTAATAGAGATATTAATATCTGGCATTTAGCAGCCGTTACATATACAGTGTTTAGACTCCAAAAGATGGGCTACATCCAACGGATACACATATGTAATTCTTATCATGTTCAGCCAAGGACATCTCATAATATTCTTATATTTAATAAGGTCACCCATTCAGATATCCTGTTTGGGAACTCCACCCCTACCCCCATCAATAAAACCTTTTGAAGTAGGCTTGTAGCTTCTCGCATAACCAACTAGGTCATTCATTACCTGTTGATCCTTCCTGGTTATTGCATAGCAATACCCCTGTGAAGCCAGGCTCAAGTCTACCAGGATGTCCTATTTAGCATCCAACTGGCCAATTCACACCTCCCTTTTGATATGCACTGGGAGAGAGGAAGCTTGCATACGCAAGTGAATAGACTCATATAAGTCAAACCATTTGGTTTCTGGTATGCATTACAAAGGCAGGCAGAGGCAATTTAGCATTTGGCCTGTACATTTCAAAAACTGCAGAAAGTCATTTTATCAAAAATATATGTCCCTCTTATGACAAAGTTATATTTTTAATATGGGTGTACTTGGGGGGTGACCCGGAGGCTGTACCCCAAGGCTCAGGGTCCTGGCTTACTCCGTTACCAAATTACCAGTTTTCAGGTAACTGTTTATTCAGAACTGCATATATGATTAAACCCTTAAGTCCCAGTGGGTGGGTTATGCAGACACTGACCCAGCAATAATAAATTTTACACAGGGGAATAAGCATTTTCATGTTATAACAAGGGTTAAATCACATTTCTGGACCTCAGCCCAGTTAACCCCTTGTCTCCCTGGCGAGGTTAGAGGGGGGCCCTTGGGGAGTAACCCCGTTAATCCCGGGCCAAACCCTCTCTATCGTCACATGGACTCATATAGTTAGTCGGGGTTATAGTCCCCGACTGGGACAAAGGAATTAGATATAAGTGTATATCTGGAAATGCTCTAAGGTGACTGTGGAAAAGTAAAAAAAAGAATTAAAAAAAAGGGGGGTTGTGATATACACACATATATATGAACAAAAAAACAGAGAGCGCACGCCCCATAGTGTAGCACTGTAACATTTAATATGGGGAGGGAATGGTGGGGGGATTAAAAACACTCAAAATATACAAGTGTAAATAAAGCAGTTTGTGATATATAATCACCACCGAGGCAGGTAACGTCTCATGACAGGTAAGCAGTCCAACATCAATACTGGAACAAGGCACCCGACAGTGTTAATCCTTTCAAAGATCACTCAAAGTCCTCCATGTAATATGGTATCAGAGCTGGCCTCAATAGTACATCATGCACTCACCGGTCGTAAAGCGTGCATGCAACGTGATGACGCGATATCGCAAGGTACGTCCCTGACGCGTTTCATCACAACAGATGCCACTTTATCAATATATTTTTTATAAAGTTGCATTTGTTGTGACGAAACGCGTCAGGGACGTACCTTGCGACATCGCGTCATCACGTTGCATGCACGCTTTACGGCCGGAAAGTGCATGATGTACTATTGAGGCCAGCTCCGATACCATATTACATGGAGGACTTTGAGGAATCTTTGAAAGGATTAACGCTGTCGGGTGCCTTGTTCCAGTATTGATGTTGGACTGCTTACCTGTCATGAGACGTTGCCTGCCTCGGTGGTGATTATATATCACAAACTGCTTTATTTACACTTGTATATTTTGATTGTTTTTAATCCCCCCACTATTCCCTCCCCATAGTAAATGTTACAGTGTTACACTATGAGGCGTGCACGCTCTGTTTTTTTGTTCTTATAGATTCTGCATTGGAACTGGTTCTTCCATTTGAGAGCTGCCGTGGACCCCTGGATCCTGTACATTATCCTGTTATCATCTTTCAGTACTTACTTTAGGGTTTGGACATTGCACTTGGACTATTTATTATTTCAACTTATATGTATACATATTTGCCATATTAGAGTGTATATTCTAGTTTGTAATTATTTTACATTTTTATGGGAATTATTTTTATTTTATTTTTGTATGTAGTTTGAATCATTTATTTGTTAATATCACATATTTATCTACTGTGTCACGATTGGCGCTACTTTAATCACTCCTTTTTTGTAACTACACATATATATATAGTGATAAGTATATATAGAGTGCATAAGAACGCTGTCTTGGCTCATATATATTGTGCTGTGCTTGCTTGTTAAATATTTGCTATAGAGTTTTGCTCATATATATTTGCTGTACTGTGCTTGCGTGCATATATATAATTGTTATAGAGTGATAAGAGGAATTGTATTGTGTGAATTATGGGAACTACCAGCAGCAAACGTGGCCGAAGGGAAACAAAACAATTTAAAAATAAGACAGAGAAATTTTTTAAAAATGGCAGTCCTACAATTAATACTGACAAAGCAAGGGTAACGCTTATCGTTAACCGCAAGTATAACCCTGACACTGAAACCCTAAAAGAATATGTGTCACTTTGCACTTCTGACTATTATGTTGACCCCTTTGTTGATAATATGGCTGGATGGTCAGAAAAAATGGGATCTTCCAACCCCCTTCTCAGGGAAGGTAGTTTTGCACCATTCCAAATGACAATGATACGGAGATTGTGTTTAGGTGGTGATCCCGATTGGCTATGGTTTCAACCAGATCCAAACTGGGATATGAAATATATGTCATTATGTGGCAGGATTTGGGTCAAGGTGGTACCCCCAAGTGATGATTCAAAGCTAGGAGAGAAATCATGGCTACCCCCGCCTATGCACCTCACACCAGTGTATTACCCAGTCCCTAACGCACACCACAAGATCTGTTAATTCCAGATGTTTTTCCCCCACCCCCGCCACCATGTGTACAATCACAACCACCCCCGTACCCTCCTAACCGGCCAATATCATTATACCCGAATTTGGAACCTACCATTATAGTGGCATTATCATATTATGCTACGCAAGGTTCCTGTCGACCTCACCAATTTGAAGGGGAAGGGGTAAGTTGAAGGGGAATGTCCATACTAACGTTGGAGTATAGGACAAATTTACACACACACACACACACATATATACAGAATATATATATATATATATACACAATCAACAAGCAGATGACCATGATGATGTAATGTACTCTAAAATTAAAATACAAAAATGTAAACAATTAGAACATCATGATTACTACTTGAAAAGCCTCATAAAGAGAATGTGAATTGAAAGGGGGATACGTATTTAGAATCACGGGCAGAGATTACTCAAAATTCATGGATAAAATACATATATAGATAAAGCGGTGGGTGATAGGACTCATATTGGTCCAACTGTATTAAATGAAAGCCCCTATGTAGATATCGACATTCTGACCCACAGGTGACATAGTCTGGAGTGTATGGATCCAGTATGATTCTCGCTGAGCGGGACATGCTATTCATTTATCATGCATATTGATTTATATGTAAGTACAACGATTTGAATAACTGTGTCCAAGGATGGAATTGTGGTCATAAATCCTCTGGACTCCATTTTGATTCATAATTGAACAGTCTCAGTATACACCTGATTAGAATCAGCCATCCGAAACAGCTATTCAAACCCTACCTGCACATCACAACGCTCATGGAACTGACGAATCACGAATCCGTGCGAAACGTGTTGTCCTATGAGCATGGACCTTTTTGGACTCTGACGGCTGCCATAGTTCCTGACTCGCGATTGCTGCTTTCCCTGAACTCCGAACGCAGCGGACAGTGGAGCAGCATGCAGCAAGAAAACGTACTGCTGCGGCCGAGTTTATTCGAGCATTTGCCCGTTCTCGGCCGCAGCAGTAACCTGGCGCGCGCCAGAGGGTGCCGGGCGCGCGCCTAAGACACGGAGGAGCGCCCTCCGATCGGGGCTTTCTACCTCCCACTGCCGGGTCCGCCGGGTCCCCCGGAACCCCCTGCCGCCGTCCCCCACATCGCGGGACACCAGGGCTCCCTTGGGGAGCCCTGGACGCGCGTGCAGGGGGCGCAGGCACCCGATGACGCGTGACCGCACGTCGATGACGCGTGGCACGCCGAGGGAGTGCGGATAGCATGCCAGGGCATCCCCAGGCTTGCGGAGCTAGCCGCACTCAAATAAAATGTGCCGCCTCTGTAAAAGCCTAATTCATCGTTTGTATCCACAATGTGAATAGTTCACTTTGTTTGTTTTATGTAGCCATCGAATAAATATATTATTTTAACCCATATTTTTCTGGATCTCTTTGGCATATTTGGGGCACCCACACTCAACCTACTTCGAGCGCATGTTGATGTGGGAGAACACCCCAAGGCGAGGAGATAGAAGGTAGTCAGAACCCTGACTCCACGCTCCCTGGTACTCTCTCTCTCTCTTTCTCTCACTGACTAAATTTGACTGTGCAGGTCTGGGGGAGGGTCCGAAGTCTGAGCCCCTGATTGGGCAGTACACAGGCCCAACCCCCCTCCCCGCACGTGTCCCTCAAGGGAGCTGCTTACTGCTGAAGAAAACCCAGATTAATCCTAACACTTCCTGCACTGGTACCAGAGTTTATGTGTAAAACAGGGCAGATTAGTAGCCAAAAAGAATACATGGCTACACATATACAGTACTTTACGATAAACATATGTGTGTGTATTCCCTGCTACTCCATCAAAACATTACATTTATGCTTAGAAAGATTTGTGGTCAGTTCAATATTCATTCATGGGGATGCTTGCATCTTTAAAAAAGCACTCCTAAATAAAAATAATAATAATATTAATATATATCAAAACAAGCAGAAATAGAAGTAGCGCCTCTAAATATCCTATTAAAAATATATAATCGTAGAAGAACTATTAGCCAATCATGAATGTGCTTAGCGGGGTGGCTAGATATAGACTAATACACTATGATACAGACAATAAAATAATACAATATTAGTGCAATCTTCTGACAATGCAACCCTGTAAACAATATATGAAAAAATCAAAAAAATGAATTTAATGTATAAAAAATGTAGAAAAAATTGTCAAAAAATGAAAGTAAAAATTAAAAAACCTTTAGTACATAAACTCCTGTTCCAATGGCACAAACTCCAGGTTCTTGTAGCCCATTTCGAAGGGATCACCAGTCCCTACAGATATCTAGAAAAAAGGAAAAAGAAAGAAACAGGCGCACACCTAGTGCATTACCATAATAAAAAATGTATTAAAGGAACATAAAATCTATAAAATGCCCACTCACAAAGGTACAGCAATATTAAGCGTGTATGAGATAGGCTCTCATGTGCCAGCAGCTCCAGCAACAGCGTCCAGCTTAGATCAGTGGCGTCGTCACGTGGACCTCCTCCATACAGCAGGAACCGGAAACAGAATCCCTCGCCTTTGGTGTTCAGCGTGTATAGGGAAAACGGGTCCCACCAGGAAACAAAGTTTAGAGAGTCCTCAATTCAGCTGAGCAATGGCCGCAACGAGCGCACACGGGAGCCCAAAGTCTCTGTGCAGGTATCAGCAGTGTTCGTGAGCAAATGGCGGCCGCAATCTAGCCACGCCCTACACGTTTCATGAAGAAGTCATCATTGATGACGAAACGCGTAGGGCGTGGCTAGATTTTACCACTCCGGGAAGAAGCCCACCGATGGGTGAAACGCGTTGAGTGTTTACTACAGGCAGCCTTCATGTGATTTTTTTCTGGTGTGACTTTACCACTGAACTGATGCAGCAGTATGGATTTCTTTATCTCTTTATGAGTTAACGGTGCAACACTGTTAACGTTCTTATCATGGACTGATGCCTCTTGCAACTGAGCTACAGCTGAGTATTACCTCTCCCTGCTGTCTTGGCATCACTTGTCCTTGCAGTGATTTACACTACTGTGTGCTTTATATGATTTGCTTCTGTTTGCTCATATGTTTATTATAGTCACTATGTGTTAATTCCTTGCTGCATCAATAATCAGTGTTCATTTTTTGGTATTACTGTCCAGGGTATGAGATTTTTTTATCTATCTCCCTTGCATGTCTCCCCCCTCCCTTTTTCTTTTCCTATGGCTGGTTTTTGATTACATACTTGTTCCAATGCTGTGATTTGCATTTTATATCTTGGAATCAGGCATTTATACCAGTAGGGAAATATATATATATATATATATATATATATATATATATATATATATATATATATATATATATATATATATGTATTTTCTTTATTTTTTGTTTCATTAAGCTTTTTTTGTGTCATCATTTAATATATATATATATATATATATATATATATATATATATATATATATTTATTGTTATTTTAGATACATTCTAGCTTTTTGTTTGGTACACAGTATTCCTCGACATATAGTCACTTTCCACATATATTATTTTTTGGCTGTCATTAGTATGTTTATGTTTTTAAGTTAGTGTGTCTTGCTGTACTTTCAAATAAAAACTTGTTCAATTTTCAATCTCGGCAGAGCATCTGGTTCTTTTGAGCTATATCTTTCTTTTTTAGATTTTTGTTGGTGTAATTTAGAGTGCTATTAAGGGGATTGCAGGAATAGGATATTCAGCGCTCGTGCTGCAGAAGTTATTGTTGGAAAAATCCCTGTGCTGCACGTGCATGGAGCGTCTCCCCAGAGACTCCCACTTCAGAGGTGATCCCCCCTTAAAAGGGGGGAGGACACCCTGAGAAACAGAGAAAGAAAATTGCACAGAAGCGCACAAGAGATGGAATTAATAACAGTATTTTAATAAAACAAACACATAAATAGCTGAGAGGATCCAACCCCTTCTCAGCTCAAGAAGTAAAATGCCCAGAAACTAAAACCATACATATGGTCTCTTAACATAAAATGTCTAGGGAAAATACATCACATACAACAAAAGACAATCAGTGTAAAAATAAACAAAGAAAGTACTAACAGCCCAAGGGGATTTAAATGAAAACCGCCATAGAGGACTATATAACCGCTGACAAGGGGAGACGAACACTTACACTAAGGCAAAGGTGGGGGTCCACAGATGACCGCACAGGATCCGGATCGCGGCACCAGGGAAGATGAAACAGCCACCACTTGAGCCTCAGGCAGGCTCCGTCTCAGCCTCTCAGCAAACACGCGCAGGATGACCTGTCGTGACCTCTACGCGTTTCGCACCACGTGCTTCGTCAGGAGGTCACGTACAGCGTCATCCACGCGTATTTATAGAAGGAAGGGAGTTAGTAAGGACAGCCTGTTAGTACTTTCTTTGTTTATTTTTAAACTGATTGTCTTTTGTTGTATGTGATGTATTTTCCCTAGACATTTTATGTTAAGAGACCATATGTATGGCTTTAGTTTCTGGGCATTTTACTTCTTGAGCTGAGAAGGGGTTGGATCCTCTCAGCTATTTATGTGTTTGTTTTATTAAAATACTGTTATTAATTCCATCTCTTGTGCGCTTCGGTGCAATTTTCTTTCTCTATTAAGGGGATTGTCTTTGTCTTTTCAATTGTGTGTTTTATATTTATATTTATCCCCTAGCACCATTAGGCTCTTTACTTTATATTTAACTGGCTTATTTTTGGATTAATATATTTTTTACCAAATTCATTAGTTAGTATTATTTAGGGCCTGAGTTAACCACATATATTTGTGTTGAGCAACATACCTTTTTGTGTGTTTTATATATATATATATATATATATATATATATATATACCCTATTTCCTCAATTCTAAGACGCACCTTTTATTTCGATTTTCACATGTCTGAAATCAGGGTGCATCTTAGAATCGATGTATTACAAAAAGTGTCTTCAGTACTAACCCCCTCTTTTCACTTAACATGTTTCAGGAGAGTCCCATGTCAGCGGAGGACGAAGTGTGCGGCGGCGGCAGGAGAGATCCCCTGTCTGCCGATGGTTGAAGATGGACAGTGGGCGGGAGTGCGGTGGCAGTGGCAAGACAGGTCCCAAGTCAGCAGGTGAATGAAGATAAGAAGACAGCGGGCGTGCGGTGGTGGAGGTGGCTAATAGATCATAATAGCAGGAGCAGAGCGGCATAGGGGAACAGCCTGGGAGGTGCACCGAAGTTGACCGGTGTCTGACTTCCAGTTACAATGTGCACCTCCCAAGCCGTTCCCCTATGCCGCTCTGCTCCTGCTCAGCTCTCCTGCTATTATGATCTCCTGTCGCCACCGCACAGCCGCTTTCTTCTTATCTTCATTCACCTGCAGAATTTGGACCTGTCCTGCCGCCGCCGCACTCCCGCTCGCTGTCCATCTTCAACCATCTGCAGACGTGGGACCTCTCCTGCCGCCTCCACCCCCTTCAGGGCAGTGCACAAGTGACTGATCCAAGCACCCATATATACCCCTAACACCATGTATAAAATCACCTGAAACAAATATTAAAATCCAAATTGCAGTCCTAGGTACAGCCTACTTCACACTAAAACCAATAGGAAACACAGCATCTTAGACCTGCTGTCAATGGTAATCACAAGATGTGTATACTACCCAGGCGTCTATGCTGGCACGTCACTGGACAACCTGATCGCGTGCATAGCAACCTGTAGAGAGCGCGCATCAGCTTGAGCACTGTGTCGCATGTGTGATTATATCAGCTTGCGTTCTGAAGCCCGTGCCCGAATTATCCCTCTGTAAAGAGCCCCGCATATGCTTCTGGGCATGGCCACTAGCAACCCGACGTCATCCATGACAGGTGGCCCTGTGTTCACAATACACAATTTTTGGACTACTATTGCTGCATTTTTGGTTTACCTTGACGTTGGTATGCAGGCTTACGACGCTTTGGCCAAAGGGTTTAACTAAATAACCAAGTTATTACATTATTATTCAAGTATTTATACTTTATACTCATTACCATATATGTTTTGTCAATTTGATGTAGCATTGGGCACCCGTGTCTTCTGTTGTATGTATACATTTGCCACGCTCAGTAGCACTCATTTTGGCATAAATATATATTCATGATGTGAGTGTAGCAAGGTCTCCCCAGCCTGTCAGCACCCCCCTCACCTTACTGACGATCGCGGGTGCAGCCGAATCAAATGGCGGCACCGCGCGGCGATCTCAGGGGTGAGGGCGGTCAGGCCCCAGCTCGTGGGTTGCCAAGGACGCGTGCGGCCGGTTGCCAAGGCCGCACGCGCGTTACAGGGCCCACGGCGCTCTCTGAGCCGGGTTGTAAGGGCGCCGCCATGTTGCGCCGGTTCACGCATGCGCAGTAGGTCCCAGGCGGCCCCGATAGCTCGCGCATGTGCAGGGAGGCTGCGAGAGGCAGGGAACAGTTGCGTGAGGGCAGGGAAGGCGCAGGAGAGTCGCGCGAGAGTAGGGATAGCTAGTGAGAGGTTGTGGCGGCCATTAGGGGTTAGTATAGGCAGAGGGAGGGCGCGCACGCGGCCCCAATGTTATTGTAAGTGCCCCGGGACTACAATTCCCATAGTGCTTAGCAAGGGAGGCACCAGGTGCCTCATAGGAGCCAATAGGGCTGCAGGACTGCCCTGGATAGAAGTGGATACATTTCGCGGGGAAAAGAGCACACTAGTCAGTCAGAGACTGGAGCAGCCCAGGGAAGGAGGTAGGGTACAGGAGTTGGGGACTCCCTGTACTAGGCCAGCACCCCAGGGCCCGAGATAGCTCAGCTCCCCAGTAAGGTGAGTGTTGCCAGGGGCAGCCCTCAGGTTAGGGACCTTGCCACTTACATTAGTGGGAGCTGGGAAAGGTAGGTTACCGAGAGTTGGAGTCAGGGAGCTGTAGGGAAAGGAAGGGTGCGGAGAGCGAGTGCAGCTCCTGCCCCATATAGGTACCTACACCCCAGGTAGGCCCCAACTCCCCACTAGCTTAGTGGGTAAGTGCTTAGGGAGGCCCGAGATAGGGACGCTGCCCTTAGTATAGAGGGCGGCCTTGTCAGAGTCACGGCTGTTAGTGCTGTGAGGTCTTACAGGCAGGCACCTTGTTGCGCAGCACGTTGGCTGCCAGATCCAGTGAGCTACAGCTTGCTGCTGTAGGCGCTGGGACTAGTTAGATAGTAGTGAGGTGAGGGACTTGGGTAGTTAGGGGAGTGGGATAGGTCATTACCCCTGCAGGCCCATAGGAGTTCCCCAAGCCACTACAGGTTGCTGCACTACAGGGACAGGCCCTAGGTTAGGATTCCTGTCACGTTAGTGCCACTTAGATTAGACAGGGACACAGCAGACGCTGCGGTTCCTGCTAAGAGGTTCGGACCCTCGTTGGGGTCTGCAGAGACTGTTCACCAGGTTCGGACCACCCCTGGTGGTTCACGTGCAAGGAGTCCAGTGTAGAATCAGACGGAACCATCATACGACTGATCCTTTGTGAAGCCCGTTGGAGATCCGAGCACGGGAGTGCTCGGCAGGTACTATCTACTACACAAGTGCACCAACGGGCCCTTAGTTTAATAGTGACTGCGCAGTCACCCATTGACTCTGTCTGCAAGAGTGCGGGACATTGGGTGGGGTTCTTTGGACACTGGGTGGGATCACCTGGTGTTGGGGAAGCGTCCTGCTGGACGTCGCAGTTAGTGTCTCCTCGTGAGAGGGACACCGGTTATGTGATACCTGTCATGATGTGTTATATTCTGTTCTAACCTAAGTAAATAGTATTAGTTATTATATATCTGTGTATGAGTATTGATTGTTGTGATTGTCCTGCGAGGAATCACTCCCCCTCTGGTGGGAGCCATCGCAGGTGGAGGCGCTGCATCGTTGTAAGTGAGTACCCTAGTACTGTATAATTGCCTCAGGTTCCCCGTGGCGGAAGCTCAGCCCTCCTGTGAGCCAACAGGTAACGCACCACACCTGAGTAACCTTGTATGTTCCTGCACCTACACAGTGTAATCTGCGATTGGGGGGGGGGGAAAACCCGTTACATGGTGATGTAGGAGTTTGAGCTATCTGGGAATGTGTGTTAATTAATTTCTGACTGGTAATAGTCTCTGGAGGTTAGGTGGCACCTCCCCCAGAGCTCGCCCCTCCCCACCTTTTTAACTTGGGAGGTTCTAGCAACTTGCTGAAATGGACAGGACTCCTTCATCTCATACAGAGGTAACAGGAAGGTTTCACAGTTTTAGTGTTAGGACCTGCATTTTTGGTTTACCTTGACGTTGGATGCAGGCTTATGACGCTTTGGCCAAAGGGTTTAACTAAATAACCAAGTTATTACTATTATTTTTGTCAATTTGATGTAGCATTGGGCACCCGTGTCTTCCACATGTATACACATGTGTATATATATATATATATATATATATATATATATATATATATATATATCAAAACAAAACAGAAATGGTAAAGGAGCGCCTAATGCAACAACCTGCCTAACTGTGAATAAGTAGCCAACTGCGTTGATACAACCTATGGGGTGGCTAAGGTGAAATAATATAATTATAAACCCTATGTAATTCTAAGATAAAATGTGTAATAACTTTAATACAAAGTGTACATAACAAAATTGTTAAAAATGCTTCTGGAAAAAAAATTGTGTGTTGTAATACAAAAAATATCTTGAATGAAATATAAAATATAAAAAAAATATAAAAAATATGAAACAATGAAAATAAAAACTTTTTCCAAAAAACTTTTAAAACCTTAAAAGTCACAGAGTCCTGTTCCAAATGAATGCATCCAGGTATAGGCAGCCCGTTTATAAGGGATCACAACTCCCTAGGAATACCTATGAAAGAAAAAAGAAAAGAAAACAGGCGCACACCTAGTGCATTAAAGTTTACCAATAGTTTTATGGAACATTTAAAACCAGACAAATGCCCACTCACAAGTAAAGCGTTATTTGAAAGCAGTTATGAGATTGGCCCTCATAAGCCAGTGGTGCCGTTCGAGCCTGTAATGGTGTCCTCTCGTGCGCGGTCTCCTTCTACCGGAAGTGACGCTCACCCGGTCTGGTGTCCCGCACAAAACGGAAGTCCCTCCAGGAAAACGAGGCCTCTCCTGACTGCCTCTAGCTGCTGCACCACCAATCAAGCCAAACGATGTGTCCACTGAACTGCTTTACCGAGCCTCCCACAAGCTGCGTTCCTCTCAGTCTGCTCTCAGTGGGACAAATGTCTGCTCTGCTCTAGCCACGCCCTACGCGTTTCGTCATCGATGATGACTTATTCAGGGGAACCCATTGGTTGTATCCCCACAGTATTTATAGTAAGGTTCATTTGCAAACATAATTAAAAACAATTAATCAATTACAACATTAATAAAACACTTTAAACTAGTCCATTGGTACAATTACTAATACTACACTGATCACAAAGGACAAGTTCTAAGGACCACACTGTACTATAGGAGAATTTCATAGCTCATAAGATGTTGACAAATATTTATGGGTAGAAAAAATGAATATTGTACTGAAACTACCTATTTGTGCAGTAGAGATAATTGATAATTGTATTAAATCAACAAGTAGTGCCATATAAATGTGTGGCTACTAATTTAATTAGCAAGTACTTACTAACCTTTAGAGGGTTATCAGGTGGAGTTACGAGATCTTCTCCGGGGCGCATTCACTGAAGGGATTATTTCAAAATTGGAACACAAATTTTTATACATTAAACACCCTAGAACCCCTATTTTCTATCACATTCCTAAATTGCACAAAGATATAGTTAAACCACATGGGAGGCCTATTGTGTCAGGGATTGGCTCGATGACATCCAACGTGTCCCAATATGTGGATTATTATTTACAACCCTATGTCATCAAATTGCGTTCTTACATACGGGACACGTTGCATGTCATTGACTCCATCTCTGACATCAAGTGGAAGGATACCTATCACTGGGCTACATGTGATGTATGCTCACTTTACACCTGTATTGAGCACTTAAAAGGTATCGAGGCAATTAGTCACTTTTTAGAGTTAGATCCCGAGTTGCACTCTTCACACAGGTTTTTCCTATTAGCATGCATTAAATTTATGTTGAATCACAATTATTTTCTATTTGGAAACACGTATTATTTGCAAATCTGTGCAACGGCCATGGGGGCCAAATTTGCTCCCAGCTATGCTAACCTCTACATGGGACTGTGGGAGAGTACGCATGTTTGGGGGAACGCTGCGCTCGGGGCGGGTTTGGTTTACTATGGCCGCTACATAGATGATATCCTTATTATTTGGGATGGTGAGAGGGGGTCCCTGGAGGAGATTTTGGAAGCTTTTAATGATAACAATATGGGGTTAAAATTCACATATATTACACACCCAGATACCATAGTATTTTTGGATTTAGAGCTATTTGTGTGTCCTCAAGATGTCATTCATACTAAAACACACTTTAAAACAGTGGCTGCGAACAGCTACCTACAATATGGTAGCAATCATTATAAAAAATGGTTAGACAATGTGCCAAAAAGTCAGTTCTATAGATTAAGACGCAACTGTTCAATGGACATAGACTTTTATACCCAGGGTACAGATCTTTCAATGAAGTTCAAGGAAAAAGGCTATGATATGGCAGTTGTTAACAAATCATTTTCAGATGCCAGTTTACTGGATCGCGCGTCCTTATTGGAGAAATCCAAAAGTAAAACAATATCAAAAAATAAGGTTAACTCTACAGGTTTTGTACCTCAGTTTATTACACAGTTCAATCAGTCTGCAAAACAAATTAAGAAAGTAATAAATGACCATTGGAACATCTTGGTCAGCGATCCAGAGATTGGTCACCTGTTGCCAACACATGCTCCTGTGATCTTCAGGAAAGCAAGGAGTATAAAAACAATAATTGCTCCGAGCAAATTAAAAACATCTAAGCTAGTCAACAATTCTAGAGTGGATGGATCTGTTCCCATTAGGGTTAAGGGAAACTTTGGATGCGGGAGAAGTAGATGCTTAACGTGCAAACATTTGATAAAAACCAATAAATTTAAATCTTATTCCAATGGGACATCACATGATATAGCAGAATATATCAACTGCCTTAGTGACTATGTCATCTATCTAATATCATGTGAGTGCGGTCTACAATATGTAGGCCGCACATCAAGGGCCCTAAGCACGAGGTTTTTAGAGCATCGAAGAAACATAATCAATGGGTGTCAAACACACAATCTCTCCCGCCACTACTGTAATGAACATTCGAAAGATCCTAGGTCCTTACGAGTTATGGGCATCGAGTTCATTCCCCCTACATTTATGGGTGGTGATCGTTTCAAAAGATTGTGTATGAGGGAGACCTATTGGATGTATATTCTAGATACTTTGCACCCAAGGGGACATAATGATCACATAGACATTAGCACCATAGTGTGATCACTCCAGGTGGGTGATCCTTCGGAGGTCTGGTTTGAGTGCTTCGGCACTCCCTCTGAACTATGGTGACATGTCAACTCTCTAAAATATTCATCCTTCACAGAATTTTTTGAGGAATTTTTTTGAGGCATTTATTGCATTGCATTCCATTATGGCTATATACATTCCCAATAATGCATTGTACTGCGGATGTGTCTGTTTGAGTCCAGAACAGGTCTCTACATAATTATTATTTTTCACTTTAATACTTTAATATTTTTCTTAATTTTTTACTTTTTTATATATTTCACACGTCATCACCAATAGAGGTTATACATTCATTCATATCATTAACTTCACATTTATTTCAATTATTTGGACAATCACCTACACATACACATTATCCAATCACTTTAATATCTTTTCTTTACATTATTATCTATTTATTTTTTCAATGTTTTTTTTTCCATTTCACTCTATTAATACATCACAAACACATTATCATTTAATATCACATATATCATACACCAATTTATACATAGTCACTTCATCACTTCATTGCTAGCCTTTCTGAGCATTCTTCTGTTCTTGCTGAAACCATCTTCTTTGCTCCACCTCTGACTCCAATTGCAATCAATCACAGATGGATCATTCAACAGGTATTATACCATGCCCTAAGACCTGATTTGTTTAATTTATGTAGCACATTGTTTGCTTAACATATTATAAAGGGGTTAATTGATGGTATTCAGTTTTGATAGTATTCTCCAATTCTTGGGATCTCTCAATTAAATCTTGTTCCAAATTGCCAATCATGTTTTGTGAATAGAATCACAACTAATTGTCATCTATTGTCATGAAGTATGGTTAACTCTATCCAACTAGTAAGTACTTGCTAATTCAATTAGTAGCCACACATTTATATGGCACTACTTGTTGATTTAATACAATTATCAATTATCTCTACTGCACAAATAGGTAGTTTCAGTACAATATTCATTTTTTCTACCCATATATATTTGTCAACATCTTATGAGCTATGAAATTCTCCTATAGTACAGTGTGGTCCTTAGAACTTGTCCTTTGTGATCAGTGTAGTATTAGTAATTGTACCAATGGACTAGTTTAAAGTGTTTTATTAATGTTGTAATTGATTAATTGTTTTTAATTATGTTTGCAAATGAACCTTACTATAAATACTGTGGGGATACAACCAATGGGTTCCCCTGAAGAAGTCATCATCGATGACGCAACGCGTAGGGCGTGGCTAGAGCAGAGCAGACATTTGTCCCACTGAGAGCAGACTGAGAGGAACGCAGCTTGTGGGAGGCTCGGTAAAGCAGTTCAGTGGACACATCGTTTGGCTTGATTGGTGGTGCAGCAGCTAGAGGCAGTCAGGAGAGGCCTCGGTTTCCTGGAGGGACTTCCGTTTTGTGCGGGACACCAGACCGGGTGAGCGTCAATTCCGGTAGAAGGAGACCGCGCACGAGAGGACACCATTACAGGCTCGAACGGCACCACTGGCTTATGAGGGCCAATCTCATAACTGCTTTCAAATAACGCTTTACTTGTGAGTGGGCATTTTTCTGGTTTTAAATGTTCCATAAAACTATTGGTAAACTTTAATGCACTAGGTGTGCGCCTGTTTTCTTTTCTTTTTTCTTTATATATATATATATATATATATATATATATATATATATATATATATATATATATATATATATATATATATATATATATATATATATATATATCTCTAACACACAAAAAAGACAAAGACAATCCCCTTAATAGCACTCTAAATTACACCAACAAAAAAATAAAAAGGAAAAATATAGCTCAAAAGAATCAAATGCTTTGCCGAGATTGAAAATGAACAGATTTTTAATTTGTAAATACAGCAAGACACACTAACTTAAAAACATAGACATACTGAAGACAGCCAAAATAATATCTGTGAAAAGTGACTATATATCAAGGAATACTGTGTACCAAACAAAAAACTAAAGTGTATCTGAATAATAATAAATATGTATCTGTATATATACTAATTAATGATACTAAAGAAGTTTAATAAGACAAAGATTAAAGAAAATACATATATATATATATATATTACCCACTGGTATAGATGCCTGATTCTATGATGTAAAATACAAATCACAGCATTGGAATAAATATATAATCAAAAAACAACCAAGGGAAAAGAAAAAAAAGGGGGAGGGAGGCATACAGGGGAGATCAAAAAATAAGTCTCACACCCTGAACAGTATTACCCAAAAAAAGGGGGATTGAAACACTGACTACTGATGCAGCAAAGAATTAACACATAATAGCTATGATAAACATATGAGCAAACAGAAGCAGAACATATAAAGCACACAATAGTGTGAATCACTGCAAGGACAAGTGATGCCAAAACAGCGGAGAACGATAATACTCAGCTGTAGCTCAATAGCAGGAGGCATCAATCCATGATATGAAAGTCAGCAGTGTTGCATCGGTTGCTCAGAATAGAGTAGGGAAATCCATTTTGCTGCATAAGTTCAGTGGTAAAGTCACAACAGGAAAAAATCACATGAAGGCTGTCTTCAGTTAACACTCAACTAGTTTCACCCGTCGGTGGGCTTCTTCCCAGAGTGATCACTGCCACAGCTCTCCAGCTCTCCAGCATTCAGCAACCGGTTCCTCCGTCCTCTATGCTCCTCCGGTACCTCCGTCAGACGTGGTGACGTCACTGAGCTTTCGCGTGAGCACTGCACTCCCACGTGGGGCGTCGCTGATGCCGGGATCAATAGTATACCAAAAATAGTTTAAAAAACGTTTAAAAAAACGTGTAGCTCTTAACACTACCATCCACTAATGTGCCACTAAACACTGTATAGTCCACGCCCTACGCGTTTCTCCCTGCGGCTTCGTCAGGGAATGATCTCTTTGTATATATAATGTATATTATGCCTCTAGAGTATGCAGTGCCTTAAAATTGCAATATTGTATTTTTCTCTTCTTTGTAAATATAGGTAAGACCCCAAATTAGTACACGTGTCTGTCCCCCTTTTTTACAAATTAAACACTAGAAAACTGTGTTGCGAAGAGCCTGGGCAAATGGCAGCGCTATGTAAAGGGTGCCGTTTGCCACACTGTATTTTGCTCCATTTCTAGAATATTGTTTAACATGTGCACTTAGTTTCCCATCCTTTTATTGTTTTTATGTTCCCTTGAGGCCTGCTGTGAGAAGTCATGTCATCTCCATGACTGGTACATTGCTCGCAAGTCAGGCAAGCAGACTCTGTTCTACTCTCAGCCCCCTGGGTGCTACCATGACAACCAGGAAGCGATCACCAGAATATGCATAACGGTGCTTGAGCTGACATCAGGACACAAGCCCCGACAAGCAGACTAAGATCTCCATGTCCCCTAGCTGTTATCCTAACTTCAGGGACGTTCTCAGCTGGAGAAGAGGTCCACGCATGCACAGATATTAGGACACGCCCCCCGACATCACTGTTTCAAGAAATAATTACAGATAAGCATAGAAGAAGCTGATTAAAGATGGAAGAAAGAAAATTTGGGTACCTGATCCGGATCTTCTTAATGGATGGCATCGGCTGCTGTTTGAGGCCTTCGAGGTACGTGAGCTTCCTTTTTCCCAGGAGTCGGAGGGCCAGCGATTCTAATGGTACTGTAAGTAAAATATTGCATTTTTGTAAATGTATTTTTTTTTACAGGTTTTGACATTGGATGTGTATTTTTTTTTTTGGCACATTGACTGATAATGTATTCATCTGTACCACTTAAAGGTAAAGATCAATACATTATTAGGACAATATTTTTTGGGCATTTCTTACTTTGTATTGATGTTGAATTTTTGCGATGTTAGTTTATTATGTGCATGTAATTGTTTGGTATTTTGCTGCTTTATTTAAATAAAATGTTGGCGATTGATTTTCGTTTTGAATTAATGATGTGTTGTGTTGGCTAATGCTTTGGTAATGTTTCAGATTTTTTTTAATAATTAATTTCTTAGTAGGTTAATGTTATAATTAATTCATTGCTGTTGTATTAACAAATTGTTTTGATTGGTTACTGGTTTAATTAATTAATTGTTGATCTGTTATTGCTTGTATTAATTGCATTAGCTGGCTATTGTTTTTATTTAGTGAATTGTGTTTTTTTGGAGCTTTGTAATTTTTATTATTGTGTGTTTTGAGCATTAATGTATTTTGAATAGGGTGCCCATTGAGTGCTATAGAGGCTTATCATGCCCATATTATTATATGGGTATGATGTACCACTATTCTACTCAATGGGTACAGGGTGGGTATAGTGGGTCTGGGGTGGGTGGTTAGGCCTCCCAGGTGGGTAGAGGGGCAAGGTGGGTTAACCACTTAATTAGTATAACTGTTATAAACTGCTAAGGTGATTAAGGGTTTAGGGGCCATTAGATTGTATTTATTATGTACACTGGCGACACACTTTATTCGAGCTCGGCTAGTCCCACGAATTCGGGTATACCCGGGTGTATTGAGGTTTGTGACTGTTTTCTGCCCGAGTGCATTGAGGTATTTTCCAAGCAGGGATTGAAGCATTTTATTCCCGCAGGCTGCAATACTGCACAGTATATATATTTATACTGCATTACAATTCATGAATTTATGCCATCTGGTAGACACGCGAAGCATTGCAGCCTATTAAATCCTAATCATTATCATTTAACAGATCAGCCGCCCGTCAGCCAGGCATGAACCCAGGCTGGGAAGGCAAACGCAACGGGGCTTGTCAGAGGTGAGGAGCGGCGCATTCCAGGTATCTGCCAGGTACATACTGGGTATTTGCTCGAATAAAGTGTGTCGGTGCAGTATGTATACTTTCTGGCAACAGAGGATAGGGACCTGCAGTATCGTGATGAGGATGCCCATCATATTGCTGTGGTAAGTAGAACGGTATTTATTTACTTTATTTATGCTGGTTAATGTTGGGTTTAATAATGGGCAAATAATCTATTATCCATATCTGGATAATAGTTATTTTGACCATTACTGTACTGTATGTGTTTGGTGGGGGGGATTGATTGAAATGTAGGCATGTTTTATTTGTTGACATACAGGGTTGGTACCTTAGTTTGAGGGGACCTATTGAGACCACCTGAGGACCACCTCAGGGTACCACTTGTGGACCCACAAGAGACATCTGCAGAGACACCTGCAGGGAAGAACCAGGGGCCCCACAGCTGTGGGGGACCTGCGGACCAGCAGGCACCACCTGAAGGCCCTCAGACCCACGTGGAAACCACCCAAAGGCCTTCAGATACCTGTGGGGATGACCCGGGGACCCCAGACACTCATGGGCCCACCTGTGGACCGCATTGTGGCCCACAGTGACCCACGGGGACCACTTTGAGGCCCACGGTGCCAACGGGGACCACCCAGAGACCCACCTGTAAGCACCCCCCTTTGGTGCACTGTGGGGCCTGTGGACATCCGTCTGGCCCTCCGGGGACTACCGTAGGCCTGGGGTATTAAGCCTGTATGTTAAAAAAAATTGTTTTACATTATCGGGGGGCACAGGGTGGTGGTGTATTAATGCTTAGTAAATGTGTTTTAACATACATTTAATTCCTAGTGTAGATGTGCAGGTGGTCTCCGTAGTAGAATAGTAAATGTGTTTTAACATACATTTAATTCCTAGTGTAGATGTGCAGGTGGTCTCCGTAGTAGAACCGTGTTGGTTTTATGTCAGTGGACCCCCACTTCCTGAGATACAGGCCCCTTTATGGGGTGCCGGTATCTCCTATGCATGGAGATGTCCCGTGTCACGGGATCGGGATATTTCCATGCATAGGAGATACCGGAACCCCATAAAGGGGCCTGTATCTTGGGATGCAGGGGGTCCCCGAACCTCAAACCAACGCGGTTCTTCTCCGGAGACCCCCTGCTCATCTACACTAGGAATTAAATATATTAAAAATCATAATTTTCGAGCGAGATTTTAACTGGGAGTGGCGGCTCTCTCTGAGCAGCTCTCTACAGCAGAAATGAATCACCGGGTTAGGCCTTTTCAGAGGGTCGATCCTAACACTGGCAGCAACTCGCTCATTTTGGGAATTTTGCTATGAGAGGTAATGAAGGCTTGCTGAGTACCGTGATAGCAACGCTAAAAAAAACGTCAATTTAAATTGCCCGGCGATATTTTTTTTGAACCTTTACTGCATAGGCCCCATTGTTTGTTTGTCTTTGAAGGTTAAACACTGACTTTTCGGACGACATATATATTACTTACAAAGCAGAATATCAACTTGCAAGCCTTCAAATCTAAAAATAATTAAGCTGAAGCTGCTGCTTTTATATGTGTTAGGTTAAACTAGTAGAAATGTGTTGTTTTGTGCTATTTCCTATAAATGTCTGTAGATACGGGTAAATGTAAAGTATTACAATGTATTGCTTCTTATTTTTCAACATGGAAACCATTTAATTATGATTAATAATAGCAATTACAACCATTTATCTATTTAAAGCATATTTAGAAATAATTGATGGAAGCAATAAAATGTACTCATGAGCATTTTACAGGAAGAGTCTTAAGTTTATTTTAAATCATATATTATCTGTAATTTTGTCATGCAGGGTTTTTGGTAGACTAAATATTGTAGTGTGCCCCATAATTTGCCATTCATTACAGCATCACTACTTTCTAGCTAATATTTTTTTTTTTATAACTTTGGTTTTATTGAGTTTTTCAGCAAAGAACATGTACAACAAAATCTTCACCATACATTGTACAAAGAAATTGTGTTACAAACTGACATTTCTCACAAACAGGTATTGGGATACAGCTAACAGAAAAATAAAATTAAAAGGGGGGGGGGGGAAGTAGGGGAGAGAGGGGATAGGGAAGGGGGGGAGGGTGGGGTGGTGCGGGAGTCAATCCCACTAGAACCAATAGAATCGTGTAGTTTCAACTCCTAAGGGTTGTTATATCCTTAGCACCTCCAGGTGAACCTATCCACCCGAAGTCTTAGATACCCACTTCGCGAGCCTGCCGAGGATGTTCTTGGCACTATGTGTTCTGCGTGATTCTTACGCTCCGCGTTATTCAAGGGAAAACGCATCTATTACTATCAAAGCAGGATAGTATCTCTTCCTTCTCCCGGGATGTCCCTCTGGTCCAACCAAGGTGTCCAGGTTTTTAGATAAATTTCGCCAGTGTCATTAACTAGACTTGTTAATTTCTCCATCTGGCATACAAACCAAATTCTGTTCTGAATCTTGGGAATTAGGGGAATTTCGGGTTGCTTCCATAGTGCTGCGATCTCGCACCGAGTAGCTGTTGCGAAATAAGCAACTAGTTTATTACTTGATTTAGTCCACCCCAAGGACGGTCTGTTCAGCAGAAACCACCACGGGTCCATGGAAATTTTAAGATTTAGAATCTTCTCAAGCCAATCTCTGATTTTTCGCCAAAGCGGTTTAATCCTCGGGCAAGACCACAGCATATGTAGCAAATCAGCCGTTGCTCCGCACTGCCTAGGGCACAGGGGGGAGTACCCTGGTACGAATTTAGATAATTTCAAGGGAGTGTGATACCATCGCATTAAAACTTTATATGCGTTTTCCCTTAAAGTTGTGCATATAGAGCTCTTGGCAGATGCCATAATTATTCTATTCCACTCTTCAGTCTCTAGGACTTCACCCAGATCTCTCTCCCACTGATCCATGTACCTCAGTTTGTGGCCAGCTTGTACTCCTGAACCGATCACCTCTTTGTACAACAGCGATATGAGTCCCCTGGTATCTGTCTCAACTAGACAGAGCTTTTCAAACTTGGTTAGTGGGGGTCGTGGGGTAACGCTAATGTAAAATGCTCGCAATTGGAGAAATCTAAATATTTCTGAGGGGGGGACATTTGATTCCTCTCTAATTTGTGCAAAGGGCTTTATATCTTTGCTCCCCTCTAGATCTCGGAGTCTATGTATGCCTAATTGCTTCCAAATTGAAAATTCCTTTCTGTACAAGCCTGGAGCAAAATCTGGGTTGCCCCACAATGGAGTCATCAGAGATCCTTTAGACATCAGATTACCTTTACTTTTATTGGCCTCCCAGATAGCCAGCGAGTTCGCCACTGAGGCCAGCGGCTTATTCAGCAGCTTCAAGGCTGTTTTGGGTAACCATATCAAGCTTTTTAACTCGATTGGGGAGCAAGCTTCACTTTCCAATGCAACCCACCTTTTCGAATCCGGGTTTACATGCCATTGGGAGATTTGGCTTAATTGTGCCGCTTTGTAATAAGATAACAGACAAGGTACCGCCAGACCCCCTTCCAATGTTGGCTTTTTTAGAATCATACCCTTTACTCTCGTTTTTTTTCCTTCCCATATGAATTTGGATATAGCAGACTGAAGTGAGAGTATATCCGTCAGTCTGAGTGGCACCGGTAATGTCTGGAACAAATATAGTATACGTGGGAGGAGATTCATCTTTATACTATGTATCCGTCCGATCCATGAGATTTTAAAAGACGCCCACTTTCTCAGCTCTTCCTTCAGATCGCGGATCAGTTTGGGGAAGTTTGCCTGGTAGATACTATTGTAATCTTTGGGGATTATAACCCCTAGGTATTTCACCCCTTTTTTCGGCCAATTAAAGTTGAAATTGAGCTGTATCAACTTTTCTGTCTCTTTTGGGAGGCTTATATTCAGGGCTTCAGACTTAGATTGGTTGATCTTAAAGCCTGATATATCATTAAATTTCCCTAACAAGTTGAATAGGTTCGGCAAGGAAGTGAGCGGCCTTGAGATTGTGAGCAAGACATCGTCTGCGTAAAGAGCTATTTTATGCGTTTGTGTGCCCGTCTCTATGCCTCCCACATCTGGATTATTTCTAATCTGTGCTGCTAAGGGCTCTATACACATTGCGAATAGAAGGGGGGATAATGGGCACCCCTGTCTGGTGCCGCTTCTGATTTGGAGCGGGTCCGACGGAAATCCCTGGTGGATCACCCTGGCTGCCGGTCCCTGGTATAGTGACAGGATAGCATTGATCACCCACGCTCCCATCCCAAACTCTCCAAGCGTGGCCCTCAGATATGGCCAGTCAATCCTGTCGAAGGCTTTTTCAGCATCCAGACTCAACATCATAACTGGGATCTTACGTGTATTGGCTATATCTATCAGATCAATGATCCGTCGGGTGTTATCTGCAGCTTGTCGACCCGTAATAAACCCGACATGATCTGGATGTATGAGTCTGGGCAGGATGTGACTTAATCGGTTGGCCAGTAATTTAGCATATATTTTGATATCGGTGTTAATGAGCGAAATGGGCCTGTAACTTGAGCAGTCTAATGGGTCTCTCCCAGGCTTATAGATTACTGAGATGGACGCTTGGAGCATCTGTTCCGGGAATGCAGCCCCGTCTAGCACCGCATTGAACATTCTGAGGAGGTGAGGCCCCAGGAGCTCAATGTATTTTTTATAATAAAGGTTGGAGAACCCGTCAGGTCCAGGTGCCTTGGCGGGTTTGAGGCTCTGAATAACCTGGGTAAGTGCCTCTAAAGTAAAATCTGCTCCTAAAACTTCCCTTTCCGAACCACTCAATCTTGGTAGGTGTGCGCCCTTCAGGAAGTCCTTCATGGCCCTTTTGGTTTTACCATTATGTGCCACCTTTTCACCATTATAGAGGTTCTCATAGAAACTCCTGAATTCCTCCACTATCAGTTTTGGGTTGGCTGTTTTGGCTCCTGTTTTTAGGCGTAACTCCCGGATACTATAATTTGGCTGTCTATTCCTCAATTTGTTGGCCAGTAAGGTATCTGGTTTGTTTGACTTATCATAGAATAGCCTTTTGGACCAACTCACCGTGTTATCTGCCTGGGAGGTCAAGACTAAGTTAAGCTCGACTCTAGTGTCTTGAATTTCTTTGAGAAGGGCCGAACTCTGATCTCGTTTATGTTTGAGTAGTAATTCTCTAATCTTATTTTGTAAGGTATTGATTTTCCAATTCCTTTCTCTTTTTTTTTTACCCGCTAATTTAATTAGGGTCCCCCTCAAGGTTGCCTTGTGTGCTTCCCAGAGTACAAGGTGGGATTGAACACTACCCGTATTAATTTGGAAAAATTGATCTATCTCTTTACTAATTATTTGTTCGGACCCTGGGACCTTCAACAGTGCCTCATTAAGTTTCCAATTTGCTCCCGGCCTGTCCAGAAATTTTTGTGTGCACCGTAGCTCTATAGGTGCGTGATCCGACCATGAAATATCATGGATCCCTGAGTGGGGGATCTTCGGGACCAGTCTGCTAGAGACAAAGAAGTAATCGATTGTGCTATAGGATAAATGGGGGTGCGAGAAAAAGGTATAATCTCTTTCTAACGGGTGCATCTCCCTCCAAATGTCTATTAGATGGCTATCCCTAAGACCTTTCAGGAGGGCATCTATATATGACTTTTTGTTAGCCTTCTGGGGGCCTGACCTGTCATCCCTGGATTGATCGCTACATTGAAATCCCCTGCCACAATTAAATCCCCCTTGGCTACTGATCTCAGTGTGTCAAAGAACCCGTTAATGAATGAGGGGTCTTGCTCACATGGAGCGAATATTGTAGCCAGCGTTATAGGCTGGGCTTGTATAGTGCCTACTAAGACTAGGTATCTACCTTCTTTATCTCTCTTAACTACCTCTTCTATAAATGGGACGTTGTTATGAAGCAAGATTGCCACTCCTCTCTTCTTTTCTGTCCTTGCAGAGGAAAGGTAAAACCGCTTGAAGCTCTTATCCCAGAATTTGGGGGCGCTTTTGCCGCTAAAGTGCGTCTCTTGTAGAAACACTACGTCGGCCCGCTTGCGTTTGTAATCCGCTATAGCTATTCGGCGTTTGCCCGGGCTATTTAAACCTTTAGTGTTGTGGGATATCATAGTCAACGACATGGTGTAGTGGGGTTGTTGTTATCGCTGTAAGTGCTGTCTATATTGTAGGCCCCTTTAGCCTCTGAGCTCTCTGGTCCATCTACTTCAGTCGGGGGTTGCGCCCGCACCACAGGGGAAGGGGGTGGAAGGGGGGGGTGGGGACGGGTATGGGGTAACAAAACAATTGAGAGGCCGAAGCTGACCTTGGTCAGCAATGGTCCCTTGGCCCTCAGGCGAACCTTGCGCCCTGGAATGCCCGGTGGGGGCTTTCTAACTCCCAACCACATCTCGTGGCCGGGTGCCCGAGGGACTTGTCTGTGCATGATGGACAGGTGGTCCCGAACCCGGCACCATCTACGCATTATATGTAAACAATATAGAGAGAGAAAGAGAAAAAAGGAAGCAATGCTTCTCCCCCTTCTCTCCCTCTCCCTTAGGCATACGTTGTGTGTCATAGCAAACCGACATGTGTAAATCACAAAAACTATTTACAGTGACTATTTACTAGTTAAGTCCTTTTCGTCTTCCCCAGCCTTCTTTGTGTCGTCTCCCAATACGACTGGTGGCGATCATAGTGTCCCAATAGAGTGTGCGGTGTGTGGCCCCCCTCTCCTCCCATCCGTGGGCTAAACCCGGGGGGGTCTCCCCCTTACGCTAAGTGTGACCTAGGGTTAACATTTATGAGAGACAGAGTAGTGAAAAGTCTCGGACTGTAGCCTCCATCATCTCTCCTGTGCGTATCGTTTATTCACGTCATCCCTCCCCCCCTCCCCTCCCTTCCCTTGCTACCAGGCTCTTTGACTCCATAAAGGGGGTGCTGATTGTTCTGGAGTCCTCGGGTAAAGGGTGTCCGGTCTCGGAGCAGCGACCATGTGTGGCGATGTCCACTTTGATGGCTACCCCTCTCGTCGAAACAGCCCCGAACTCCCCGCTCCTCCTCTCAGGAGCTCCCGACTGTAAGGGTTGGAGAGAGATGTTAATTATATGACAATGGATAGTGGCATTCCACCCTGAGAGGGAACCACCTTCAGCCTACTCTTTCTATCTCACCTACATCCAAGCTCTCTCACCTGAGATTATCATCCTCCCTCCCTCTCCTACCTCCCTTCCAGAAGCAGGGCCCTTTCTCTTGTTTACGAGGGTGTTCTCTCGTCTTTGCAGATCCCCTTTCTAGATTCTCTATTCGTTCTCTCCCTCTTCCCTCTCCCGCTCTTTCTTACCCCCCTCCTGCTTATCCTCTCCCTGTTCTCTCCTCCTTCCTCCATACTCTTCGTCCCTTCTACCTGTCATCCTTCCCCTCTCTGACCCCTTCTTGCTCTCTCTGAATGCCTTACCAACCTCCCTCCTCATTCCTCTTGCCACCTTCTGCACTTCCCTCTGGTCCCCCCCTACCCCCCTCCCTTCCCCCCCCTTTCCCTACCCCTCCCTGCTATAGAGATCAACTTATGTCGTGCTGCTGGAGTCTGTGTTGCTCATCCTCCCGAACCAGTCCGGCTTCTGCTTCCTCCGTCGCCAAGGTTCCTTCTGTTAGATGGGTCCCCCGGATCTGTTCGCTGCTTTAGGTCATCTTTTCACCGCACGGGGGTGCCCTCCGCCAGTCTATCGATCGACTAACCTTCAGTCGAAATGCCGCCGTCATCCCCTAGGTATCTCTCTCCGGTCGGACCCCCAATGCCAGAAGCAAGATAGCCGCGACTCCAGATCCCCCTACCAGAGGATCCCTGTGACAGCCTTCTTAACTAGCTTTAAGGACATGGCCGCATCACTCTCTTCTCGTCACCCGAGGGGATCAGATCACAAAGTACTTCTCTCTGTTAGATTTTGGGCCGGGGAAGGCTCCTTTAACTCCTGGCACGGGGGTAGAGAGCCACAAGGCAGCCCTCAGTCCTTGCGTTTGCTCCCTGACGGCTCCACACGCTGCCAGGACGCCGCCGGAATAGGAGCTTCAGCGGGGACCTGTCGTTCGGGGCTCGGGGGAGAGACCGGTAAGTCCAACTTTTTTAAGAATTCTGCTCCTCCCTCCAGCTGTTTCAGGGTAATGGCCACTCCGTTTTTGATTACCATTAAGCCGAAGGGAAAAAGCCAGTGGTAGCGAATTCCATGATCCCTTAGGACTCTGGTGACAGCTCCGAGGGCTCTTCTTTTTAACAGGGTTTGTGGGGCTAGATCCTGGAAGACCTGCAGTCTCACCCCTTCAAATTCCAGGGTCTTGGCAGTTCGGGCAATTTGGCACACCTTATCTTTAATTTTGAAATAATGAAGCCTAATGATGATGTCCCTCGGGGGGTCACCCTGTTGTGGTTTAGACCGTAGGGCCTGGTGACATCTGTCGAATTGCAGTTCAGCCTCACTTTTATCCGGCAGTATATGTTGGAGCCAGTTTGAGGTGAAGTCCTCTGGATCTGACACGGATTCCGGGACTCCTCGCAGGCGTATGTTGTTACGCCTGTCCCGGTTCTCCGCGTCCTACTGTCGGTCCTGCAAGTCAGCAATCTGTCTGTGTAGTTGGGCCATGGACTTGTCATTTTTTTGATGGTAAGTAGCATGTGCGTCCACCTTGTTCTCAAGTGTGTTTGTTCTTTCCCCTATGCTATCTATGTCCTGCCTAAGCTTCCATAATTCTTTCTGGAAGAAGGACTTCATGTCCGAGCAAAATGCATTCATATCAGTTCTCGTGACCCAGTCCTGATCTGTGGCCCCCGCTTTGCTTGCAGGTCTGCTCGTGGATCTGTCACTTTCAGAGTCCGAGCCCGCCATTTGCCCGCTGTCTTCCCCTCCACTCACTAGCGTCGGCTCTCCTTTTTGGAAATAGTCGGTAACCACGGAGGTTCTTTTGCGTGTAGCCACTTTCTTTGGCATCCTTAGGTGTTCCGATTTCTAGGCTGCTGTGTTTCACTGTTGATCGTCGGTTTTTTATGCTTTTATTATTTAATATTGGTGCCGGCTGGGACGGAGCCTCTTACTTAGGCATCCATAACCCTAGTCGCCGCGCATGCGCCCTTTTCTTTCTTTTTTAATCTGAGGTGGCCATGCATTGGGGAGCTCAACATCAGCGGAGGCGTTTCTGCACAGTGGCCGTATGATTCTGACAGCAGTTTAGTGAGGCAAGATGATCTCTCCTCTTTTACCCCAAGCCGCAGCACCCAGCTCCTCAAATCTGCCTTTCTTGAATTCAGGGAACCAATTTGTTATTGAAAACAGTGTAGAGTCATATAAACCTGCTTTTGCAAGTGATGTTACAGCCTCTACAGTCCCTTAGTGTGGTTAGGCTGCTTTTTTTTTTTTTTTAAATGTATATTTATTTATTTACTGTCTTGTGGGGAACTGTTTCTTTAAATCAGCCCTGCGGTGGCCATTTTGGATTTGGCTGACACGCAGGCTGGAACGCATGGAGCTCGGCTGCTCCAGCCCCTGCAGCAGCTCTGCACAGACTTCACCTCGGAGGCACCAGGAGGCGGAGGTAAGCGGAGGGAGCGCAGGTAAGCAGGGGGAGATCGGCACGGCCCACGGCTCACCCCGCACGGCCGCTGGTCAGGAGAAGGTAGCTCTTGTACCGAGCCCCCTCTCCCTCACTATGCGGCCATTTTAGACTGCCAGAAGCCGCGCCAGAGCCCCGCACCACCTCGGCCAGCACCCCCGGCAGCCCCAATCACCCCCACAGCGGAGTGGAGCAGGCAGAGGAAGGGGGAGCAGGCAGAGGAAGGGGGATATATAGAGGCCCTCTCCGGCTGGGGACAGGTATTCCCTGGGGCTCCGCTCACCCACCGCTACAGGGCAGTGACGGCCATTTTGGGTGATATTCAGCCTCTCCTAAGCCTCGTGCTGCCCCAGGCTGGAATATTTATGGGATAATTATGGGTTACTCACCCAGTTCTCCCTCTTGTGAGCCTGCCCTTATTATAGCTCTTGCTCTCTGCGGGCAGGGGAAGCCAGGGGAGAGTTTGACACCGGGTCACGATCCTTGGTCTGCACAGTAGGCCCCAGTACCCAGGTATTCATAAGATATCCAAATTAATGTCTTATATATGTATTTATGTCCTTGAAATGATCAGCGCGTCTTGGGTTATTCAGATTTGAACAGTATCACTTAGTTTGGTGTAGTATGAGCTAGGATGGTTATAGATGTTTAATCACCCTTTTGTGGAGCTACAGCATCACACAGCCATCTTGTTTCAGCTCCAAGCCCCGCCTCCTGTAGCTAATATGTTTAATGTTGTTTGCTGGAAAAGAAAATGACTTAGGACAGAGGATCTGTAGAATATTATACAAAATAAAAGTTTGTTTGACATAATGTACTGCAACATTTTTCTGCTAGTTAATTTGATAAAGATTGCCTACTAGAGAGTTGTATGTTGCATCAGACTTGATGTGCATAAAGGACCAAGAATGATACAGACAAAAATATTTGTAACTGGAATTATAATATTTGCGTCAACTTACCCCTTACTCGCCAATGCCAAACAACATAATAAAATAGTAAAAACACCACATGAATTTTTTTTAAATACAAATAAAAAAAAAATCAAAGAAATTGACGAAAATGTGGGCACTATCATCTATGTTCTAAACAATTGCCCATTTTATCGCCCAAAAGTACTTACACAAATATAGATACCAAATTATTTTTCAACAATCTCTTCTTTAAACATTTTAAATGAGATGATAGGGATACAGAAGTAAAAACAAAAAAAGGGGGGGAGACAAAGCAGGGGAAATTATAAAATGAACAAATATTATTAATACATTTTTCTGTAGCAAAAACATTTTGTATGCTTTGAGATATCCTGAAGTAAAATCCACAGTAACCTGAATTATTTGAACCAGAAATCTTGATTTCTAATATCAACCTTACTTCTGTTGCAATTCCATAAATTACTGGAACACATTTGGACTACAATGCAATTGTTAAGTGGAAAGAATGGAAAGGATAACATTAAATCAAATGTCAATAACAAAAGGAATACTGATTCACTAAATAGGCACAGAAAGCAAATATGGTGACATACAATTTGAAAATCAACAAATAAATTATTAAAGATTACGGAAATAGTGATTGTCCCGAACAATTCTGTTGTTGGCATCATGGCTTTGTACACCATTTGTTTAACCATGACTTGAATGGGAACAATAGCTTAAGGAGTAAAAGCAGTGTACTGTAAGTGTAAGTACTACTGTAACTCTGTAACCTATCATTCTCAGAGAATGTACAGTGTGTTAACTCCTTAATCTATTATTCTCAATAGGGACTCTATAAAAAGTCACAGGTCGGCTACGGAAGTTTCGCACAGAGCCGTGGTTCTTGAATGAGTATTAAGGCAATAATTTACATAAAGTGCATAACTATCGTGGAAATAAAACATTTTTTTTTTAAAGGAAGAAAACTATTTATTTTATTGTACCTGCTCTGCATTCGTTACACTACAGTACATTACTTATTACTGCATGCAGGGTATTGAAACAACAGGCACTACTGTAGATCTATAATTGTTTTTTTATAACATCATTTGTTAAAAATCCAAAAACAAAACAATTCCAGTTTTGGTAAAAACAGTTCCAAAACCAACTCTGAACCAAAACCACATCCAAAACACAAAACCTTTTAGAATCAAAAGTGAAACACAAGTGAATAACCCATTATATATAATATTTCCTTGTGATATATTAATATACTAGCTGAGAGACCCGGCGTTGCCCGGGTTTTAATGTTCCCGCTCCTCTCTTTCTCCTCTCTCCTCCCCCCTCTCTCTGTTTGTCCCCCATTCACATCAATCCAGTCCCCCCTCTCCCTCCTTTACAGCTCTGTTTGTCCCCCTTTACAGCTTCATGCAGTGTGAGTGCGTGAGTCATTGTGTGTGCGTCAGTCAGTCAGTGTGTGTGTGTGTGTGCGCGCGCGTCAGTGAGTCTGACGCAGAAACACAAACACACACAGACTGACTGACGCACACACACACACAGTCAGTGCTGTCAGGGGTTGTGTGCGTGCGTCAGTCAGGGTGTGTGTGTGCGCGCCTGTCAGGGTTTGTGTGCGTGCGCCTGTCAGGGTGTGTGTGCGTGCGCCTGTCAGGGTTTGTGTGCGTGCGCCTGTCAGGGTTTGTGTGCGTGCGTCAGTCAGTGTTTGTGTGCGTGCGTCAGTCAGGGTGTGTGTGCGTGCGTCACTCAGGGTGTGTGCGTGCGTCAGTCAGGGTGTGTGTGCGTGCGTCACTCAGGGTGTGTGCGTGCGTCACTCAGGGTGTGTGCGTGCGTCAGTCAGGGTGTGTGTGCATGCGTCAGTCAGGGTGTGTGTGCGTGTGTCAGTCAGGGTGTGTGTGCGTGCGTCAGTCATGGGGTGTGTGAGTGCGTCAGTCATGGGGTGTGTGCGTGCGCGTGGCAGCCTGCCGGTGTGTGTGTGTGTGTGTGTGTGCACGTCAGTCACTCTGTGTGTGTGCATCAGTAAGGGGTTGTGTGTGTGTGCGTGGCAGTCAGTCAGTGCTTGTGTGTGCGTCAGTGAGTGTGTGTGCGTGCGCCATTCAGTGTGTGTCAGCCAGTCAGTGTGTGTGTGTGTACCTCCTTGCGGCAGCCGGTGCTCCCGGCCATGGGGGTGGGGGGTTGTGTGTGGGGGGGGTTGTGTGTGGGGGGGGTGTTGTGTGTGTGGGAGGGGGGGTTATGTGGGGGAGGGGTTGTGTGGAGGGGAGGGGTTGTGGGGGGGGTTACCTCCTTGCGCCACCCGGTGCTCCCGGCCGCGGGGGGAGGGGGAGTTGTGTTGGGGGGGGAGGTTACCTCCTTGCGCCCCCGGTACTCCCGGCTCGGCCATGGGGGGGGTTGTGTGTGGTGGGGGGGGGAGGTTACCTCCTTGAGCCCCCGGTGCTCCCAGCTCGGCCGCGGTGGGGTGTGAGGGGGGAGGTTACCTCCTTGCGCCCCCGGTGCTCCCGGCTCGGCCGCGGGGGGAGGTTGTGTGTGGTGGGGGGGAGGTTACCTCCTTGCGCCCCCGGTGCTCCTGGCTCGGCCGCGGGGGGGGGGTTGTGTGTGGTGGGGGGGAGGTTACCTCCTTGCGCCCCCGGTGCTCCCGGCTCGGCCGCGATGGGGTGTGAGGGGGGAGGTTACCTCCTTGCGCCCCCGGTGCTCCCGGCTCGGCCGCGGGGGGGGGGGGTTGTGTGTGGTGGGGGAGGTTACCTCCTTGCACCCCCGGTGCTCCCTGCTCGGCCACGGGGGGGGAGGTTACCTCCTTGCGCCCCCGGTGCTCCCGGCTCGGCCGCGGTTGGGTTAACTGCTTGCTGGCGCTCCCGGCGGTAATACGAGGCCCCGATGAGAAGAGCTGAGTGGCAGGCGGCGGCGTGTGAGAGGCGGCGGGAGCTTTGCTGGCGGTGTGTGAGTGGTGAGGTGGAGGAGGCTTGGCACCGGGGAGGCTGAGGTTTGCATTAAGGGGGTGAGGGGGGGTTTGCGGTGAGGGGGGGTTTGCGGTGAGGGGGGTGGTGAGGGGGGGCGGGGAGTTTGTGGTGAGGGGGGGCGGGGGGTTTGCGGTGAAGGGGGCACACACGCACACATGCACACACACACGACGGGAGTGAGAGGTGGTGGAGAGTGGGACTGGCGCAGATCCGAGGTGAGTGTGAGTGTGTGTGTGTGTGTGTCTCTCCTTTGGCCCGTCACTCCGCCTCAGACCAATGAGAGATGTGCAGGGGCGAGCGGGCCAAGGGAGCCATCACATTGGCCTGGCCCAAGGTCCAATGTTATTGCCGCTTGGGACACAGGGAGACACATACAGACACAGCCACATATGACGGTTTCAGAAATATATAGTAAGATATCAAATGTAAATACAGCTCATCTGCATGTCTTAGGCAGGTCTGCAACCCCGCCTTTCACCATTATCATCCAGCACACAGCACTTCCACTGCAGCAAGGGATTCTGGGAAATGACATGCAAATGAGCACACAGTGCCACTTTTTGCTTCAAAAACCATTTTATACATGTTTCCCTATAGGCTTAATCTTGCTGCATGGTCACAGCTTTGAGCACAGCCATCTTTACCATTGCTGTGCTCAAAGCTGTTACCATGCAGCAAGCTTAAGTCTATAGGGAACCATGTATAAAATGGTTTTTGAAGCAAAAAGTGGTACTGTGTGCTCATTTGCATGTCATTTCCCAGAATCCCTTGCTGCAGTGGAAGTGCAGTGTGCTGGGTGATAATGGTGAAAGGTGGGGTTGCAGACCTGCCTAAGACATGCAAATGAGCATACAGTATATTTATATTTGCTATATGCTTTGCTGTGGAGGGTTTTTGTCACTTTTTTTTCTCACTATGGTGAGTAAAAAAAGAATATATATATACACATACATTCTGTATGGCAAAAATCTGATTGTAGTTCACATAACAAACAAAGATGCACAAAGCTACTTCCAATGTGACAAAAATACACAGTGCAATATATTCTCTTTCAAGGCATGACCATTAGTAGCAGGTCCTAACACTCCCTTAGTTAAAATTCTTATTTACCTGTATAATTACAGAAAGAATGATCTGCATTGGTTCTGTCGTAACCTGGCAAAATGAAACTGACCTGCCAAAGTGGGGAGGGGCAAGCTTAAACCCTGGGGGGGAGGAGACACTACCCTCCCAGAAGCAGCTGAGACCAGCTGCACATAGTTAATAAACACACAAATACCCAACAAGCTCTGAGAAACCCCAAACATTACCACATATATATATGTTCTTGCTGGACTACAATCTGGTAAATCGCATATATATATATATATATATATATATATATATATATATATATGTAACGGTTTTTCTGGCCCGGCCTGACCCACCCAATCTCACATTGGCCCCTGTGGTCTAACCGGACCCCATTACAGTGTAGATATGCCTGATGGTGCACCTGTTGGCTACAGGACTCCTGAGTCTCCCGCATGATGGTGTGTGGGGAGGACCCGTCAGACAGGCAGCTGAGGTAGTGTGCTGAGTCTCACCTAGTTCCAGTGCAGCGCCTCCACCTCACCAGGGTCCCTGCGTCCGCAAGGGGATGATCCTGGCGAGGAACTCCTCCGTGGTGCTCCTCTCTGTACAATCATTCCAGATAGATAAACGAGAGGGTTTCTGGCTGAACTCATCTTTATTGTCACGGTGGGCATAGCTGCCCTCCACAATGGGTATATTCAGCCGCTCATCTCGCCAGTGCTCCCTTTAGATAGGTATATCACCTAGATCAGGGATTCACTATTCCCGCAGGAATCACTGTCCTGTGCCAGGTCCCTGGACACAGCCTCCCATGGAGTTACTATATCATAACTGACAGAACTCTTCCTCAACTGGACTTGAACTAGACAGCAACTCAGGTAGAACTTTCCAGCAACTCCTTTAGAACACAGTGCTGTGCCTTATGTAAGCTTCTGAGGCTGACACACCTCTGACATCACTAACCATGGAGTCAGAGCATGTGACCAGTCCCAGCCATACACAGAGCACCCCACCAGGGTGTGAGGGAAAACCTCCATGATTACTGCTGGCATGCCCACACTTACCAGGCCTTACTGCCAGCAGGAGAGATGACTGTAGGCATTTTACATGACCGCTACATTCTCCCCCTGGTGAATCCCATCGTCCTCGCTGGGACCTAAATTTAGATACCTCTTGCCAGGAAGCACTGCAACAGAAACATAATTAGGTTAACATCCATACAAATTTTCAGCATATTGTAAACATGACTTCAGTACATTCCGCCAAGCCCGCCCCGACCAGCAGCCATGAACCCGCGTAATGTCTCAGTACCCCCTTAATAATAGTGATCTGGGTCAGGTTTCCTCACTTCCCGGTTACCCATATCCAGGACCGTGACATAGTAATGCCTAGGCGATCCTCTCTCTGGCATATAGGTCACCCTATGTTTGTGAACATTTCTCCCTATGCTCCACACTCGCATCAGGGTGTCTATCCTTTCTTCCGCCTTCTTACCTACAATGGCGCTCCCCCTATTGACTAAATACAGCTCTATAGTCTCTTGGAGCCACTTTTCCCTATTGTCCTCAATTTCATCCATCAGGGGCTCCGGAACATAGGGATACTCCAACCCATGGGATTTTTTATACTTGACTATTATAGCCCTCTCCGCCTTCCTACTGACCCTGGTCAGATCAGCACTACCTGCCCTTCCAGGTAACACCCATGATAGGGGCTCATCAGAATCTACTGGGTCTGACAGAGTGTCAGGACCCATGGGCGCTATGTCTCTACGCTCCAGTTGGAACCACCTCTTCTGTAATTCCCTGTCCCTCTGCTCGGGTGTAAACTCTCCCTCTTTCCACCAGAAATCCACCACGTCCTCCCGCCGGATGAGGAACCGAGTACGGTCCATCCATGCGGAGTACCCCTCAAATAGTGGAGCCCACCACCGGGTCTCCTTAAAGGGATTAGGCCCTGGTTCCCGGTCGTCGTCAAATGAAAATACCCCTGACGACCTTGTGGATCGCGAGTTGAACCACCTCGAAGACCCCGGAGCCTTTACTGCCGGTTGGGGTGCTGTATCCGCCACCCTCAATTCTCTCCCTCCCCGTGAATCGCCTTCCGTAGCTCCACTGAGCTGCCTCTCCCCAGTCCGTTTTTCCTCCCCCCCCAAAGGTATGTCCACAAGTTCCAAGCTGGGCGGTGAACCCGGTGACCGTGTGATAGGGGTAGGGGTATTAACTATGGCGGGGGTTTTGGCATAGGGGCACGGAACAGGACCCCACGGGGTTATTACCCGCTCTTGACTGTCCGTGGACCGGTCCAAGGAAGATGTCTCCTCGCCCTCATCAGTCCTGAAACCGTCTCTCCATTTTCTGGGCAATACGAGCCAGATCACGTGACGCGGGACATTTCCATTTATAGGAGATACTGGCACCCCATAAAGGTGCCTGTATCTCGGGAAGCATCAAATGAAAAATCAAAAAAAAAAACCAACACGGTTCATCTCCGGAGACCCTCTGCACATGTACACTATTAATACAAATACAGTAATGCTGCTTCATTACCTTAGCAGCTATCCGTTAAGGCAATTATGGCATTAAGTCACAGTAGCATGTTTATTGGGGACAATTGCCCCCAATAAACATTGCAATACACACACAATCACCCTTTGTGCCCGCAACAACCCCTATACCCCGCTAATATACATAACCCATAGTTAGTTTTTTAGGCACAGGAATGGTACTATAGGCCGGCGGTGGTCCTCGGGTGTTCCCGCAGGAATTGTGTGCCCCAAAAAATCAATTACAAATACATACGTTCTTTTAAATAAATACACCCCCCCCCTAACACATACACAGTATATTTATGGGCAACATGACTATTATCCACATATGGATAATAGTGCATGTGCCCATGTAAAATACATTAATCCCAATAAATACATCTTGCACTCACCCTTTGCCGCCAGCCATGCTGAAGGCCATCCTCATCTTCATTATCGTCCATGGTCTCAGGTGCTGAAAAACACACACAAGAATAAAAAGAGCCAATGTAATGTTCCCTAACCCCTTAATCACCATAGCGGTTATTAACCGCTACCGTCATTAAGTGGTTAACCCATCCTCACCCACCTCTCTGGAGGCCTAAGCACCACCCCACTACCCACCCCCGTGAGGCATAACCACCCTCACCCCTACACACTGGGAGGCCTACCCTCCCTTCCTTTGGGACAATACCCCCATACCCCCGATACCCACATTCAAAACAATACACACACCCGCAATAAACATAACAATAATTAATAAACTATACATAACCCACCCACACCATATAGCAAATATATTCTTGTGTTACTTAACCCCTTAATAACAATAAAGGTTAATAGGCGCTAAAATTATTAATGGGTTAAGCTACCCTGCACCCATTCATTTGTAGAGTGGCTTCATCATTCACGTATTTTATATATATATGCGAGATTTCGAGATACACTGATCTCTTCTTCATGCGATGTTACAATGAATGAAGCAAGCAAAGGGTATACTTAAAAACAGTGTCTCTTGGAATGTTATCTGTGCTCGTCCCTCCCCGTGTGTGGATGGGATTTATGGCTAGAGGTGTTAAATGGTTCCTGAAAGTTATTGATGTAAGAGTGTGTGTGTGTATCTGGGTGAATATAAATGAATGGAGAGCCAACAAAAGGTGTTGTGGAGTGGGAGTTAATATAAATGGTGTGGTTAGGTGTGGAAATGTGAGAGATTGTAGCATACTGTCGCGGCCAAGTTTATTTGAGCATTTACCTGGTCTCGGCCGCGACAGTAACCGGGCACAAGCCTCGGAGGAGCGGCCCTCCGATCGGGGCTTCCCCCTCCCCTCTCCGGGTCCGCCGGGTCCCCCAGAACCCCCCACCGCCTTCCCCCACATCGCGGGACACCAGGGCTCCCTCGGGGAGCCCTGGGCACGCGCAGGGGGCGCAGGCACCCGATGAAGCGTGACCGCGCATCGGTGACGCGCGGCAAGCAGAGGGGACTCGGCTAGCAAGCCGGGACACCTGCCGGCTTGCGGAACTAGCCGAATGCAAATAAAACTTGTCGCCTCTGTAACTAAAAGTGTGTGTAGATACTATGTGGTCCCTATTGGTGTATAGGGATGGAAAAATAAGGAGTATTTGTATGTGTAAAAGACAGCTGTGTGTGCATACATATAGCACAGTATGTACAGACTGCATCGAATTAATTCTGACCCATAACTACTTCACATTTGGTAATGACACATACCTCCAGACAACCGGGACCGCTATGGGTACTCGGATGGTGCCACAGTATGCCAATCTGTTCGGCGCAAAACTGGAAAGTGACTTTCTTTCCTCCTGTCACTTGAAACCCCTTACATACCTTCGCTACATCGATGACATCCTACTAACTTGGACCTCTGGCGAACAAGACCTCCTACAGTTCTATGACAACTTCAATACTTTCCACCCGACCATCAACCTCAAACTCACCCATTCCCTGGAAGAAGTACATTTCCTAGACACCACCATCACCATAAAGAACAACCAACTACAGACTTCTGTATACAGCAAACCTACAGACAGAGCTAGCTATTTGAGGGACAACAGCTTCCACCCGACACACACCAAAAATGCAACCATCTACAGTCAAGCCATACGATACAACCGGATATGCTCCGACACAGCAGACAGAGACCAGCGGATTAAAGCCTTGAGATCAGATTTTATAAACCGTGGATATAACCACAGAATTGTAGACCAGCAAATTCACAGAGCAACCAGAATACCAAGAAGTGATCTCCTTGAATACAAACAGAAAGAGACAAGCGACAGGGTACCTTTGGTGGTCATATATAACCCACCCCTAGGAACCCTACGCAAGATCGCCAGGGAACTACAACCCATCCTCCAGGAAGATACAAGACTGCAATAGGTCTTCCCTGAAGCACCCTTATTATCATACAGACAACCACATAATTTCAAGAATATTATGGGGAGGAGTAAAGTATTCAGCAGCACTACTGAATGCGGGACGAAACCATGCCAGGACGCAAGATGCAAAACCTGCGCAATTCTCCACACAGCGGACACAATACAAATACCACACAGGAATCGGGAATACAAAATCAGAGGAAGGTTCACCTGTTCCTCCAGCAATGTCGTGTACCTCATCATGTACATGAAATGCCCAGGGGGCTGCTATTACATAGGTGAGACGGGGCAGGGGCTAAACAAGAGAATAAACCTGCATCGCCACAGCATCACACACGGAACAAGAGACAGTCCTGTTGGCGAACATTTCTCTGACTCTGGCCATAAGATGAATGATCTGAGGGTTGCCATACTCAAAGGTAATCTTAAAACACCGAAAGAGAGACGGTTGCATGAATACAAATTTATGCAACTGTTCGGGACACCCAACAGTGGCCTAAACAGGGATCGAAATTTTATGAGTCATTTTCTGACACAAGTGAACTCTCTTCCCATGAGCGCTAAAGGCCATGTATGTACATACTGTGCTATATGTATGCACACACAGCTGTCTCTTACACATACAAATACTCCTTGTTTTTCCATCCCTATACACCAATAGGGACCACATAGTATCTACACACACTTTTAGTTATGCTACAATCTCTCACATTTCCACACCTACCCACACCATTTATATTAACTCCCACTCCACACACACCTTTTGTATAGCACTGTATACACTGTGGGCTCTCCATTCATTTATATTTACCCAGATACACACATACTCTTACATCACTAACTTTCAGGAACCATTTAACACCTCTAGCCATAAATCCCATCCACACACGGGGGAGGGACGAGCACAGATAACATTCCAAGAGACACTGTTTTTAAGTATACCCTTTTCTTGCTTCATTCATTGTAACATCGCCGGAAGAAGAGATCAGTGTATCTCGAAAGCTCGCACAAATAAAAGCATTTCGTTAGCCACAGAACGGTATCGTCTATTTATTTTTAGATTTTATATATCGGTGACGCGCGGCACGCCGAGGGAGTGGGGCTAGCAAGCCGGGGCATCCCCCGGCTTGCGGAACTAGCCCTGCTAGGATAAAGTGTGTCGGTAGTATATATATATATATATATATATATAAAAACAAACATCACAGCTTGCACTCAATGTACTGGTTCATATAGACAGGTTCTAGTCTCAAATAATAGAAAAACAACATTACCATTCTCTCGTCCGGTAAAGAAAGACTGCACTCGGTTCAGTAATCATGAAAAACTGTATTGGGCATCTGAATAAAAAAGATAAGTCACCCAATCCGACGTTTCGGTCCTGGAATAGGACCTTTCTCAAGGGGGTGCAATGACAGACTGATAGACAAGCATATATATACCCTCACCACATGTGACAAACACACCTGACTCACATTACCTACAATCCAAATCTCTGCAAAAATCACCTGCCAGGTGTGTAATGAGCCGTCGCCATCTTGGAGGGGGTGTCTGTGAAGGTAATGACGTCACTGATCTGCCTTCATTCACTGCTACTATGTATCTACCCTATAGTAAGGTCAGTCTTGCAGCCTGTCTGCCTGCCAGAACGACCACTAGGTGGCGTACCTGCCTATTCCCAAGCTAAAGTCAATGGGGCATGCAGAAAGAGTGAAGCAGCAACAAAGCACCAATCAACCCAAAAAATGGAAATAATGATATAGCAAACTATGGGGAGAAAAAAAGGGCGTAATGCTTCCCATAAATAACAACTGGTAATGTAGCCAAAAAAAACCCTTACTGCACATCAATAAACTGGATCAATCCTATGGGACAAGGCTCAGCAAACATAACAGTGTAACATAGAAACCATCCATACTAACACAAAAGGAAAGGGATATGTGAACACACGAGGGATATACATATTTACACAAAGAAAACCAAAAACAATTTAGTCACGCCGTGTCTGATATCTATACATACTACTACCCTACAATACCCTATATCCCAGAGTCACACACAGAGAGACTGAGACAGCAGGCAGGAAGATAATACAAACAATGACTGCAGCAGCAGCGCACCGTACGTTTCATGTGCATGCAGTAAGGAACAGCAGAACTACAGTAAATGAAAGGCCAATCATAAAAAAGGCCAATTATAGAAAACATCCCAAGTTAAGGTCCTCATTAAGACCCTTTGGGGTCACCGTATTCAGATTATATATGAGTCTTGCTTCCATTTGCAATAACAGTTTGTTCCTATTGCCGCTATAGGCTATACCATAATACTGAATTAAGTTATGGTGAGTAACAAAAGTGACAAAAACCCTCCACAGGAAAGCAAATATGCAAATACAACTGTATGCTCATCTGCATGTCTTCACTTAACTCAGTATTATGGTATAGCCTATCCCATAGCCTCTTTGCATACCCAGTTAAAATCAACCCCACACTGATGAGACCCATAAAGGTTGAAACAGCTGTCTGTGGGTGGTTTTCTGGGTATGCACCTTAACCCTGGCTGTGCTCAAAGCTGTGACCATGCAGGAAGCTTAAGCCTATAGGGAACCATGTTAAAAATGGTTTTTGAGGCAAAAAGTGGCACTGTGTGCTCATTTGCATGTCATTTCCCAGAATCCCTTGCTGCAGTGGAAGTGCTGTATGCTGGGTGATAATGGGGAAAGGCGGGGTTGCAGACCTGCCAAAGACATGCAGATGAGCATACAGTTGTATTTGCATATTTGCTTTCCTGTGGAGGGTTTTTTGTCACATTTTTTACTCACCATAACTTAATTATGGTATATAATATATATATATATATATATATATATATATATATATATATTTTTTTTTATATAGATATAGAGAGATATAAATATATTGAAAATATATGTATGATTAACCAATCTACAAATATATGGTTAAGGATATCCATGTACAAATTTAAAACATCCGATTGCAAATTGACAACATCACAGCCAAATTTAAAACAAAGCCAAATGAAAATTAAAACATATATCATAAGAGAATACAGCAAACACCTATCCAAACCAGTAAATAGCAAATGGCAATAAAACATACAATTGAACAATGTGTACATGATGCAAACAATATTTCCATCATGTACACAATAGCAACCAATGTCCAAAACAAATACACGATTGAAAGTAAACATTCAATATACATTAAACAAAGCAAGTAGACAATAATAAATTACCACCACACAATTTATGCCATCCTGAAATACATTACTAGCAAAACTAAACCCACAATCCTATTCACTATTGTAATGCTTAAACAAAACCATTCCGAAAATAAATCTATTTCTAAGTAACACCATCATACAAATCTAACTTCAACAAATAAGCCACAAAAAAAATTAAGGCAGGGTCCCTAAATAATTCGATGCAATCATCATCATTTGAAATGACATAACTAATTCAAAATAACATTGCACACACAACATTTTAACCAAAAAAGGGAAAATACTTGTACAAGACATAAAAAAATGCAATTAACATTTACAAAACAACCCTTTAATAAACATGTTTGTATATAGCTCCATAGGGATATATATACATACAGGGGCATTAAATGAACATTAAAAAAAGAAATCTGACATGTTAGGAAAAAAAACAGTTAAAACATAAATTAAATAAATTTCTTTAGTTTACTTACCATTAGATTACCAATGACCAACTTCCGGGGGAATCGCTATGTCTGTAAAAAATCCAAACAGAGGAACCAGGAACCCATAAAATAATAAACCATTATAATCCAATGTGGTGTCTTCTTTCTTGTCTTTATAATCCATACCGTCTGTGGTTTTCTTTTCTGGGTCTTCTTTACCGACTGCGGGGTCTTCGTGGATTTAGTTCCCACGATCTCATTGGCTCTAGTCCCATGTGATGACGCCATTTTGGTTTTGTTGACGTCATGTTACAGGGAAATGAAGCACAGCCATTCTGATTGGCTGGCGTCATTCTCTTTAAATTACGTCATCATTTTTTTTCCCTTTACCAACATCACATGCTTTTCACGGCCCAATCAGGACTGTGAGAACCATTTGATGCAAAATGTGAGGTCATAGGCCTATAAAAGCCTATGTCGTCTCATTTTCCAGCTAGACGCCGTGGGGAGAGGACCTCCCCTCCGAAGAAGATGGACAGTGCGTGGCGGACAGGAACCCAGAAAACCACGAAGACCCCACAGATGGTAAAGAAGACCCAGAAAAGAAGACCACAGACGGTATGGATTATAAAGACAGGAAAGAAGACACCACATTGGATTACAATGGTTTATTATTTTATGGGTTCCTCGTTCCTGTGTTTGGATTTGTTACAGACATAGCGGTTCCCCCGGAAGTCGGTAATTGGTCATCTAATGGTAAGTAAACTAAAGAAATTTATTTTATTTAAGTTTTAACTGTTTTTCTTTTCCTAACATGTCAGATTAATTTTTTTAATGTCCATTTAATGCCCCTGTTTGTATATATATCGCTATAGAGCTATATACATTCATGTATATTAAAGGGTTGTTTTGCAAATGTTAATTGCATTTTTTATGTCTTGTACAAGTATTTTCCCTTTTTTGGTTAAAATGTTGTGTGTGCAATGTTATTTTGAATTAGTTATGTCATTTCATATGATGATGATTGCATCGAATTATTTAGGGACCCTGCCTTAATTTTTTTTGTAGCTTATTTGTTGAAGTTAGATTGTGTATGATGGTGTTACTTAGAAATAGATTTATTTTCGGAATGGTTTTGTTTAAGCATTACTATAGTGAATAGGATTTTGGGTTTAGTTTTGCTTGTAATGTATTTCGGATGGCATAAATTGTGTGGTGATAATTTATTATTGTCTACTTGCTTTGTTTATATTGAATGTTTACTTTCAATCGTGTATTTGTTTTGGACCATTGACTGCTAATTGTGTACATGATGGAAATATTATTTGCATCATGTACACATTGTTTAATTTTATGTTTTATTGCAATTTGCTATTTACTAGTTTGAATAGGTGTTTGCTGTATTCTCTTATGATATATGTTTTAATTTTCATTTGGCTTTGTTTTTAATTTGGCTGTGATGTTGTCAATTTGCGATCGAATGTTTTAAATTTGTACATGAATATCCTTAACCATTTATTTGTAGATTGGCTAATCATACATATATTTTCCAGAGTGGTGGGTGAGGATAGGTTAACCCCTTAATGACGGTAGCGGTTAATAACGTGTTATGTGTGCCAGCTTATAGTGTCCTTGCTGTGCATCCCAAAAATGTTAGGGACCTTAAGGGGTTGTTGGTGTATATGTATATATGTATATATATATGTTATATTTATATATATCTATATATATATATATATATAGATATATATATATACATATTGTGGGTAGCGAGGATGGGTGCAGTATGTATTCGCCCCAACGGTGGGTGTTTAGGGCTTGCAGATGGGTTGCTGGAGGACTTAACCCCTTCATGACCGTAGCGGTATTAACCGCTAAGGTGATGAAGGGGTTAAGTCCACACGCAACCCCGCCGCAGGCCCTCAACACCCACCAAAGGCCAAATACCCCCTTCATCCACGCCCACCTAGTGCTGCATGGTTAACCCCTTCCTTGCCTTAGCGGTTAGCCGCTAAGGTAATGAAGTGAACTGTTAATGCATTCTTCCTTCTTCTGATGCATGGGGGGGTTTCAGTGCTGATATTACTGGGTATCAGCTCTGGAGCCCCCTGGCATCAATCCCACCCAGGAAAAGGGCCTGATTTTTTCTATGTCCCGTATCGACGCTCAGCACCAGCTTTTTACCAACTTTTCTTGGCGGAGCAATTTGGAGAAAATGTCTCCATTCTAAAGCGGTGATCAGCGCCGAGATGGTGATCGGCGCTACTAAAATACAGCGGGATTTAAAACTGGTGAGATATTGCTTCTTGCCACCCTCGCGGCGAGTTTTATTTTTCGCCAAAAAAAAACGGCGGATTTTGCTCATCTCACCAGCTTTTCGGCATTTACAGAATTGCTGTAGACATATTTGACAAAAAACAGGCGAGATTGGACTTTTTGCCGTTTCCTGCATAGGCCCCTCTGTTCGATTCAAACATTCTTTTGAGCTCTAATAGCAACGGAGACATTTAAAGATTGTTTGTTACTTCAAAACACCTTAAGGGTGCAATATTGCAATTCACTGTGAATCTCAAAGCTTTGTGCACTAAATTTGTTAAGCAATTATTCAACATTCTAAAATTAGGAAAGAAAATGTCTTATTGTATATCCCTGATTAGTGATGACATGATGCAGTAGTTTTAACTTTAATTATTGTCTCCTGAAGATAATCATGGTGTATTGTATCTTAATATATTTCCTGCCATATAAAACATCTTCTTCGTATACAAAAAACAACTTAAAGTATTTACAACAGACAGACTATTCACAGTTATCTTATGCAGCAATGGTTTACTATTCAGATTGATTAGATGCCAATGTTTGAAGGCAGGGGGTTCGCTTCTGTAAACAGTATAGAGCTGAATAATGTTTAAGAAACATTTTTTTTTAGGTGAAAAAGCTTTAGTAGTGGTAAAGTATATGGTCATATATAACACAGCATGCTTATTTTTTTCTTCTTAGAAAGCAATAGACACAATCTGTGGTTTTTATGTCAGATGATATAATATAAGAAATAAAATACTTCAATTTATACAGCATAGAGATCTTTTCACATACAATCTTTTCAGAAGCACGTGTATTCATTATATTCTTAAATTCTTTTCTCCTTCCTACACAATTTTATTTTGTTCATTCTGTACATACATATTTTACATTGACTATTCATATTTCCACTTGCAATTTGGGAAATGTTATTAGCCCCTTCTGTTGAAAATACATCCGTTAGTTTATTTGGACACATGTAATTATTGTATTCTATACTGTATATTGGGATGTACCAATTATTTTTTCCCTCTGTGCATCATATACAGTATGTGTTGCTATTACATTGCTTGACATAAAAAATATTGTCTGAAGTGGAATACATTTAAATACTAAACAATCCGTAATAAAGGAACACTTTCTTGTACATTTCATACAGGTTCAGGTAAAAATGAATGCAGTGCATCAGAATAAAATATTGTGTACATTGATAGATTTCCTCCAATTTGGTTAAAGAATACCATGAACAGGCCCATTTAGCCTGTGTTACAGATGCAGCGGCCGTGATTCAAACAAATCATGGAGCCGTTTTCGTGTGGTCTGCTGTATTCCACGTGCATTAATGTGGCCAATCAACCCAGGCACACGTATTTATCGTGGTTGCTTTGTTTGAATTTCATGGATTCTGTTTCTTTGTGTGCAATGTAATGTGTACAGCTGTGCTACTGTGCTAATGTGTCAATTTCAGGTGTTTAAAAACCAGTACACTAAAATGCTATTTTCTGCACTCGCATCTAAAGGCGGTATGGTTGAAAGAAATCATGCGCCGTGACATGGGTATTCCGAGGTATGCAACGTGTGAAGTATTCGAATAACGGCCGCTGCATCTGGATGTCTTCCTGTAAAATCTAGACTCTCACCTTTGCATAGGATGGGATATGTCTTTTGGTCCTAGGAATCTTGAGCAATCTTGCTGTGGTGGTAAAGGGTTAACCAGACCAATAATAAAGGTGTTATGCCTGGCTTGTTATCCCTAAACCTTGTTGGGACTGAAGGGGTTAAATTGTATGGTGACCATAATGCCATGTTTTCCCCTACACTATCTTTATTGTCCTTGTTTTGCAGCCCCAGAAGTTAGCTGCAGTAGTATGAATGAATGGGAAATGTGCAAACTGTATTCGCGACACAAGTGGGAGCTTCTAGCGCTGTGCCAGGCGCTAATTGCATAAGTGTGCCAGCGAGTAAGTAGCTGCATTGAAGATGGGTATCAGTTTCCAGACCACAGACGTTGAAACCGCAAAGTCAATTGAGTAAGTGGTCTGCGGTCTAGCTGAAGTACCTGAGAGCTTCAATGTTTCCAGCCATCTCAATATCCAATTAAGTTGAATTGGTGGCGCGCGTCGGCGGTTACCGATCAAAGCCAGCATGGATACATTGCATGCCGGCTTGAAACCCAGACCGATTATAGTTCAGACCGCAACCCACATCACAGAGCCCCTTCAATTAAGTGGATAACTGGCACTAGGAAGGAGATAGCACTCAAATTTTTGGAGTGCAGCTAGTTAACAAAGTACCATGAACATACATATGAGTTTTATATTTGTTGCACATACAGAACATACGTATAAAAATAAACTGTATTTCAATGGTGTTTTAAATGTACAGACAGGAACCCTTTCCTGTCAGCCCGGCAATGAATCCATTAACATGCCCATATGTTATGGATGAATGAGCTGAGGGATTTTTCATCTCCGTCTCTTCAAAGGGTACCTGCTAAGTTGGTGCCCCCGTGTCTAGAGGAGTTCGGAGTTGAAAAGCCTCAGAGACCCTAGGTGTTAGGGTGGCCGGGATATTGCTATGTATCAGATACCGGTGCGAAGTATTGGCACTTCACACCTGGTAGCCAAACCCCAGACTTACTGTCGCCAGGTTAGAGGTTGGCCCGGTATGCTAAACAGCTTAGGTGTCAGGTTGGCGCATGCTCTTAGCAGACCGGGAAGTAACTTCTGCCCATTCTAGGAACTCCTGGCAAGTCGCTGATAGGTGGGAAAAGTTGTTCCCATGGGAGGATGGGCTGTGTATGTTAGGGATAGTGCTTTTAACCTTATAAAAATGCCTGCAGCCCCATCCTCATCAGATTCACCTGATTTCTCTAAGATCAACCAAGAAACGTCCAAGTACAGCGTCAGCGGTTCCGGAGTGTAAGGGGTTAACTACACCGTAACGAAGAATTGCACCCCTCTTCCATAATTCGCTTGAGCTGGGGATTCCTGAACGAATCCTGTAAGGACTTTACAAAACTATTCCTTTCAGCAGGGATATAGGGGTGGCAATTTGCGCCCATAGCCAAGGATTGTCGCACGGCTCAAATCGCGCACCCACTTGCATGCGTGCAGGGATGTTCAGAGACTTTGTTGCTAAGTCATTAGTTCCATGGACATTTGATTTAGTTTCCCCATCCCAGTAAGTGTTTTATCCATTGTTATTGTGAAGATTTGTGTGTTTGTCTGAAAAGAAATAAATTACAATTTATTTTGCCCTCCTTGTTGTGCTCAATCCAGAATCCCGGTATTAATGTGTTGGTAAGACCTGGTCAACCGTGACACTTCTCCTCTTATAATTGACCATTTAATTGCTCATTTGCAGAGTACTATCTATTTATTCCCTATTTTCTGACTGCAATGCAAAGTAGCACCTCCTTGTTGGAAGTTGTTTTATAATGTTCAGTACTGTACATTAAGGAGGAAGCATTTTAATTAGATGGTTGTATAAAACACCTTGCTCTTCACTTTTATGTACAGTAACTGACTATGAACACAAAGCTGAAATGTATGCATAGATATAATAAGTTTAAAGTTCTTAGAAATGTAAAAATGTAAATTTGAGGAATATACTGTACCAGAGTCATATTACAAATATTTGCATAGCATGCTTAATGTTTGATTAATTTAACTATTAAAATTACTCAGGTCTACCTAATATATATTGTGAAATCTGTAAAATATTAAAACACAAGTTCAGAATATCAAGCAAGTTTATTACTTACAAGTGCACACAGGGAGAAAGCTTGTAATGAGCTCTCTTGCAATAATATAATTGCATAGAATTTTTATACACAGATAACAATGCTACGCCCCCTAAGTCTGCGGTCCCAGTGCATTCTGTAGCACACGTGCCTGGGGGGGGGGTCAGTGCATGCACAGGGCTTCACCGCAGATTGCGGTCCTGGGAGAGAGGGAGAGTTTGCGATGGGAGGGGGCATGGCGGGTGTTTTGCAGAATGTGGCCATGACCTCACGTGGCTGGTTCGCCCTTTGGCTGAACCGCCGGTGCGTGCGTGGCCATGCCTCTGTCGCAAATTCCACATACAAAAAAATTGTATGTGTGAAAACTTGCAGTACAGCGTGACTGCTAAATGCGCGCAGATGCATGTACTGGGCCCCGATGGATTGGGCAGCAGTGCTTGTGCGCACAGTGCACGCCAAGGCGTGCACTGTAGAATGCACTGGGACCGCAGCCTAAGTGGGGTGACTTATAGTCATGGAAAATAACTAAAACCTGTGAAAAACAACTAAAAAGCTTATGAAAACCTTATCTACTGTATATCTTTAACCTTTTCTACTCTATATTATGGCTGTCTCCTGAACCTTGTGGTTTCTTTTAGAGACATTCAGTACATTTTCTGTTACTTACCTTGGGTCTCATAACTCCTCTGTTCCTTTGAGAGCTGCAGGGGCTGATATCTACTGAGAGCAACCACTGTCCAACATTCTCACATCTTTCATAACCCGGGCACACAAAATGGCTGACAAAGACAGACAAAATGGCTGCTTGTCCTAGTGCCCCATCCAAGAGTACCCCCATATAGCCACCTTTCACAATATATATATATATATATATATATATATATATATATATATATATATATATATAAATATATAGGAAAAGATAATAAGTTGCACAATTGATATAAACAAACAATATAAATGGTATACAATGGATGCTGCCACAATTTGTAGGATGCACACAACACCAATTAATATAAAAGGAAAAAAAGAAACAAAGCGTGCAGACCAATGTAAGCAAATGATTAGAATATAAAACACCTGCTGGGAAAAAAAACTAGAGAGATAGCCAATATAGTGAAGTAGGCAGCTTGGAGCCCCTCAGCGACGGGGCTCATGACCTCTGGGGCCAGGCTCCCTCCTCTTCCCGCCTAACCCCCCTGCCTTGCGGGGTCCCCTCACCTGTAGCGGTAGGATGCGCATTGCCTTCCCGTCCCAGCCGGCCAGATACTGCTTCCCCTCCCTTCGTTCCATGGGGGGGAGCTTAGGGGATTTAAACTGGACAGGGAGCGGGAAGGCAGTCTGGCACAGGAATGAAGTGAGAATGGCTGACATGCAGGAGCTATTAACCAGGCTGCAAACTGAGGCTCTTTCGAGAGAGGAAGGTTGGCTGCAGCAGCAGCTGGCAGGTCTGCTCGCAGGAGGTAGCAGGGGCGGTGTTACAGCTGGGGGATCGGAGTATATTTCCTAGACACCACTATCACCATAAAGAACAACCAACTACAGACTTCTGTATACCGCAAACCTACAGACAGAGCCAGCTATTTGAGGGACAACAGCTTCCACCCGACACACACCAAACATGCAACCATCTACAGTCAAGCCATACGATACAACCGGATATGCTCCGACACAGCAGACAGAGACCAACGGATTAAAGCCTTGAGATCAGATTTTATAAACCGTTGATATAACCACAGAATTCTGTAGAGAGGACTATTCTGTGATGTACAGCAACATGTCTTATTAAAGCTGATTTTATTTTAATCCATCGTTTGGCTGAGTTCTACATGCAGTGACCGCCTTCCACCTATTTACTTTACTACCTATCACTATTATGGCTGGAGCATGCAGGCAATCTCTGTTGCATTGACAAATACGAGACCACTTCTCCACACACTGGTTGCAACTGCCCACTGGAGCCACAAGGGGACGCTGGTGTACAGGACACACTCTGGAGCCGTCTCGGAAGGATTCACCTTTTGCCGGCAGTGATGTCACACAGCAGCACGAGTGCAGCAACGTCGCGGATCCGGGACCGGCTGATCCAAGGGAGCGGGCAGCAAAGACACCGGGTGGGGCATGGCAGCAGGCATTGGTGTTCCGTGAGTACAGGAGAGTGGTATCTTAGGGTACTCCTTATCCTGCCTCTCTCCAGTTTCCTGCATTAGCCCCCCACCCTGGTTTAAAGCCTGATATATGGCCCTCCCGTTCTTTCATTATTTCTTTATGATATTACCTGCAACAGGACTGCCCAAATACACTACAGCTATATGTTGCAAAGGTTGCCTTGTCAATAACTTCTTCCATCTACAGTCACATGCACTCTGCTGAGCATCAGACACTATGAGGTTTACTCCTCACATTTTCCACAGAATTCTGTAGACCAGCAAATTCATAAAGCCACCAGAATACCAAGAAGTGATCTCCTTGACTACAAACAGAAAGAGACAAGCGACAGGGTACCTTTGGTGGTCACATATAACCCACACCTAGGAACCCTACGCAAGATCACCAGGGAACTACAACCCATCCTCCAGGAAGATACAAGACTGCAACAGGTCTTCCCTGAAACACCCTTATTATCATACAGACAACCTCATAATCTCAAGAATATTATGGTGAGGAGTAAAGTATTCAGTAGTACAACTGAATGCGGGATGAGCCATGCCAGGACGCAAGATGCAAAACCTGCGCAATGCTCCACACAGCGGACACAATACAAATACCACACAGGAATACAAAATCAGAGGAAGGTTCACCTGTTCCTCCAGCAATGTCGTGTACCTCATCATGTGCATGAAATGCCCAGGGGGCAGCTACTACATACAGCCACGGCCCCTTTTATTTGAACACTTCACCGATATTTTCAGGTGACTTTTTCCAAATGCCACGCACTTTGCCGCGTTCATGCGGCGTTCATGCCGTATTCATGTCACAATCATGCCGGCGTCACCCGCGCTTGATCTGTTTAATGAGAATGTTTCGGATTTAATTGGTTTTAATTCTTCGCGTATCCGCCAGGTGGCAGATATTCATGTATTGTAATGCGCATGCGCTTCAGTTATGTGTCGACTTGCAGGTGTTTAAAAAATACCACAGTGGTCCTTTGTGAATTGACCTTGGTACTGAAGAAGTTGTACAACATTATATCTATTTAGGCGTTTCATATTAAAAACGAAATGCAAAGTGTCTGGTGTTCTATTCCATTGTCCAGAGAGGTCCAGAGATGAATACACCACTGCAGTCCGTGTTCAAAAAGCCCAACATAACGTACGCTTATTTAATATGGTCAGCAATTAGTACAGCAGATGATAAGATGGCCACAGTTGGTCAAATTTATCAATTTTTTATCTAAAATTATGACTTTTAAACATTTTCACCAGATGCTCATGTGTGGAAGAAGCGTGCAATAAGGAAAACGTTATGTATCGATCCGTGTTTTTTTCGTATTGCTCCTGCACCCGGAGTTACAGGAGGAGGGTATTGGTGTGTTGCCCCTGAATTTTCCAGTATCTTTGATCATGGAGAGCTCAAAAGGCGAAAGATCATGGTAAAACCAACTAAGAATTGTCAGTCCCAGGCAAGCAATGCGCTAGTGCCAGCACCGGCTTCCAATAACAGTCTGACCGTCTGTGAAAATCTGCTGACCGGCAAACCTTGCTATCTTCCCCCGCCTGGATACCTGCAGCCGGAGCGATTTCACGTACAGATACCAGCAAGCTTGCATGTACCAAAGCGATTTCCAGATTCATCAGCTGTCAACTACAGGTCTAGCAGGCCCGCTGTCACTTGTCAACTACGTGTATAATCAAGACTACGGCACTGGCAGTTGCTCAGCACCAACCGAATGGCAAAGTCTATGGTGGGTACAGCTGCCATATGTGATTATTTTTTTACCATATCAATATCAATGCACAGTAAAGCGATTCTACTGTAATCAATAGATTAGTTCTTTTAGTCACAATTCGCCAAAATGTAATCCAGCAATATCATTGGCTGAGCAGCTTCTACAGTTAGGCGCATGCGCATTGAAACCTTTTTGAAACGCATATGCGTCTCATCACATCTAGGCGCATGCGTGTACTGTATGTGAACAAGAGACGCCCCCCGAGAAAATAATTGTTGGGACTGACCGAGGGGACTGCGGAGGCTGACTGTGGGAACTTCTTTAGGGCAGTCAGTGGGGGAAAGGGGGGGGGGGGAAGAATCCTGCTCAGCTCAAAATAGACTTTCTAGGGAGGTGCTATCAGGGTGAAACTTAGCGTATAGGAGGAGAGAGAAAGAACCCTATGTGATGCACTCAGCCCTACTAATAAAAATAATAAACTTTTATTTATTTATTGAAAAATGCAAACATAACAAATATATTAAAACCTAACAAGTGTACTGTGCAGTTCTAATGTGCATTCACTCTGAATGACCAGATAGTGTCATAACTCGTGTGATGCACAGTAGATGCAAGAGGCTGTAGATTCTAACAACACTAGTGTATAAATTTAGTGGATGCACAGTGTATATGACCCTGTGGGGGAAACAACTGATGTGCACTCTACACAGGTGTTGTAATACACAGGCACTGGGAGCATTAGTAATGCATAGGTGGTGCAGCTCTGTGTAACAAGGCTGCAATGAGGTGCATAACACTGCTGCATACACAGGGAGCCAAATGCAGACCCAGATAGGGAAAAGACCCCCCTGGTGACAAATCAATGGGAGCCTTGCTAGGAGGTGGGTGCAGGTGAGTATACCCTGTTATTAGCCTCGTGAGAGTATTCCAGACTGATAGCCAGGATTCACGCTTTGTCAGCTCCTTCCAGAGGGGGGGGGAGAGATGTTATCACACCCCTACTGTGTATGTATGCTTTAGAGCTAGCCAGTGCCAGCAGAGACTCTCATATGCCTAGCGTCTAGCTAGTGGGATCCACATCTGTGGCCCACATAAAAGTTTAAAGCTAATCTACAGGACGTGAACAAACTCCTATGAGTTTGACACTGCTACAGTACAGCCTTTCGCTTTGGCCTTGGCTTGGAAACGGCTGCCGCCTCTCGCTTTTTGCGACAGGCAGAAGACAGTGGGTTCCTGCGTCCATAGAATCAGGGTTGATCCATGGAAGCAGATGGCACAATGCAATATCTGGACAAGGGCAAGTTCAGATACAGATCATCGAGTGGGAGGCTATGCAATGTGTGTCACCTTTTATGCATGGCGACGAGGTGCAGGTGTTAAAAGTGGGCGTATTCTAATGTGACTCATTAAAGTATAAATACACCATCCATTTTGTAGATTCACTGCACATTGAATACACATCGACTAAACATCGATTATACATTCTTGTGTTTGTATTTCTTTCTACTCGCAGCAATGCCTGTTAAAAAGATTTCAAAGGAACTCAGCCTGAGATAAAGGAGATGTACACGAGAGGACAGCGAATTGAGGATATTCACGCTGGCTAAGTACTTCTGGCCTCGTTGTACCAACAGCAACCGTGAGCTATCATACCCACGGTAAGACCATAAAAGTCAAGAGGACACCAACGGTAACTACCGCGTAAGTACTGTACTACTGTATACTGTAAAGTAATTGTCACACACTTCATTATTACTCATTATGACTCACGCACTCACAACCCCCCATTTCAATACACAGTTTACTCACATTATGACACAATCACACACACACACATAAAGTACCATTAATATTATATCTGTTATATATATGTTATACTGTATACTGTACTGTATATATCTGTTATACTGTATATATACTGTATACCTGTATATAACTCTATTCTATACAGTATCTATCTATTATTATTGTTATCGCTGTATATTTATACAGTTTAACTATTCTATTAAAGTAATATCTATATTTGACCATACTGTAGGCCTGAGAATAAATGTACCTGTACTTGTGGCCTACTGTAACGTATTGTTGTTTTTCCTTTAAACTGTAGGGAGACAACTGTTCTTGTTGACAGAATAAGTGAAGAGAATGATGAGAAGAGTGCCTTAAGGGTCAAAGGCACTCTGCAGAAAAATCACAATCTAACCGTATCAGAGACCAGCATTAAGAAGATGAAACGCAGAATTGGATGGAAATATCGACGTGTGAGCTTAGTACTTGACAGTACAGGAGGTGAAAAGTGTGGTTTAATAAACTGTACTGTACCTATAAAATTATTCCTTGTCATTACAGACAGTACCCTATGATAAGGGGCGTCAACAAGATAAAGAGAGTGGTCCAGGCACAGGCATGGATCGACAGTGGCAAAACATTTCAGGATTGCATATTTACTGACGAGTCTACTGTATCTCTGGAGAGATTTGCCACCTTTGCATTCCACAAAAAGGACGCATATCTATGAAGCCGCGTCCAAAACACCCAGTCAAGATGCATGTGTGGGGTGCCATCTATAGGCGTGGACCAGGATGCATCGTCATCTTTGATGGTACAGTATAATAATGCACAAAGTCACATGCTGTAGCCTAAAAGCACTGTACTGTACTACTGTAGTGTGCATTATTTTGAGCTCTTTTCTATTCTTGTTACAGGAATCATGAATAAAGATTTTTTCCAAGAGCAAATTGTGCTTGAGATTGTGGAATACATTACACGTGAATTCCCAGATGGTCACCGTTTCTACCAGGACAATGATCTGAAGCACACCACGTAAACTGCGCATATTCTTGCCTGCGGTATCAACTGGGTGAAGACGCCAGCGAAGTAAGTACGGTAACCGTGTCTCGTTTTTTCCCACTGTTTACTGTATATCTCTTTAACTAATTTTCCTTTTTTCCCCCTCCAATGACAGATCGCCAGACTTCAATCCTATCGAAATGGTCTGGCATCAGCTGAAGGACCATATCCGAAAAGTGGTGAAACCTTCAAAAAAGGATGAGTTGGCGAAAGTCATAATGAGTTTTTGGAACGATATGCTCACCGTGGAATGATATCGACCATATTGCGACTGTGTTGCCCATTGTGATAGAGCGTAATGGGCAAGCATCAGGAAGGTAGTCTGGTACAGAACTGTACTGTAGTATGGTAAGTACAGGCACACCAAGTACAGTATTATACAGCTAAGTATGGCACAGATTGTTTTACAGTATACAGCATTCACTTTACTAGACCTAATTTTTAATTTTTAGAGAGAGCTGCACTACAAATCTTGTTACAAAGTATTTTACAGTATAGTAGTTCCAGTATACAGTAGTTTGACAGTATTAACTGCATAGTCCAATATGGAGTAGTTATACTGTACTGTACACAATGCAATTATATGCACTTAACTGCTCTAATTTTTAGAGAGAGATTCACTACCAATCTTGTTACAAAGTATTTTACAGTATAGTAGTTCCAGTATACAGTAGTTTGACAATAGTAACTGCATACAGTAGTCCAATATGGAGTAGTTTTATTGTACTCAATGCAATTATATGCACTTAACTGCACTAATTTTTTCTTTCCTTTTCAGAGACAGCTGGCTGCACTACAAAAGGACAGGTGAGTGAGGGGGGGTATCATGTGTAAATTGTGTGAACTGTGTGTATAGTGTATCTACAGTCATGATTTACACAAAAAAACCCTCTCTCAATGAAATACAGAATGCAATGTGGCCATGACGAACAAGAGAAAGACTAAACATTTGTATTACTGTTTTTATTATTATAAATGGGCATTATTCATGATTATTTCTATTTTTCATTCTTCCATGATTATGCACCGGCCCTCAAATTTCAAATGACAGAAGAATTACAGTACACTACTGTACACTACTGTACTTGTACAAAGAAGATAAACACTGAAAATGATTATTTGTATTTTAAATTCCTGATAAAATAAAATAAATATTTCATTACATTCACATTTTTTTTCTTTGAACTTTAAATTCACTGTAAATGTGTGTGTGGGGGGGATTCTTCATGAAGGCTTACATTTTTATTCATTGGTTACATTTTTATTCATTGGTTACATAATAAGATTAACATATTAACAATTCGAGAAGGGTTTATCACAAGTGCGCATGCGTTACCGTTAACAAAGCCTCAAAGGGTTGGGGGGGGTCATCATATGGGATTAGCATAAGGGATTAGCCAAGCATTTGAAAATGAATGTGAAGTTATACACGCATGCACATTAATCATCAACTAGGTCCCTTCCCGAAGAGGATTACATGCAGGCGCAGAGATATGACACCAGGCTCGGCTTGGGATGATTAAATGCACAAAGCCAAACATTAGCAAATGAAAGGTTTGCGAGAGGTCTCGATAAGAAGTTGAAATCCTTGAGCATTGTGTATATCTGTGGGGGGGGGGGCGTAAAGCTGCATGAAGTATTAGCTGTACTGTAGTTCAAAGACATACAGTATTTTCAACAGGTCATCATAATGTTTTGGTCCCCACAATCCCAAATCAATAAAAATCACATAAAGCATGTGAATGACCAGTGTCACATTAAAAAGCGACAGTACCGATGGAATATCAGAATAACAAGAATTTTTATGCAGGCACACATGTCTGGAAACAAAACACAAACAACAAAAAAAAGAAAAAAAATTTTTTCCAGACTTGAACTTCCACATGATTGTGAAGTTATACACGCATGCGCATTAATCATCAACTACTGTAGGTCCCTTCCCAAAGAGGGAATATTATATTCGAAGAAGACACAATGCTATATTTCTGCAATACTGTATACTGTAAATCCTCCATTCTACAACTACTGAACGCGCACACATAGACATAATGCATTAGACATGCATTAGACACGCATTAAACTTTTAAGACAACAGCTCGTGAACGCCCACCTGTGTTTTTAGACGGTATTGCAGTAGCAGACAGCGCTAAAAATCCAAGTGCTAAAATACCGGAAGGTGCTCCGAAAAAAAGAAATATATACCGCATCTGGCCGCGGTTATCAGAGCGCCGCGGATCCAGCCGCATTAGGCTAATGGCGGCCGCAGCTGTAGGTGAGACGGGACAGGTGCTAAACAAGAGAATGAACCTGCATCGCCACAGCATCACACGCGGAACAAGAGACAGTACCGTCGGCGAACATTTCTCTGACTCTGGCCATAAGATGAACGATCTGAGGGTTGCCGTACTCAAAGGTAATCTTAACACACCAAAAGAGAGATGGTTGCATGAATACAAATTTAGGAAAAGGAAAAGGAAAACAAGACGAGGGAAAGGTATGGGTGTTAAGAAGCCAGACCAGGGGACAACAATACCCCAAGAAAAGGGGCAGACCCCCGAGATACTAGGGGATAAGTTACAAGTTGTGAACCTATCAGATATGATCTTGAATGAAAACCATATTCAACTACTCAATAAAGGTCTATCTTATTCACCAACAGCTAGTATGGACCTATTCGAGTGGGTCAAAGACATTAACTTATTCGGGAGGAAATTGAAATTACACAAATTCTTCCGTATGAGAGAAATCAGGATAGCCAATTCCCTTGATACTACACCTCTAGACACTCAGGATCTAGAGGTTTATAACAACCTTGAAGCACTATTGGAAGAAAGCAATAGGACACCTGGGGAAGGCCCTTACACTGATTTAAGACCCAACTCTAAGTTCATACCTTTCAGCGAAAATTTCACTAACATTGAAGTGTTCATCAACTTGGTCACTAGAGACCTTGAACATCTGTCTTTAGGCCGACTACCAGACAACCTCACAACTCAGGAAAGGAAAGCATTGAAAGATCTAAGTCTGAATGGCGACATAGTCATCAAGCCTTCAGATAAAGGGGGGAATCTGGTGATTCAACGGAGCATAGACTATAAAAAGGAAAATCTCTGACTCCTTTCAGACACGAATTGTTACGAAATACTGGGGGAAGACCCAACCACTAACTACAATAAGGAACTAGGCAGTGTCCTTCAAAGAGGCATGGAAGATAAAGTCATCAGCCAAAATGAATTTGACTACATCTTGGTGAAATACCCTAAAATAGCTACGTTCTATAGCCTGCCTAAACTGCACAAGAATAAGGTCCCCCCGCCAGGGAGACCAATTGTGTCAGGGGTAGGCAACCTGACAGAACGGGCCAGTTCCTATGTGGATAAAATACTGAAACCCTTTGTGCTAACCCTACCATCCTACCTTAAGGACACCAAAGATGCTCTCAAAAGGCTGGATAACATCTGCATCAGCAGTGATACCCTACTTGTCAGCTCAGACTTAGAGGGACTGTACACTAGTATAGACCATGAGTATGGGCTCAAAGCAGTGTCTCATTTTTTGAAGACTAGAGGTAGGTGGCACATGAAACATAACACCTTCACCTTAGACATCCTCAAATTTGTACTTACCAGGAAGTACTTCCTCTTTGATAAAAAACTGTACCATCAGTTAAGGGGCACGGCCATGGTTACTAAATGTGCCCCTACATATGCCAATCTCTACCTGGGATGGTGGGAATCCCAGGTAGTATTCACTGAGGAGATGGAGGTATATAAAGAGCACATTGACCTCTGGGTGCGCTACATCGACGATGTGCTTGTCCTGTGGCGTGGCCCAGAGGTAGCTCTCAAAGAGTTTATCAATAAACTCAACACTAACCAACTCAACCTCCATCTGACTATGGAATACAACAGAGACACCATGTGCTTCCTTGACCTAAGGAAATCTAGAGGCACTGAGGGCATCCTCCAAACCACTATCTTCAGGAAAACCACTGCCACTAATAACATCTTAGAGGCTAGTAGTCATCACCCTAAAGCCCAGGTCAACGGCATACCCACTGGCCAATTCCTAAGGCTCAGACGCAACTGCAGCACGGATCAGGAGTTTGAGGCCCAATCCCTTAACATGAGTCTGCGTTTTGAAAATAGGGGCTACAGCAAACGCAGTATCAAAAAGGCATACAAACGAGTCAAACACACTAACCGAAGATCACTCATAATGGATACATGTGTTAACCCACAAGAGAAAGTGATAAGGTTCATAAGCACGTTCAATAGGGAATGGCCTCAAGCCCGCAACATTCTCCAGAAACATTGGCACATCTTAACAGCGGATGAACTACTGAAAGGGGTTTTAAAGGACTACCCGTCCATGACAAGTAGACGTGCTAAAAACCTACGCGATTTATTAGTTCAGAGCCACTTCAAAGAAGAGACACCAAGAACCTGGCTTCCACCAAAACCCTCAGGGTCCTACACCTGTCAAAGGTGTAAGGCATGCCAGCACATGAGAACAACAAAACAATTCCAAAACTGGGACAGTACTAGAACATACAACATACGCGGTTTTATTAACTGTCTCAGTATGGGTGTAATATACCAAGGTATATGTAAATGTGGAAAGATGTATGTAAAGGATACACCACATCCTTACACATAACTATTTTAACTATGATGGGGACTACTTCCTCCAGACATGCGGCACCGCGATGGGAACCAGGTTTGCACCTAGCTACGCTAACCTATTCATGGCTATGTGGGAGCGTGACTATATATGGAATAACAATCCATATGGTGCAAACCTGGTGCTCTGGAAGAGATTCATCGATGATGTGCTGTGTGTCTGGAGAGGTACGATGGAGGAATTGGAATTATTCAAATTACATTTAAACGCGAATTCCTTCAATATAAAATTCACGTTCACCAGTAATAGTAAAAGCATTAATTTTTTGAACTTCACCTTGTACGTGGAAAATAATTTGATACATATTAAAACCTACCACAAGGAGGTGGATGCGAATACATACCTTTTGTCTTCCAGCCACCACCACCCAAAGTGGATACAAAATATCCCTCAGGGACAAGCCCTAAGAATAAAAAGAAATTGCTCCCAGGATTTTGTCTGCTCTAAACAACTGAACTCTCTCAGAGATAAATTCCTTGAGAGAGATTACAATAGGGACAAGGTTAATAAAGCCATGTGTTCTGTCAAAAATATAGATAGGTCAACTCTTATTAACTCTAATAAAAAGAAATCTACTATACAAGGAGATTTCATCCCTTTTATCACCAAATTCAATAGTATGGCCCAGAAATAAAGAAAATTATAAATAAACATTGGGGGATCCTCCTTAAAGATCCAATATTGAATACATTTTTGCCTAAATATCCACAAATTGTATTTAAACGTGCCCAGAATTTGAAAAACAAATTATCGCCCAGTTGTCCCCTAAGTGGGCCTAAACAAAGTAACACAATGTGGCTATCTAATTTGAAAGGTTTTTATACATGCAGCAAATGTATAGGATGTTCTTTTAGTGTTAAGGGCAATAAGTTTCAATCAAATGTGACATGTAAAAGTTATGATATAGACACATTTATAAACTGTAAAAGCAAATACTGCGTATACCTATTAGAATGCCCCTGTGGATTACAATACGTGGGGAGGATGGGGAGAATGCTAAAACGTAGACTGGCAGAACACGTTTACAATATTAAAAGGGGTTTAGAAACACTATGTGTTTCTAACCACTTTAAAAGTAAACACAATCAGAACCCAGAGGGACTGATCTGCAGAGGTATAGAATGCCCAAAAGCTAATTGGAGAGGGGTGACAGATTAAACTATTTATCCAAAAGGGAGACCTTTTGGATCTATACTCTTAAAACCCTGTCACCCCGTGGCCTCAATATAGATTTCGACCTGGCCTCCTTTTTGATAGATTAAATGATCCCCTTCTGCCTTATCTAGCAATCAATTGTGCTTAAATTGTCTATATATGTAATACTCTATTGGAATGACTAAGTAGTGTCACCCTTATGTGATCGGTGTACTGCCACTTAATCCCAGGGATGTTTCCCTAGTGGTAATGATCATATTAATAGAAGTGTGTGCATTTTTTTAGTTAACTTGTATTAAGTGTATATTATCCTCCAGGGTATATATATGTCAGTAGGTAGTAACTCCCCCTCACCACTGATGAAGTGACCACATTGAGTCCCGAAACGCATTTGGAGAGGGAGGAGCTAGAACTGATACACCCGTCAGTAGCTGAGAGATCAGGGGAGACGCTACTGCGTGACGTCATTGAGTTGCGCACGGGTTGACGGTAGTCTCTCAGAGTGGAGAGCGGAGTACAGAGTGTAGTATTTGCCACCACGAGCTGAGATAGCGATAGTACCCGAAAGTTGAAGAGGGGGGCGACGTAGGTCGATTGCGCCGAGCTAGACGCCAAATCCCTGGGTTTGCTAGGAGTGAGAGCGTCATCATCACCGAGGCTAATACCCCTGATTGTATCAAGCTGCGGACGGCACGTTGTCAGCTGTTTTACCACAGCCTGGCCTATGTGAGTAAGCCTTTGGCTGTTTTTATTAATTCTATTGTTATTAAATTTTATCAATCTGCACCATCAATTTTTCATGTCATCTCCTTTCTGGGAGCACATGGGGATCATCTCTGAGTGGTAAAGCTGTGAGCAAACAGAAAATTAGACGAATGACGGACAACACGGGGGATTCGTGAAATCTGGAAAAAGAAGTGGTTTAAAGCACAGATGCTCTCAAAGGAACAGCGACACAATATGTTTGTAAGTTCATTATTTTAATTCTTTTTGGAGTCATTTACTGGTTCTTGTGGCTGCGCAATGGGCTTTTCTCTTTTGTCTATTGTACATTTGGAGGAGTTCGGGATCGACAGCCAGAAATTGGATCATTACTTCTGCATCAACTGGAACATTGTAAAGAACTTTCCTTATCCACATGGACTGACCATTGGACTGGGGTATTGTTGTCACCTGGAGCGCCGGGTCACTGCATTTTGTATACTATTGTCTGTAAACGAGTTTGTGAGAAATTTGTTAGGCAGGGACCCTTTTGGCAGCCTTCACTTAGCATTAAGCTATTCAATCATATATTGTATTTACACATTTATAACTTTTTTTGCGCTGAGCTATATGGTTTATTATTATTTACAATCAGTATATCTATCATTGTTTATATTGCTGCATATTAATAGAACAATATATTGTGTAGATCTATCTGATATTATAGTCATTTCGGTATATTTATATAACAACAGTATATATATTGTTTATATTGCTGCATATTAATAGAACAATATATTGTGTAGATCTATCTGATATTATAGTTATTTCGGTATATTTATATAACAACAGTATATATCTTCTTTATATTGCTGCATATTAATAGAACAATATATTGTAGATCTACAGTATCTAATTGTATCCTATTTTTACTGCTTGTGGCCTACTGCACTGTAACTTACCGGATTGTTGTTTTTCTGTACATTGCAGGGAGACAACTCTTCTGGTCGACAAAATAAGTGAGGAGAATGATGAGAAGAGTGCATTAAGGGTCAAATACACTCTGCAGGAAAATCACAATCTCACTGTATCCGAGACCAGCATAAAGAAGATGAGACGCAGAATTGGATGAAAATATGGACATGTGAGGTTAGTACTGGACAGTACAGGAGGTAAAAGTGTTGTTTAAGAAACTGTACTGTACCTCTAAAATTATTTATTCCTTGTCATAACAGAGCGTACTCCATGATAAGGGACGTTAACAAGATCAAGAGAGTGGTCCAGGCCCAGGCATGGATCGACAGTGGAGAAACTTTCCAGGATTGCATCTTCACTGTTTCGCTGGAGAGATTGTCTACTGTTTCACTGGAGAGATTTGCCACCTTTGCATTCCACAAAAAAGGTCGCATATCTATGAAGCCGCGTTCAAAACACCAAGTGAAGATGCATGTGTGGGGTGCCATCTCTAGGCGTGGACCAGGATGCATCATCATTTTTGAAGGTACAGTAAAATGTTCAGGTTATGTCACACGCTTTTGCCTTACGCACTGTACTGTATTAGTGTGCAGTTTTTTGAGCACTTTTCTTTTCTTGTTATAGGAATCATGAATAAAGATTTCTTTCAAGAGAAAATTGTGCCTGAGATTGTGGAATACATCACACGTGAGTTCCCGGATGGTCACCGTTTCTACCTGGACAACTATCCGAAGCACACCGCGTCAACAGCACATATCCTTGAGCGCGGTATAAACTGGGTGAAGACGCCAGCGGAGTAAGTGCGGTAGCCGTGTTTCATTTTTTCCCACTGTTTTTACTGTGTACTGTATTTCTTTAACTAATTGTCCTTTTTTTCCCCCTCCAATGACAGATCGTCAGACTTAAATCCTATCGAAATGGTCTGGCATCAGCTGAAGGACCATATCCGAAAAGTCATGAAACCCTCCAAAAAGGATGAGTTGGCGCAAGGCATACTGAGTTTTTGGAATGATGTACTCACCGTGGAACGATGCAATAAATATATTGACCATATTGTGACTGTGTTGCCCATTCTGATCGGTCGTAATGGGCAAGCATCAGGAACGTAGTATGGTATAGTATTGTACTGTAGTATTGTAAGTACAGTATGATACAGGTAAGTATGGCACAGATTTTTTATTTCCTAGTAGTCAGAGTATACAGTAGTTCCAGTATAGACTAGTTTGACAGTATTAACTGCATACTGTAGTCCAATAGGGAGTAGCTATACAGTACACAATGCCATAATACACTATGCACCTACAGTAACTGCTCATTTTTTTTCTTTCCAGAGAGAGCAGCACCAGCCATCTGGTTACAAAGTATTTAACAGTAGTCAGAGTATACAGTTTTTCCAGTATAGACTAGTTTGACAGTACTACACAGCACACAATGCCATTATACAGTATGCACATAACTGCACTAATTTTTTGTTTTCTGGTCTTTTCAGAAAAAAAGGATGGACTGGGGGAGAAGGAGAGTATCGTGTACAGTCTGTGAACTGTTTGTACAGTTAAGTGTACAGTATCTAAACTGCAGTCATGATGTACACAAAACCTCTCCTCTCTCAATGAACTACTGTACTGTACACAAAATGAGGAAGAAGATAAAGACGGAAAAAATGATATTACTATATATATATTATTATATATTATATATTATTAATTAATATTATTATCAATGTGCATTATTCATGATTATCCACCGGTCCTCAATTTACCTCTAACAGAAGAACTTAATAAAGACTGCATTATGTATTATTCATGATTATTTTTATATTTGTTTTTTTTTTGTTCCTGATAAAATAAAATAAATATTTATTTACATTCATGATAATCATAATCATTGACAACAACCCCCCACACATACACCAAAGAATAAGGAAGAATGACAAAAAGTGGTAATTTACTGCATCAACAGAATGAATCAGATAATGTTTTTTTAACTCTCAATTCTCACAGTGCTGTGCAAATCAGATTTACATATCAAATTCGAGAAGGGATTTTCCAAAGCGTTACCGTAAACAAAGCCTCAAAGGGTTTGGGGGGCGGGGTTGGGTGAGTCATGCGCAGTAATCAACTAGCTCCCATCCCAAAGAGGATTACACGCAGGCGCAGAGAGGTAATGCTCGGCTAGGGACGGAATAAAAACACAATGACAAGCTTCAGAAACTGAATGACTCTGTAGAGGTGTCTGTCGATAAGAGTTTCAAATCCTTGAGCTAGCCTTGTGTGTGTGCATGGGAGAGGAGGGTAAAGGGTACAGCAGCATGAAGGATTAGCTGTACTGCAGTTCAAAGAAATTGCATATTTTCAAAAGAAAGGTTATCATAATAATTTGATCCCTACACCCCCAAATACAGTACTGTACATAAAAAGCACGCAAATCAACCATGTGCAGTCAAACGCACTGTGTCTCAGTCAAAAGCTACAGCACAGATTGAATATCTTAATATCAAGATGGTTTATGCAGGCTTGTGGAGAAAAAAAAAATGAGGATCATTTTTTTTTTGGTCACTCACTCACTCAAGTAAGCAGTGGTGAACTTTCAGATGCATGCGCAGTAATCATCAGCTATCAAGCAGGAATGTGATTGAAACCAGAAAGACACACATTCAAAGGAATGGTGTGGGAGAGGTGTACTGTAGATAAGATAAGAAGTTGAAATACTGCAGTGCAGTAAATTATCCTGTGTGTGTGCGGGGGCGAGCGAGGGGAGAGCGCTGTACTGTATATGCCGAAATGTGACACTGTTACAGCACACGCCACACGCATATGCGTTTCAACAATTTTCAAATGAGACATACAGCACTGCACATGCATGTATAAATATGCAAATTTACAATTACTGCGCGCGCACACTCAGACTGTGTACTGACGTAGGTTGAACTGCTAAAGTAATCTATTAGACTTCCAAGACAACAGCTCGCGAATGCCCCCTGAGTTTTTAGACGGTATTGCAGACAGCGATAATAAAATGCTAATATTACGAGCGCTAAAATAACGCAATTCAATCCGGACCAAAAAAAAAACGCATCTGCCCGCGATTATCAGAGCGCCACGGATCCGGCCACATTAGGATAAAGGCGGCCGCCACTGTATATATATATATATATATATATATATATATATATATATATATATATATATATTAGATAGAGCCAGTCAGCACACTAATACAAAGCATAGGCAGATGCTAGTCCCATAGAGATAAACAGCATAGTTACAGTACCAGTCCGTGAACTAATAAAGGAGACAGCATACAGCAAGGAGTAGTCAAAAAAAGATGTATTAAAAACACACTGTTACATGAATGCCAACGTTTCGGTCCCACAGGGAGACCTTCCTCAGGGCTGTGCAACCACCAACTGTGCGTGACCAACCTATATACCCCACCCTAAGTGCACACAACCAGCAACACATACAACCAGCACCCAATCCATGCAATAATGCACCTAACCTGGCGATCTCCCAGCTCCAACCAATGTGCTGCAAATAATGAGTCTAAGGCACTCCCCCAACACTGGGGATTTAATTAACTACTCAGAACAGGCCGTTCTGACGTCATCATCCAGCAACCCATGCTTTCAGATGCAATGCAGGCCCTACTGCGCATGCGCGAACAAGGCTGCTGCGAGCCGAGCAGCCAATAGGGCAGATTCCACTGTGAACTGTCACCAGCCGCAGTGAGCATCAGGGAATGCCCTGGCAACCACGGATGCCAGCTAGCAGCATTGCGCATGCGCATTAGCACTGATAGGCCACTGGGGGCAGCACTGCGCAAGCATGCAGTCAGGAGACGTGAGGCAAAAAAAGGAATAGGAACAACTACAGGCAGTTGAAGCTGAAGACAGGAGATCTCAAATACATAATAAAAACATATAAAATATTAAAACCAGGTGTGGAAATGCATAGTTGCTGGGACATAAACACAAGTACAACAGTGAACATACAGGTGTGCAAATTAAGTCCAACGATGGAAAATATATGGGATCACTGTTAGTCAAATAAGATGTTAAACAAAACACAACATGCACATGCAATGAAGGTAGACCGCGCATCAATGTCACAGAAAGCACCCCAATTTCAACTCTTCATTGAGGCCACCGGGAGCCACCGTCCATAGTTCAAAGATAAGCCTGGCCTCTTGCTGTAGCAAAGTTTTGCCCCTGTCTCCTCCCCATATAGGTATTGGGACCTGAAAGATAGGCATACATCTGAGCGTTGCCAGGGAATGTCTCGCTGCCTTGAAATGTCTGGCGACCGGAAGGCATTTTAGGTCCATGTCATCAGGCCCACCTGCTATAGCTTTTCTGATTGTCGTCCGATGCATCGCCATTCTTTCTTTAAGCATTCGTACGGTCTTGCCAATGTACAAGAGTCCGCACGGTCATTTGATGTAATAGATAACGAATTTGGATTCACAGTTTAGCGCATGTTTGAGTTTAATGGACCTGCCAGTGTGTGGATGATTATAACTAGATCCCAGCTGCATAAACTGGCAGTTTGTGCACCTGTGGCAGCGATAAGACCCAGGTTTCTTAGCCAGCCAGGTTTTGGAGGTAGCGTATTTGTCTACAGGATCTGAGCCAGTGACCATATCCCCTATGTTGGGCCCACGTCGAAAGCAGAACAATAGAGGTTCTTTGTCATGTATGCCCACTCACTCGTCGTTCTCCAGGATGCGCCAATTGCTGCATATACTACGCTTGATCCCATTAGATGCAGTACTGAATGTACTGATGATGTACATTCAGTCAATGACCTGTTCAGGGGGTGCTGGTGTAAATAAAACACTCCTGTCGACCAGTGCAACTTTCTGCAATGCGTAGCGGATGTCTTGAGCATCATAGCCTCTCTCACGAAAATGCGCAGCCATCTGTATGAGTGCCATCTGCATCTGATCTGGATCAGTAGTGATGCGCTTCACTCTTAGGATCTGTGAATAATAGTGAGTAAACGTGCGATCTGAAGCTCTGTATGTAGCCATCAAGTATGACGTTGCCTCCTGTTGGTGGTGTGAAGTACGTGTTCTTCTTCTTCTTGTTGTTCTCTGTCATTATGTAGGTGCTCTCTTTTTTTTGGAAGTATTTTTTCAGTTGTAGTCTCCTGAAGAATTCTTCTAGGTCTGAGAATAATTGGATTGGTTCCAATTTGGTGGTGGGACAGAATGTTAGTCCTTTGGAGAAAACTGAGGTCTCAGGTTTTGAGAGTTTATAATCATACAGGTTTATAACTACATGGCAGGCTGTGTGCTCTTCTGGGTTGAGGTTGTGTATCTGTCTTGAAAAGTCAGTTCTGGTTTCTAGTTCTAAGTAGTTGTCCTGCTTTTTGTTGGTTTGAAATCCCTTATGTTGTGTCCATGGTCTGCAGTCATAATGAGAGAGGAGTTGTAGTTTCTTCTGTTTCTTCTTGTTAAGTTCCACTGCAGTCTCTTGTGCAGAGTTTGCATATCTTTTTCCAGTTTGTTGGTATTTGCACTGCCTTGCAATTGCAGGGTTTGGAGTATTGTGCATTTTTGCCATTCTAATTCCTGTTTTTTTGCATATAGTTGATGTATCAGTTTGTTTCTCAGCTGGGATCTTCTACATGCATCCCAAAATCCACAAACCAGGAAACCCCGGCAGACCTATTATAACAGGTATGGATACACTCACTGAAAAAATATCAGGCTTAGTGGAGAATATCCTCAAAACTTTAGTACGGAGCACCAGCAGCTTCATACAAGATACCACAGATTTTCTCAATAATCTTAACAACATCAACCAACTACCATCCAACACACTGCTAGTTACCATGGATGTAGAATCCCTTTACAGCAACATTCCCCACAAGGGTGGTATTGAGGCATGCCTGCAATTCCTTACAACATATCCCCTGGATCAGAAATACAGCGCTGATGTAATTACCAAACTGATAGAATACATCCTCACACACAACTACTTCAGCTTCAACAAGGAAATGTACCTATAATTAATGGGGACTGCAATGGGTACCAAGATGGCACCACAATATGCCAATCTTTTCATGGAAAATCTTGAACAAAGATTCCTAACTACATGCCCCCACAAACCCTACAAATACTACAGATACATTGATGACCTGTTTATAATATGGACAGAGGGGGAAGGAAACCTAAAACAATTCCACGAGTCCCTGAACTCATTCCATCCATCAATTAAACTCAAAATGGATTATTCGGCAAACCTAGTACATTTTCTAGATACAACAGTAACACTGAAAGATGGCAAACTACACACATCTGTATACAAGAAACCAACAGACAGATGCAATTACCTCCACAACTCCAGCTTCCATCCCACTCATACCAAACAAGGTATCATACACAGCCAGGCTATAAGATACAACCGCATATGCTCTGACACTGAAGACAGAAACAGGCATCTCACAACCCTGACCTAATCGTTTAGACAGGAGGGATACAAACCAAAGACCATTGCCAAAACTATTGCATCTGCACTAAAAGCCCCACGAGAACACCTGCTACAATACAGACATAAAGAACCTACCACACGCATACCACTAGTGGCCACATGCAACCCTACCCTAGAGGGTATACGAAAAATAATCAAATACTGTATCTGCAACCCATCTGGCAGAGGATGTGACATTAAAGGAAATCTGTCCCAAACTTCCCATTCTTGCATTCCGGCAACCACCAAACCTCAAACAGAAATTAGTCAGCAGAAAACTTCACAATGAACTTAAAGACACTGATAATGTCACAAAACCGTGCAACAACAAACGCTGCAAACTCTGCAAACATATATGCCAAGATCCCACAGCCAGTCACAACCATGGAACACTCAATGTTAAAGGATCATACAGCTGCACATCCAGGAATATAGTGTATATGATTCAGTGCAACAAATGTGACCAAAGTTGCTACATTGGGGAAACCAGCCAAAAACTACAAGGCAGAATGAATATGCACAGACACTCCATACTCCATAACGAAGAAGGAAGATACTGCTCATCTGTGGGACATCATTTCTCACAACCAGATCATTCCATAAATGATTTAAAAATCTAAATCCTCAATGGAATGTTTAAAAGCACCCAAGAACGGAAAACATTTGAACTCAGAATGATAAGACTCTTTGACACCAAAACCAAAGGACTTAATGTGGACATGGGTTTTCTCACACCCTATCAAAATTGTTTGTAATTATCCTGCTTGACTCTATTCTTATCCACACTTTCTCTTCCCCCCACCCCCCAGCATCCGTCCCCCTCCCCACCTTTCCTTGTCACCATCCCCTGGCTTCAAACACTTTTAACACCCTACCTTATCTATAGTACGTATCTGGTTTTTTTTTCTCTACACTGTTTTAGCCATAGATTCCTATGTATATCAGTACTAGACCTGAAGAAGAGAGGAGAATTCTTGTCCTATGACATAAATTGTTAGTCCAATAAAAAAGGTATCACCTATTACTGAAGAACTCATTTATTCTGCACTATATATATATATATATATATAGTGACCAGGGAAATCCAGGTAACAAAGAGACAGCACACCGCAGTATAATGAATAAATAAAGTGTATTAACAACACAGGGCAGCCCTGTGTTGTTAATACACTTTATTTATTCATTATACTGTGGTGTGCTGTCTCTTTGTTACCTGGATTTCCCTGGTCACCTTGTGCTTGTTTCTATACGGGACGAGCATCTGCCTTCATTTGAGAAACTGTGAGTGCAAACTATTTTTTCATTGACTCAATTCAGGGGCATTACATTGAAAAAAAAAACATGAAGCATTTGCACCAATAATTTCCCACAGATGGGAATTATTAAAGCAAACTATTGACAGGTACATATATGAAAAACATTGAATTAATTTTTTAATTATGAATGTATTTCCCCATGCCTGCATTTACTCTATACCACTACAATAACTACGTTTGTATTCAATTGTTCACATGTGCTAAATACTATAAACTTCAAGCAGTAAAATTATTCTTCCTCCTCAGAAAAGTGTTAGATGTTAAGATTTAAATTGCAAGTGAAATTTGTATGAACGTTTCCACCTATTGATTTGTATTACATTGCAGAACATGGAAATATCTACCTTGTGTGATGGGACAGAATGCTGGGAGAGCAAAACCGGCAGTCTGGATAACCAGATAATGTCACTGAGAGGACTGTTATCTCAAGCAACAGACTTCTAGTGTAAACACAACTGTATTATTACAGTATGTGGACATGTTCCAACAGAGCACCAAAATAAGGAAAAAGCCACGAAAAAGAACAGTCTGACAATACCAATTGTATTAAAGGCTATCTGAGGTAATTAGATACAGTCAGAAATATTTTTCTGTATGCTTGAGTCTTAGCTAGATTTTTTAAACCACAGCTGGTTTACTGTCTAAACGGTTTCATCCTTTTTTATTTATCGAGACTAATTGCAGGAGCAATGGCAAATATGTATGACATTGGGTTTTTTCCACTGATTTTCTATGATTTTATTGCAAAGTTAGATTTATACTATAGGTATGACGTTTTGCAGTGATTTTCTGACAACTGCAAAATCAACTGAGGGGGTCATGCAGTAAGCGGCGGAAAATTGCATCCGCCAGGGGTTTCAATTCGCCATGTTTTTGGTGTGTTGCCCTCGCTGTATGCATTAAGGGCCCGAATCCCTGGCGAATCACAGCGAGAGCAACATTGCCCAACATGGCGAGTAACCTGTGGTGAGACAGTGTGCCTGCGAGAAGCTGACGAGAAGCCGCCCCCTGCCGAGATTTGTCTGCAGCAGAGAGAGATCCACCGCTCTCTCGGCGCAAACATCGGCAACATTAAAAAATCTTTTAAATACAATTTTATTCATAGTGTACATGTGCAGGGGGTCTCCGGAGCTGAACCGCATTTGTTTCAGGTCCGGGGACCCCCTGCTTTCCTCTGACGAAGCGCCAACGCTCTCTGACGAAGCGCCAACAAGGCGTGAAACGCGTAAGAGCTACCCTCCATTTTTCTGTCTGCACCATGATGTTCGAATAAAGAAAACCTTTTAACCACAAGCTGTTATCCTGATCATTTATGGCTGTGCCCTGACACACTGCCTCCTGCAGAATACTCATCTATCTACTGCCTTTCTGGATGCACGCCATCAACAAGAAGAAGACAGGACTTTCTCATGTGAGTTTTACCTGTTATTTCATTTTGGAAGGTATACATTAAGGTGGTTGCAAACGTGTGTGACATTGTCCTCATTAGGAGTGATGTGGTGGAGCTAATCATTCTCCATTCACAGCCCCCCTAGGACTTTCATATATATGTCCAATACACAACGCTCACCTATATACCCATTACTCACATTTACATTAGAGGCCTGCATCAATCCATCTTCAATCAAGAATATATATGGACATTATTATAACCATTTTTCTATAGTCATTTTGAGCACTATTGATGAACTTTGTTCCTCTACTTGAATGCCCTGCCGAGATTTGTCTGCAGCAGAGAGAGATCCACCGCTCTCTCGGCGCAAACATCGGCAACATTAAAAAATCTTTTAAATACAATTGTATTCATAGTGTACATGTGCAGGGGGTCTCCGGAGCTGAACCGCATTTGTTTCAGGTCCGGGGACCCCCTGCTTCCCGAGATACAGGCCCCGTTATGAGGTGCCGGTATCCCTCTGCATTTAAATGTCCCGATCACGTGACCGCGGAATGTAAACAAAGCAGAGGGATACCGGCACCCCATAAAGGGGCCTGTATCTCAGGAAGCAGGGGGTCCCCGGACCTAAAACCAAAGCGGTTCAGCTCCGGAGACCCTCTGCACATCTACACTATGAATAAAACACCCATATCAATAAACAATCATTCCTTACCTTTGCGGCTATCTTCTATGGTAACGAAGCAGCATGAATGTATTTTTAATATTAGTGTACTGTGAGCAGGGGGTCCCCTGAGCTGAACCACATTGATTTGTGGATCAGGGACACCCTGCTTTCCGAGTTACAGGCCCCGGTATGTGTCGTCGGGTGCCAGTGTCGCCGCCATCTTTATAGCGTCCCATACGCGACGTGCCCGCTATAAAGATGGCGGCGACACTGGCACCGATGCCCCAAACCGGGGTCTGTAACTCGGGAAGCAGGGGATCTCTGAGCCACAAATCAATGCGGTTCTGCTCAGGAGACCCCCTGCTCCTGCACAATATTATTAAAATACATTAATGCTGCTTCATTACCATAGCGGATATCCACTAAGGCAATGAAGGGTTAAGGCATAATAGCATGTTTATTGGGGACAATTGCCCCCAATAAACATTGCAATAAACAACATACACCCCCTGTGCCCCCAACAACGCCTATAACTACAGTACAAATATTACATTTTTGGGATGCACAGCAATGATACTATAGGCCGGCGGTGGCCCTCGGGTGTTCCCCGCAGGCCTGCAATACCAATTCTGTGCCCCCAAAAAATATTAAATAACACATAAATACTTTTCAATAAATACACCCCCCCCCAACACATACAGTACAGTAATGTGCTAAGTAACTATTATCCAGATATGGATAATACATTTTTTGCCCATTATGAAACACATAAATCATGCATAAATTAAAACATGAAATGTTAATCTTAAAATCACCACATTGCATCTTACAATTAAACCAGCAGCTAGACAAATGTATATCAAATGTCACACAATTGCATTGAGTGTGTACATGATGCAATTAATGTGTGCATCATGTAACACTATGCAAAATCAATTTCAAAATAAAATACACTATGCCAGCCACTATACATACAATGCCAGCCACAAATTCCAATAGAAACAAAGCAAGTAAACAAATACATTTACCATAAATCAATTTCCTAAATCTATTACAATACCATCCTAATCAATTATACAATTCACTATTCAATTCCTAAATACAAACCAATGAGAAAATACTTCTAATTCAAAGTAACCACCATCATACAAATGTAACTACCAGAAATAAGCAATTATTCAAAAGCAAGACCCTGAAATATACTCCTGCAAAGAGCAATAAAAATGACATTGAACTAAATACAAATTACATTACACACACAACAATGTAGAAATAAAGCAGCTAAATAAATGAAATAAAAATCAAAATTAGCAAATCAATCAATTATTATCCCTGTATGTCTATCCATATATATAAACATAACATTCAGGGCAATACAAAAGCATACAAAACAATGCATTTCCAGCTTAAAAATCACATTGAATACACCCATTCAGTGTTCCTGAATGTATGTATATCCATAGGGACATAGATCAATTCAGGGGCATTAAATTGAAAAAAAAAACATGACTAAAAAATAAAGAAACCTGTAAAAGTTAAAATAATAAACTTTTCTTTTGTTTACTTACCATTAGATGCCCACCCATCGAAATCCAGGTGAACCGGAAGCTCTCGAACCAATCCAAAGGTAACCATAAAATAATAAACACTTACAATCCACATTTTCATCAAATGGTTCTCACGGCCCTGATTGGGCCGTGAAAACCATGTGATTTGGGTGGGGAAAAAAAATTATGACGTAATTTAAAGGCAATGACGCAGGCCAATCAGAATGGCTGAGCTTCAATTATATAGAGCCGTGTGATAGTACACACAAGTGCAGCTAGATTATAACCTAAGTGCCAGCATAAATGCTGACAGGGCTCAGTAATGCTGCAGCTGACACAAACATACTCATAAAGCATACAATCCCTTAGTTGAGTGTATACATTACCAATTAACCACTCGAGGTACCTCCTAGCAAACAAACCGGCACTTAGTAGTGCCTCTCACACTCTAACCGGCATGTGAGCGTCATGACGTCATGACGTCAGTCCTGTAGCCGCCTCCCACCTGACGCACGTTTCGCTGAGGCGCTTTTTCAAAGGTGGTCGAGAGGTTAATTGGTAATGTATATACTCAACTAAGGGATTGTATGCTTTATGAGTATGTTTGTGTCAGCTGCAGCATTACTGAGCCCTGTCAGCATTTATGCTGGCACTTAGGTTATAATCTAGCTGCACTTGTGTGTACTATCACACGGCTCTATATACTCACAGAAGGTACCTTGTATGCTTTAACATGGGGAAACAAACTTAATGGTATTTTACCATCTGCAGGATTAATAGGCTTCCACAACCATGACGTTGGTTTTGTGGATATAACGCTGCTGCAGTGAGGGTGTTTGAACTGTGTGTATATTTTCACCCCTCCTCGTTTTGTTCTCCCCAATAACAGCAGCTGATTCACGTCTGCTGTTTGCATCAAACCATCCCCTCTTTTATGTTTGTTTGTTTTCACACTGCAATATATTCGTTGCTTTATATTTAATGTGTTTACATGGCACATTTTATTAAGGGGCTATAACTGGATACGGACTAGATCCGTGCCCCAGAGCCAGTTATCACACTTTGTGAGCTCTTGTGCCTAATATATACTACTGTCATCACTTACATTGATATCCTGAGCTATAAGTACTGCTAGGCATTCTAATGTACCCATTAGGGGGTTAGCAACCTTAGACTTATTAGACCATTTACTGTGATACCATTTGGTCTATATAAGTTTATGTGGCAGTGAGTCAACATTCATCTGCTATATACCCAGTATCTTCAAGAGGTATATACATGTGTAAGATCAGTCCCATGTTACCTGTTTCATTTACACAGGCTTTTTAAACTTTTTTTATTGCTGCACTAGGAGGTTTACTCTCATATACGAGTTTCTTTTCTGCCATTAGTCAGTCTGGGTAGACTTTGATCAACCACCTAGTTTGTAGTTTAAGGATTAATTATTGTTGTCTGTTTTACGTGTTTTGTCACCAATGTCAGTTGGATTTTTGGTTCTAATGTTTTGACAATTATTTTAATCAGTTGAATTAAAATATTATATTTTAAATTATTCATCTTTACACAATCACATTCAACGAGTGCTGTCAAAAAGGGTGCTTTTGTTTCCTAGTATTAAAATTGGGAGAGATATTCCCAGAAGCAAGGAGGAGAAGCATGGATAGAAAAGAATGTGTGAGGAAGATTTGTAGGGGTGTGTTTTAGTGCAGGGGGAATAACTGTGTAGTTACAGAGGGCGCAGGTAAGAAAGTAGTTCATGTGAACTGAGAAGTGGCGAAGAAAGGAGAGATGGAGATATATGAATAGAGTTGGAGACTTGAGGCTGACGAAACTCTGTGTAGGAGGGATACGCGTAGGGCGTCCTGGAGGTTGCTGTGCAGTGTAACAGGAGGGTAATTTGTATCTCTGCTGACCCTGACATTGTATCAGTTACTGGCGGCGCGCCATTCACTGCCGTCGGCATTTACAACATGTGCACAAACTGAGGAATGTGTTTGCTAACTGTTGGGAGCTGCTTTGTTTATACTTAGGCCGAGTCCATACAAGGACAGTCCGTGCTGAGGTGTGCGGACGCTCAGCGCTGAGCCCCTGCATCCTCAATGAGGATGCCTTGAGAGGGGGCTCGCGCGAGCGTCCGCAGGCGTGCGGAGGCTTTGGAGTTTTCAGCCGAGCGCCAAGCTGTTTTTCAGCGTGCTGTCGGCTGAAAACCTCCAATGAGAGTGGGGCTGCGTCAACGTCACGGCGCCGTGACGTCGGCGCCGTGACGTCGACGTCAGTGCGTCGCGGGCGATTGGCCCAGCGACGTCACTGCCCTGCCTCCCTCAGTCTCCCCCCACCTCCGATCGCGGACGCTGGCTCGCCTGTATGTGCGTGGAATCGCACAGCTTCTGCAGGCGAGCCTCAGCGTCCGCGCGGTTCAGCCTGGCTCCCCCCCTCTATGGCCCGGGCCTTAGGGGCTTCCGGAGGATTCTGTGCAGGGTAACAGGCGGTTAATTTGTATCTCTGCTGATCCTGACATTGTATCAGTTACTGGGGGCATGCCATTCACTTCTGTTGGCATTTACAACATGTGCACAGACTGAGGAATGTGTTTGCTAACTGCTGGGAGCTGCTTTGTTTATACTTATATCAGGCACCTTTGTGTGCATATGTAACTTAGACCTTTTTGACAAAATCACTGTGATCACCTGTGTTATAGACACACACTATCCTAAAGGACCTATTAGCAGGTAATCTGCTGTTGGTCTGATATATGCATTAGCATTTATATATCTATGTTTGTCTACTGAGTGATCCGTTTTTTCAAGGTCTGAGCTAGATACAAGGCTTTATTTGTCTCACATGAATACAGAAAAGAATGGGGGAGCACAGTTATAGGAAACGGGCAGTGTAAAATCTCTAGTGATCGATACGGCTAGCGTGGTTAACACATCTATTAAAGTGATGGTTCACGAGGTGGATACCAAAATCAAAGGTATACATACAATAATGTGTATGTGTGGGTGGAAGAATAAAATAATATATAACTTACACGGCCTTCACCGCATTTATATTGATATTGCTAAGAACATACAAACAGATGTATACAAAAAAACAAATTCAAGGAATTCATTTTTGAGGGTGGACAGCTGTCACCCCGGGTCTGTGATCAAAGGTATACCTAAGGGTCAGTACCTCAGACTGAGGAGAAATTGCTCCACAATGAGTGATTTCATGACTCAGTCTGAGGCACTGACTAACAGATTTGTGGAAAGAGGTTATGACAGGGAGACCCTCCAATCAACTCTCCAAGAAGTAGTGGAGATTGAGAGAGAAACATTGCTACCCCAAAAATCCAGGGTGAGGGATGGCAGAAAAAGGAAGATACACGGGAACGATAAAGTGTGTCCCATGTTCATATCACAATACAGCAAATCAAGTGGTCAGGTCCAAAAAATTATAAACAAACATTGGGACCTACTACAAATGGATCCCATTTTATGTGAATACACTAAGCAAGGCCCAAAGTATGTATATAGGCGCGCCAAAACGCTGGCTGCATTTATCTCCCCAAGTGTTATCTCTACCCCATTGGGTGATCCAGACCGTTTTCTGACTAGAGGGTCCTTTAGGTGCAATCAGTGCAACATGTGCGAATTTATGAGACCATCCAGACATGTTTTTCCCACAATCCACACAAACAGTATAACATCAATAGCTTCATCAATTGTAATACAACTATGGTGGTCTATGTGATTAGTTGCGGTTGTGGGAAGAGATATGTCGGTAGGACTACAAGAGCTTTGAAGACTAGGATGCAGGAACACTGCAGATTAATTCGGAAAAAAGACTTAGAGCACCCTGTATCAAAGCACTTTACAGAATGTAATAAGGGGGGCATCAGAAACTTCTCTTTCTTGGGTATTGAAAAAATTATAAAGAAGGAGAGAGGGGGAGACATTGTGAACACCCTGAATTGCAGAGAGTCCTTTTGGATATTTACGTTGAGAACGAGATTTCCTGAAGGGATCAATATTGAGTGGACCATTAACCACTTTTTGAGATGAATATTAATACGTATTAATAAATATTTAGACATCACTAAATATCAATCATACTATACACTCTAATCTCTCCCTGATAAATTCTCCCTGTGTTGGTGAAGACTAGATTACTCCTTTTGATCTATTTTTCTATTTTTGTATAAGATCAATTTTTGAATAAGATGTATACTAACGTAAGAAAAATACTTGTTGCCAAATGTATTGAAGAGCAGATAGAATTTCGTCTGTTACAATTACAATGCTATGATATAAGTGCTGCAATATTCCCTGCTAAAAATATACAGCATTAAAAACAAGATGTTTTGCCTTTAAAAGGATATTGAATAGTTAGTATACATTGTAAACGCTATAGCAAATATGAAATAGTAACTTTCCTCAGGTACCCCACAGAATGAAATGCACAATATGATTGTCTTAATTAACTATACCTCACTATCATCACAAGGATGCTCATTTTGTTTTTACACAAGTATATTGCATACCTCAATTTTTTTAGATGTTTTGTTATATTTTTAATTAATAAATGTGTATGTTTTTATGTTGTTGTAACTGGCTGCCCAGTGTTGCTATGTATTTTCAGTCCATACAACCCAACCACGACCCGAGTTGATTCATCAGCTCATAGAAGCTTTTTATTAGACTTATACAACTGTCTATTATTGTTTGTTCATATATTTAATTTTTCAGCATACATGTGTACCGCATGAATGAGGGATATGCACCAGGTCTCGGTTTTCAATTCTCTCCTGTGGGGCTTCCATTAAGGATGATGAGTGAGCTGACATATGGATGGTTAACCCCCCATATCATGCGGGGGACACATGTGCTGCGGTAGGGTTAATAATTAAAAATTTCCTTGTGGTTATGTTTCTGAGATATCATGCTCTAATTTTTCTGCCCTTTATTATCCTTAGCATGCGCGTGGAGGCGGGATGGGGGCGGATGTAGCCTTTGTTGTCCATCCTTCCCTTTGGGGCACTCCCTTATGGGCGTTCCCTAAGAGTGATGTGAGGACTGCGTTATGGCTAGTCACTCCCCTATGCTAGGTCTCAGGGCGCATGCACCAGATGGGTATTTCTCATTGGCCACGGTTGAGCTGTGACGTCACAGATATCGCGAGATTTGGCAGCCATTGCTATTTAAATGTTCTGTATACCGTGTGGAAGCACTTCTTGATAAAGTGCTAGACATGAAACGCGTAGAAGGGCTGCATCCCTTGCTTTTATGATTCTTCATTAAAGATTACTTATTTTGGCCAGACCTGTTCTTCTTTTGGATCGCGGTGCACTGCATTCTTCTCTACATTGCTAGATAATAACTCAGTTCAGGTTGAAGCATCCATGGTCATGGATACTGAACCTGATGCAGGTGGTCACTCTAAACACAGGGGAAAAAAGATCACCCAATGCATGGGAAAACTCATGACCAAACGGTCAGAAGAAGAAAGACTGTGCTTGGGAAACATGCTCCTCGAGCGACTGAAGAGTGCTGATTTCAAGCACGTTCTTGAGGAGACATTGGTAACTTGGAGAAAGGGCTCCAATCATAGCGTGACTGAGGGTTCTCTTCCTCCATCCATTCTTATTCAAGCCACAATGGGTTTATGGGATAGTATTGTTTGATGTATTGTATATTAATGTTTAATGTTTATTGGGGGTAGAAGTGAAGGTGGTATTTGGCCCGTGGTGGGTGTTCAGGTCTACTGTGTGGGAAGCAGGAGTGGTTAACCCCTTTGTTACGTTAGCGGTTGTAACCACTAAGGTAATGAAAGGTTTAACTCCTCCCACAACCCACCTAGTAGACCTAAACACCCACTCTGAGCAACTGCAACTTTCATTAACCCCCTCCACCCCCAAATAACTGGGCACTGGTATTTAACTCCTTCATTACCTTAGTGGTTAGCCTCTAAGGTAATTAAGCTGCCTGTACTGTAAATTTATTTTTATTACATAGGATAGAAGTAAGGGGTCTCCAGAGCTAATTTTAATGTAGGGCAGCTCCGCAGACACCAGGCTTCAATCCGATGTATAAAAAATATTTTTTTTTCTTAAGAGTCACATTGCTGATCCCATCTCGCCAGGCTTGAGGTGTTGAGATCAGAATCTGTGAGTTGCCTGCAAGTTGCAGCCACAATGTGAATCTTGGAGCTATCTGAATAGCTTGATATTTAAAAAAATGTGAGTTTGACTATTTTTTGTAGCTCCCACTCAGTTTGAGATTGTGAGAGTGCTACCGATCGGCAAAATGCACTTTTCTAGCGAGTTTGGGATGTTATCAAAGCTCTCTGAATAGATACACTTGCAAACTCTGTAGAAGAGTATTCAAAACTGTCGATAAGTCACTTATCAAAGTTTACGAAATAGGCTGTATAGTTGGAATATGTATCCATCAGGTTTTTTTGTTTACCTTCCTCTGGATCAATAGAGCTATAAATATAGGATGAATATCTCCAAATATTAAATTTAACAGGTTGAACTTGATGAATATCTACCATGTAACTATGTAACTATGTAACTATGTAACCCTTCACCGCATTGAAAAAGAGACTTTTATTTTAATTTTATTTTGTGCTGATATAGTTAGTTTACAATACTTCTTTATTCATTGATGATCTACAAACAAATATAACAGACTTCAAAAATAATTGTACTATGACTTAAATCCCCCAAAACTTTGTTACCACAGAAACGTCTAGATAATTGCTAAAGATGATATTTTCTTTTGAGTTGACAGACATTTTGCAATTATGTTTTTCTTTCTAGGGACTAATGCCAACATAATTACAATAAACAACAAAAATCAAATCTGCAATTTTTATATAAAATATACAAAAATATTGAATTTTGGAACTGTCCTAATGAATCTCTAATGAAACAAATTGTATGTGCTAATTTATATTGACATGAAAAGCTACAGTACAATACTTCATGACTTTGATAAAATGATCAAGAGGAAAAGTCGCACATCTGCAGAATGCAGACTGGACAAGCTCAGCTCCAAGCTCACAGCTCAAATCCAAAATATTAACAATATTGAAGAAACACAAAAATCCTGGTGCAAACAGCAGAACTGACTGCAAAATATTTTAGAATCTATCACAGGCTGAGAGGCACTATACATCCCTAAACCATGTATTCCTATTTGTAACCATTAACCATGCACCTTCTAAATATTGTGAACTTTACCCCTTTTATACATGATTTAATAGGGTTGTCAGTCATCCCGTATATATACGGGAGATGTCCCTTTTTCCAGTCTCCTATCCCGTTGTCCTTGAAACTTGTTGGGATGCTTAAATCTCCCATATTTTCAGGAGGAGGTGTATGGAGGTTTGTAGCGGCAGAAGATGGAGGGTGGTGTCAGAAGGCAGTAGGGGTGGCGACTGCAGCTTATAGCAGAGCAATGTGGAAGAGGACAATGGCAGTGGCGCTGCGGTCCAACCCAGAAGTCAATTACATCTTCCGGTGTCTGCCGCCACGTCTTGCTCCACTCAACGCTACAGGTAAAATACGTTTTTTGTTTGATGGTCTGGTGGGCTGAGAGATGGATAGGGGGTCTGAAAGATGGATGGGGTGGACTGAGAGATGCAAAAAAAGAAAATTACTTGCCCTGCACTCCCGTTGTTCAGAGATAATTTTCAATACAGTTTGCAGTGGGCATAGCTTTTCTGTGATGGGTTTCCCCAACCAACACCATGCTACAACAAAAAAGAAGGAAACATAGCCACACTTCATGTTCAAAGGAGTCTCACATCATTTATTTGCATTCAAATGAGACCAGTGATAGCACAATGTTTCGGGGGAACAAGGTTTACCCTTCCGCATATGCCTCCTACTTCCTTTTTGTTAGGATCGAGAGATGGATGGGAGGGACTGAGAGATGAATTGCGGGGTTGAGAGACGGATGAGCTGTATGGGGGACTGAGAGGTGTATGGGGAGTCTTAGATGTGTATTGGGGGTCTAAGAGTTGGATGAGAGGACTGAGAGATGGATGAAATGGATGGGGAGGCTGATAGATGGTTGGGGAAGGGGGCTGAGAGATGGATTGGTCAGAGGAAGGCTGAGAGATGGGGAACATAAAAGGGTAAGAAATGGTGTGTGTGTGTGAGGGAGAGAAGGGATTGTGAATGCCTCTTCCTTATGCTCGCAATGTGTAGAGAGAAGTTTTTGCTGGTCAGAGTGGTGTTGTGATTCATAGAGGGTGCTGTCGTTCCTCTGAGAGCCATTACCACTGGCATGCCGTGTTATAAAACGTACTTTAGTGCCCACGGTTATTCTAACACAAACCAGTGGCAATCGTCAAAAAGACTCAGGTACACCCAGATACATGCTGGATACATGCCTTAAACTTGCCTTAAACTAAACCCAGCATTTCTGCATTGATTAATGGCCCATCAGTTAACAGCGGGGGTCCCCGGCAGACCCATTCAAACTGAATGGGACTGCCAGGGACCCCTGCTGTGTTAATCCTATGGGTCATTAGTCAATGCAGAAATGCCTTAAACTTGCCTTAAACTAGCCAGGTTACACCCAGCACATATCCAGAATGTAACCGGGCTAGTTTAAGGCAAGCTTTAGCATACTCGTGGTCACGTATGTATATGTGGCAACCCTATGCTTTAGCAACACTGGAATGCATTCTGATTTGATAATTTAGCACTGTATCTTAGTTTAACAAATATGGGCCTTTTGTTTAACAACATAAAGAGTTACAGAATAATAGCGCTAAATGCATGATTATTGAAATGCAGTTCAATAGATTTTGTATGCTATGTAAGTCAGGGGTGAAGAGTTTAGCTTTAATTCATCAGCATACTTTTTTTTCCAACAGCTACTGTACATCATTTTCATAGAGTTTGTGAGTTGTGCTTGTAAATCTGCTGTTCCATGCTACTTTTATTTAATTATTTTTAAAGTTTACATCTTGTAATACCCACTTAAAATCTGGCTCAAGAGCCAGGTAATATATTTTGACATTTATTATCTACTTTTTGCTTTATTATAAGCTTAGGCATCCAAAAAAAACAACAAAATTCTGCCAAGTAGAGACTGAAACAGAAAGAAGAGTACCTTAAGTTGGCACTTACATTACATTTTAAAGCTATGTTGTAGCAGTTCAGTATTTTCTTAACAACCACATATTATTTATCTAAATTGTTTGCACAGACCAGAACAAAATTTGGTTAGATTGTTAAAAAAAGCCTGTAGCCTTTTGCTTTTGCACTTGTGCATTTTACACATTCTGATCTAGATGCAGTCAATAAATCTTCTGAAATACTGTATTGTTAGAACACTTTTCAAATGATATTTGAAAATGCAATTCAATTTGATAAAAGCATTAATATTCAAACCAACACTTCTAATATAGGAGGGAGACAATTTTAGGGTCAATCTCCTCCCCTCACTATTTTACTTTCCTGCATTTCCTGATTGCTGGAAGGAAGCAAAAAACTACAATAGTACCTCAAGGTGCCATGTAGCCCATGATGCCCCCCAAGCCCACCCTATTTTGAAATTCTAGTTGGCAAAATCTGCCTCCCCTTTTCTAAGCCCATCTTGCTTGCTGGCATCTACCGCCAACTTAAAGCCCCTCTACAATCCCTGATTGATATCACCCAGTTTCTTGGCTCCATTTCCTCTCTGAATGAGAAGAGTGAGCTGCTAGTTCTTGGGGATTTCAACTTCAATTGGCTTGACCCTAAAAACCACAAAATCCAGATACAACTCAAGTCACTTAACCTATCGCAACTTATTTCCCAACCCACACGGACAAACCTGAAATCGCATAACCATTCCTTGCTAGACTGGATTCTCTCATCAAACCCCAGCAGAATCCAATCCTCTGGTATCCTTCCTGATATTTTCAGTGACAATGCAATAGTGTACTGTGTAAGTAAAATTAAACCTGAATCTCATCCTGGGAGTACCCACATAGCCCCACCCCCTCCCAACACTGCCTACAATTTTCAATTTGGCCCAGTATCCGAAGAGGAGATTACACAAGCGCTCCTCAAATAAAACTAAGCAGCCAATGTGGACCAGACTTTCTACAATCTAGGTTCCTACGACTTGGTGCCTCAGCCATTGCCAAACCAATTGCTTCCATAGTCAACAATATCCTGTCGGCAGGCCGTATCCCTAAGACCTGGAAAACTGCCAGAGTTGTCCCAATCTTCAAAGGTTGGGACGAAAACACTGTCTCAAACTACAGGCCAATCTCATTTCTCCCAATTCTATCCAAAGTCATGGAAAATGTGTCCACTCCCAATTAAGCGATTACTATACCAAGACAAGTTTCCCTAGCCAATTCCAATCTGGCTTTTGCCCAAACCACTCCACCATAACTACCCTGCTAAATGTTTGCAATGAAATCCAGTGTAGAATGGAACTGGGACAACTCACTGGTGCAGTATTCCTAGATTTTGCAAAGGCTTTTGATACAGTTGATCATGCTATCCTGCTTAACAAACTCCAGAGCTCTGGAATAGGGAAGCATGCTTTAAACAGGTTTCAGTCCTACCTATCAGGTAGATCCCAACATGTGTCCATCTCAGGCTCTAACTCCATCCCCCTGGATATCACCTGTGGTGTCCCGCAAGGCTCTGTTCTGGGGACCCTACTCTTCTCAGTGTTCATCAATGATCTTCCCACAGCTTGTCAGGAAGCCTCAATACACATGTATGCAGATGACACAATCCTATATGCAGAAAACCATAGCCTCTCTGACCATTAACACATACTTCAGTCTGACTTTTTGAGACTCAAAAAACAGTTTTCCCCAAACAAACTGTTTTTAAACACTGACAAGACTGTAACAATGGTATTTAGGACCAAGAAAACATTTTTAAAGCTTCCAGCATCTGAGCTCCAGATTAGAACCAACGCTAACACCACCCTAACCCCTGTCACTAGGTTTAAATACCTGGGCATATGGTTTGACTCCCACTTAACATTCGGGATGCACATTGATACCCTGACAACCAAGACCTATGCCAAACTATGGGTACTTTACAGGAACAAATCCTCCCTAAGTCTCCCGGTCAGAAAGCGTATCGCACAGCAGATGCTAATGCCAATTATTGACTATGGAGACATAGTATATGGCTCGGCACCGCAAACCCTCCTTAGCAAACTTGACACTGTCTACTATTCAATTTGTCGTTTTGTTCTCCAATGCAACTACAACACACATCACTGCGAAATGCTCAAAAACTAGATTGGTCATCACTCGAGTCTAGGTGCAAAGTTCACCTTTCCTGTCTTGCCTTCAACTTATTTCTGGGAAAGCTACCCAGCTATCTGAACAAGCTCCTCACCCCTACCACATGCAGCACTTATCATCTGAGATCAGACTCCAAAAGACTGTTCATGGTCCCAAGGCTCAACAAAGTATCCGGCCATTCCTCTTTCTCTTACCGTGCACCCCAAAACTGGAACAACCTACCAGAGACTCTCACATCCACCACCAGTTTAAGTTCTTTAAAATCTAAGGCTGTCTCACATTTTAATCTAGTCTGTAACTGTTGCATACGCCCATAATATATGTAGCCGTGACCCCCGATTCACCCCGAGTAATGAGAGATTGCGCTTGCAAGGCTTAGTTGCGAAAGCCCACGAAGGAGGAGGATACATATTGGTGGGAAAGGAGCAGTCCCTTGACCCAGCAGCCCCGCGGGGAGGGTCAGCTGAGCACGTTTAATCTATGGGTGGAGGAGTTTCCAGAGATATAGGCAGTGGTGGCGCGCACATGGGAGAGATCGTAGAGAGTAAGAGACGGAGATACTGCGCTGGGAGGTGATACCCCCAGGCGCAGGCAAGGTGCCCCCGGCCCAGTTAGCCCTGAGTCATCATAGAGACAAGCTGAGCTAGGGACACCCTTAGTAAGGACCTTACCCCCACCAAACAATTGCTATGTTCAGGACTACCCTGTCGAGGAGAATCGCCCTTATCGCAGCTTGTGATCCTCAGAGACTCTTTTCGAAGAACCGTGGCAGTTCCGAGCACCGGAGTGCTCGGCAGGTATTTCATCAAGTGCACCAACTTTACGCATTCAATCCCCTAAGATCTAGTTGCTGCGCAGTCACCCCTACACATACACACTGCGGTTGGGAGCGCGAGAACTGATTAACGTATTTGGACATGGGGTGGGAACACCCGGTGGCGGGCTGGGGAAAAAGTACTGTTTGGCGTCCGCCGAGGCGCAAGTTACTGTTTGGCGTCCGCCGAGGCGCAAGTTATTGTTGGCGTCCGCCGAGACGCAATGATGTGTACGTCCTCCGAGGCGTGTTAAATGTTATGTACCATTGTGCTGGAATGTCATGGCATGTACTTTATCGAAAGGTTGATGTATCAGTAAACGATATTGGGTTTATAACATGGTTGTGTGAAAGAAATTCTTGTATAGAGGTCCTGCGAAGGCCAACTCCCCCTTTGGCGGGATCTGTCGCAGGTGGAGGCGCTGCACCGAACCTATATATATATGTATTGTATGCACCCTGGGCTCTCCGTGGCAGAGGCTCAGGCCCTGTGAGTCAGCAGGTAACACAGCACAGAGTAACCGCTTGCCAAGAGATAGGAAGCAGGGTTACATATATATTTTCTTTAACTGTGCATGCAATGTCTTGTATATAATGTATATCCTGTTCATTTATGCAACTGTATTTGTAACCATGTATTATTTGTCTTAACTCTGTGCCCAGGACATACTTGAAAATGAGAGGTAACTCTCAATGTATTACTTCCTGGTAAAACATTTGATAAAAAATAAATAAATGTACAGTAGGTCTACTCAGTCTAAAATTAGACCTGTCTGTAACACTCAGTAGGTGGGTGTGGGCTGTAGGGAGGCAGTGTGTTCCATAGTGGCTAGTGCCGTGGCTGGGCTAACAATGACATGGGGCACAGTTCCTGCATCATGGGGGTAGGGTCAATCCATCAAATAATCATGGAGAAAATGTTGGCATCATCTGTATGCATAAATGACAGGATATACCTGTAAATATGATTATGTTTTTGGGACAAAAAGGATAATATCGGGTCAAGTTCAATTTGTCACGTTCCCCTTTAACCACAATTTCCTGAAAGCATACAAGTATTCAAGAAGTTTTTTCTTGCACTACCAGCATTAAAATGATCAAAAATAACGTAACCCTGTTTACTGCTGCAGGCTTACATGTCTGAATCGACAGTGGATATTCACACTCGAGTGGAAATAGTGTCAAATGGTTATTCACGGAAATATAGATGGTCGCCTGACGGACATTTTCCCAAACACTCGAAATTCAGCTCAGCTAAATTTCGAGACTAAATAGCTAGTGACCAAATGTTTATTCAAACGCATAGACATCACACCTCCAGTACAGAATATAAGTCCAGCAATAATTGGAGTATTACTCACAGTTGAATGAATAAGTGTTCTTTATCACTCCCTAGTGAAAAGCACAACCATAGGAGTTTCTTAACTTCAGTTTGCAGGGTTATTCTTCACTTGCAGGGTAAAATATCCTTGAAGTAAAATCCTCTAACTGCCTCTGTGTGCAATAAACGTTTAGAGAGATACTATCAGAACAAACAAGGCATCTAGCCCTGAAAAAATGCTGAACCACAAAATTCAAAAAAGCAAAAGGGAGAGATTAAAAAACAATTTAATGTGCCAAAAATTGGATTACACTTTGTAAATTAGTGTAATCCTCTTTTTGGCACATTAAATCGTTTTTTATTCTCTCCCTTTTGCTTTTTTGAATTTTGTGGTGCAGCGTTTTTTCAGGGCAAGAATCCTTGTTTGTTCTATTATGAATCAGGTAAGGCAGGATGCAGTGAGCTTCAGCGTCACAAACAGGAGTTATGCACGGCAATGCAAGAGAGTTCTGACAAGGTATATAAAGAACCTCCCTCCAATTGGAGTCAACCAGGAAGTGGCAGAACACTCACCGATAGGCTGCTGGATCGTGCAGGTGTGTCCTTTAATCCAGCCGATTAGGAGTGTGGGTGGAAACACTAAAGTGTGCACACGTGCCCCGCGCGTAACCCGCGTATCCCGCTGGCAACCTGGTCACGCGCCACTCGCGCGCATCACAACACCTGCGTCAGTGCAAGGGTGGAGACCGGAGGCGGGACCCGAGGCGAGATTGAAGGAACGTGTGCGGCTACTGTGCCGCGTACCTCCGACGTCAGAGCGGGACGGGGCCAGGAAGCGGAGACTATGGATCTCCTAAGAGAGTGCGCACCACGCATGCGTCGCGCATAACCGCCACTGGGGGACGTGAGTATCCTGGACGTGGAAACCATGCAGATCGACCGAGCCCATGCACTACCCGCGAACCGCTCACGCGAACCGCCGCTGGGATGCCCTCTCTGAGTGTCCCTGGAACCTGATGGACAGGTGAGGGTTAAGGGGACAGAACCGCTGGAATGGCGAATTCTCACAGTACCCCGCTCTAGGAGCTTCCTCCGGACGACTCCATGAAGGTTTCTCTGGGAAGTTTAAATGGAATCTTCTAACCATGCTTGCCTCATGAACCCGATGACGAGGCCATTTACTTAAACCACTTCGGAGCTTATACTTTGTTTCTTTTTGTATATCAGGGTTGTTTTCCGAATTTGGTCTAGTTTCTTCGGTTTAGTGTCACATATTCCAATACATATTTGCTATAGCCATGTAAGGACGCCGCGTCTCCTACCCCCCGCGGCACCCGCTCCAGCACTTACCTCCTCCGCCGCCAGGGCGCGGCGCCAAGTCCCATGTCCCCTTCTCTCTTCCTCCGTCTTCTCCCAGACATGCGCGCCACTGGGGCAGACCCCCGCACACGCCAACATCTTCTGCCTACCTTCGCGGCGTGCTCTCGCTTCCTCTTCCGCCGCGGGTGTCGCATGCATGCACGCACACAGCGATCGCATGTATGTCCACCTCCACTGCCGCCAATGTTCTTGTTTCTTCCACACCTGCCATGCATGTAGCCTCAGCCTATCAGCAGTCTGACCTAACTGCTGGTAGTTCCCATTGGCTCCTCTCAGTATATAGTGCTACAAGCCCAGTGCTGATTGCTGAGCATAGTCAGTCTTGGTTGTGCTTGCTACAAGCTACTTCGCAGTCTGCTCTTGTTGTTCTGTTTCAGTCCCTTGCTTTGAATCCAGACTCCCGACCTCTGACACCCTTGAACCCCGGCTCACTCTACGGACCTCTACCTTTTCCACTCCTCGACCCTGGCTTTGGACTTCGACTGCTCTTGATCTCTCGACCCTGACTCTGGCAAGTACCTCTACAATTCTACACTCTCCTGCCCCGACCCAGGCTATTCACACTACTCTGCTTACCGGACCCGCTCACGCGGTTGTAGGGCGGTGGTTTACCTGTATCCCCACCTCGGCCTCGCGGTCCATTCCGGTTTGTGGTGAGCACTCCTATACTCCTGTGACAACCCATTTTTCTTTTTTCAACCTTGAAACTGCTCGTTATCTAATAGGTCTCGACCATTTAACTAAAAACCTTGTTTCATACAGTAGCTTGCTTGTGACTCCCGTGTTTTTTTATTATCTTGTTTGTATTTGACTTTGACTTGGCTCTTAGTTTTTGGTCTGATATGTTTTGTTATGTTGTTTTGTAGGACGCTCTCCTTATTTTCTATTTCTTTAATCAGGATTCCCATCCGTTTCAGTTTATATTCTTATCTCGGGTGACATCTGAATTTATTCTGTTCTAACTGGGGAAAGGAATATATAATCATCTCCCATTTTTGGACAAATTTGTCAAACTGGTTGTCCCCTGCTTGTTCGGTAGATATTCTCTCTATCGTGATAAGTTTGACCAAGAGAGATTTAATAAGTTCTACGTTAGGTGCTTGTGTATCCAACCACTTGATCATAATGGCTTTTCTGGCTACTAAGAGAATCATCTCTGTTGGGAGAATCGCTCCTCTATTGTGGTTGATCTTAACTATCCAAGGTTCCGTATTGGAAAATATCATGGGAAGGGGGTGTCTTACCCAGCTAATTTTTGTAATTTCCTTAATATATTGTAGGACCTGTGTCCAGAATTCGTTAGTTTTTTTGCCCGTCAAGAGTCAGTGCTTGAGGTTAGATTTAGGGAGGTTGCATTTTGGACATTTTGTTGTGTCTGCTTCTATATTCGTAAAAAGCCTGATGAAGGGTATATATGCCCTATGCATTATCTTGAATTGCATTTCTCTCCAGTTCTCTGATGTAATTATTTAGCAAGATCTGACATACCCAATTGTTAGATCTTCCATCGCCTGAACGTCTTGGAAGTCTTGCTGCCATGACTCTAGATTTTGTTTGTTATTTTTCTCCATGTTTTGGTCTCTAATTCATTTATAAATGTCAGCTCACGAATAGCTGGTATCTGTGTCTTGACTGAAATAAGTGTCTATTGCATTGTTTTCTAGTATATGTTTTTTGTAGTCTTGGAGTTTTCTTCCATAGTTTAGTAGTATATATACTACTATACTATATAGTAGGATATATTGGAATACCTGGTTTTTCGGAATATTATATGTTAAGTTTAGCTCCCTGACTCCCATAAACTCTTTTTTTTCCTTATTTATGATACAGTATCTCCTAAGTTTCTTATTCCTTTTTTCCCCAGCTGCTTAAGTGGTTCTGTTCCTTTCCCGGTGGGAACATCTGATTTTCCTGTATAATCTGGAGATTGTGTAAGACAATTTAAACCTTTTCCTAATTATTCGCCACACAACTATTGTATCTCTTATTAGTACAGATGCAGGCGCTGTTGTTTTAAGGAATACCTGGGGACATCCCATGTTGCGTCGCGTGGTGGATCCGAGATTGTCAGTTTCAGAATAATGGCCTGCCGGAGTAACACAGCAGGGGTTCATGCTGTGTGAATCCTATCGGGGTCTGCCTGCATGTAATAGACACGCAGTAAGAGATAGGCTGAATCAGTCACTTTAATGGCGCGCCTCTAACAGGAGATTGCGGGGGTTATATTAAAATTCTAACATTACAGTAATGTAGCAGGGGGTCTCCGGAGCTGAACCACATTGATTTCAGGTCCAGGGACCCCCTGCTTTCTGAGATACAGGCCCCGTTATGGGGTGCCGGTATCCCCATGTTAAAATCCTGTGGGTCACGTGACTGTGGGATCTAAACAAAGCAGAGGGGATACCGGCACCCCATACCGGGGCCTGTATCTCATGAAGTAGGAGGTCCCTGAGGCTGAAATCAACTTTGTTCAGCTCAGGAGACCCCTTGCTCACACACACTATAAAATATAAGCAGCTTCATTACCTTAGCAGCTATCCGCTAAGGTAATGATTTTTGTATTGGGGGGGAGGATGTTTGATACTAGTGTGAGGGAGCAGGGGTCTCCTGAGTTGAACAAAGTTGATTTCAGTCTCGGGGACCCCCTACTTCCCGAGATACAGGCCTTGGTATGGGGTGACGGTATCCCCTCTGCTTTGTTTAGATCCCACGGTCACGTGACCCACAGCTAAGAAAAGCACAGGTTCTCTCAGTCACTTTAGTGCCACCAGTCAAAAATGAACCGACGGTAGGCCGTTACCGGTCCTTGGACTGTCCCCGGATTGTTACCTATGTGAGAGTTATGGACTACAGACCTCATGTCGGGCAAAGACAGCGCTGGAGGAGGATCTCGAGAAACATGAAGCGAGTATAGTTTCACCTGAGGTATGTACAACCAGTTGGAGGAGTCACTAGCCAGGCCAGTGCACTGGAGGATGTTCCAGCCCTGGTTGAAGTGGAGGCAGAGGAGGAGAACGGGGATGACGAGGAAGCGGATGGTGATCATGATGCCGGGGGTTGAGCCGTAGTAGCTCCAGTGGCTAACGGTCTACTGGATACAGGGATCACCACACCTCGCCAATTGGGAGTGGGAATTACCTTTGAGCAGCGGTTGCAGATAATGGCTGCTTCTAAAGTGTTACAGCCCCCCAGACTCCTGCGGACTCCTACCCAACCTTACTGGCAAAAAGTATCCCACCACAGCTTTGGCAAGTATGTGTATGGCACGAACAAGATCAACGGATATCTCAAAGCAATCAAATATCAGTGTAACCGGTTCCGTATACCAGAAAAGGACTGGGTTTGCAGTTGTCACAGCTTTTGTCCGGGGTAGCCCTGGTGACCTTACAGGCAATCCCGTCAATGGACAGCGATGACTACAGGCATGTAAAGGCTTTGCTACACCAGAGTCATACCGTGCATGTTCAGGTCAGGTAAAAAGGCTGGCAAGGAGTCCTACAGATGCAGCCACAAGTATTAGATCTCTTGTATTGGAAATTCTGGTGCAGTCTCACAGTAAACGCCTCAAAATTGCTGCAACATCGCTGCAACATTGCCTCAACATTTCTGTGAGATTCTAAATGGCCCATCGGATTAACACAGCAAGGGTCCCTGCAGTCCCATTCAAACTGTTGAGGCAACGTTGAGGCATTTACTGTGAGACTGCCCCAGAATCTCCCAGAATTTACCAGGTACAAGTGTTCTAATTCTCGCGGCTGCATCTGTATATTCGTTTTTCATCAAGAATGATTCAACATGGGACTCAGTGGGTGGACGTGCTCGCCACAAACCTGGACCGGACCGCGAGGCTGAAGTGGGGAATGAGAAGCACCAACCTGAGACCACAATATATATTTTAGATTAGTGTTACGTTAAATAGCCTAATGGAGCTTAGTGCATCTGGGCCAGAGTGGGCTGAGTGGATGAAACAGTTGATTGACACATATTTTTCCATTAAGATACCGAGCAAGAATTTAAAGTTCTGGAATATATCTTGTTACATCAGTCAAGTTGCACTGTACACTGTTTTCCTTTAAATAAATCTGGAAGACTTAAAATAAAAAATATATTCACACATTCACTTATAACTATTAAAAATGGTAGTATTATTTGCAACATCTGAAATCGTGCATGAAAAGTAACAATTGGAAAGTAGAAGATCTGACATGAGAAGAAAGTACAGTATCTGAGAATTTTCAATTAATTTAAACAAAATAACCTTCTCTTGCAAACCAGACCTTAATGTTCAAGACTTGTACTGAAGTCTTTTAAATTTGAATTAATTAGCTGTTTATGAAAAGTTCATGAACATAATGGATAGCTCATGAACTTTTACATTTTTTCCCTGAATGGCAAAACTGAATTAACTAGATCTTGCATTAGATTTCATGAATTATTTATTCCAGATATAGTTTTTTTTTATTCTTACAGGCAACATGATTTACATGAATCTTTTCAAATGTATGTGTCCAACAACAGAACAGTACATTTTGGATTAGCTAAATATACTTAAACTTTGTTAAAGAATTATTGTATATACATCTGTATTAGGATGAGTATCCAGATATTGGAAACGAAGAAACTTATTTAGGTTTACTTTAAAGTTTGTACAGTAGATTTTGGGTCTAGAAATTGAGAGCCCATCCATGTGATAGTGAAGGAGGAGGAGAGAAGAGAGGACATTTTCATTACTGAAATTCAGCTAGGAAGGCTAATGTGAAAAGGGCTTTGAAAGCACAGAAGAGGGGGGAGCATATTTACACTACCATAACTGTAGGTATTAGCCTAATAAAAGATATTACTGATTAGTCATTGCCACTTACTGTAATTAAATGCCTATTATAATAAATTACACTTCTTAGTGAATAACTCCATATTTGAATAGAAATACCATCTATCAACGTGGCTTTATTTAAAAAAAATTAAACCTTAAAATAAATGTAACGAGAATATTTCAGTAATTGCTAAGAAAATAACAAAGCAAATTATACAAATAACTTAATCATCTGATATATTATGTAAATGGTTTAGTGTTAATGATACAATGTAAATGACTGTAGATTGAATTGTCCTCTATTGTTTGTGTTCTGGGGGAACTCTGTTGACAGGCTACAGATAATAAGGAAACAGAACAAAGCAACCATAGCTGTTTCCCACAGAAGCCACAGGAAAACTTTGGCACTGGGGAAAATTAAGTGGACTACAGTGCATCTGTATAAACCTTCTTTAAGATGATTCAAAAAACTATATTGTCTACTCTTAGAACAGTATATGATTTTTTAAAAAAAGTCTAAAATTGATCATTTGATGACTGTTCTTTGCAATATGAATGGTACTTTGTAAGGAGAAATGTATTTACTTGATGGTTCTGCTTGAAGAGTTCACCTACTGTACATTATGTGAAATAGTGAAATAAATGTATTCTTCACATTGTATTATATTAAGTAAGTTTCAAATTTCTCACATGTAAAATTGATTGTCATTACGGTATGTACTGTATGTTAAATACTTAACTGTTAAATAGAATAAAAAGCACAACAAGCATTTTGGAAACTTTGATTCAATAGAGTTCACATAGGGGTAAATCCTAAATAAACCATTTAGGCTGTTTTCAGCCAAGCATCCCCATTGAATCTATGGCAATTTTGTCTGAACATGGCCCTAATTGCTGCATCAGCATATACAATACAGCATAGAATTACCCACTTAAGGTAGTGCAGATAAAACTTCCTGCAGTTTTTTTGAGTGTGGAAATGGGAACTGTTTATCCGAGATAACATAGTTCACTATTATTTAAGTGGGAATAATAAATACTTCTACAGTATGCTACAGTACACTATCATGTCATGTAAACAACATAGGATGCAGTAGCCACTGTACATAAATAACCATTACAGTATAACTACAGGTATTTATGACTTTTTTTTTCCATAAAATAAATTGCACTAGAACCCTCTTCTGGGTTCTTGGTTATGCTTTAGATACCCAAAGGTGATACATTTTTCGGCATAATAAGAACAAACATTAAGATTTTTTAAGTGAAACTTCTTTGGGCACACCTAACACATGAACAAAATTGCCTGGCAGTAAATGGTGTTGATTGAGACAGAAGTCATTGGTGATGGAAGTGACATCACTGCTGGCAGGAGAGGCTGCCAGTGTTGCCAGCTTCCACCAGGAGGAGTCACCAGAGAGGAGGAAGGCAGCACTGGAAAGAGACAGACACAGAGACAGACACACACACACACAGACACACACACACACAGACACACACACGAGTGCTGGATCCATCATGGGGGAGAAAGGGGACAAACTGAAAATTCGGTGACCAGCGCTGTATCCATGGGGGGGAGAGAAGACCCACACACCACTGTGTCCTCGTAGCAGGATCCGGTGGATGCTGGACACCCCCACCCCCCAAGTGATGCTCCGAACACCCCCCCCCCCCCGAGTGATGCGCCAAACACCCCCCACTGAGCATTGCGCCAAGCACCCCCCTGTGTCCTAGTACCTCTGCTGGGGGGCTGGCTGCACCAGCAGTAGGCAGTAAGACACACACAGCCATGTCCACAGCTCCACCGGGTGGAGATAGTGGGGGCTGCTCCGGGCGGGGGCTGCTCTTTCTGTGTTTCCATACCTTCGCCGGGGTGGGTGGGAGAAGGAGAGCTGGGGGGCTGTTCCGACAGAAGCCAGCAGCAGCAGGACACCCACAGCAGTGTCTGCAGCTCTACTGGGGGGGAGACAGACAGAACGCCCCCATGTCCGCAGTTCTGCCAGGGGTGTGGGGAGTCAGAAGAGAGGGGGACAGGACACGGAGAATAACACACACACACACACCACACAGAGAGACACACACACCACACAGAGAGACACACACACACACACTGACACACATCACACACTGACACACACTGACTGACAGACACACACACACTAACACACACACTGACTGACAAACACACACTTACTGACACATACACACACACACACTGACTGGCACACACAAACTGACTGACACAAACACTGACCCACACATACACTGACTGACGCACACACACATTGACTGACACACACGCACACACCCTGGCTCACACACACTGACTGAAACACTGACACACACAGACACACACACAAGGAATTCATTTACTATAAATATAGAAGTGCAAATAGCTAAAACGCGCATTCTAATTCAAATTGCGTTTTGGCACTGAAATTGTGTTTTGATTTTTAATTAAAAACATCACCATTACAAATACAATTTCTGTGACAAAACAGTGACAAAAGACAAGTAAGTTTCACTTAAAATGTGTATCATCGGCACACACACAATTTCGTTTTTTAACCTAATGATAGGTCTCAGCAGTCAGTGAGAGTATGTTACAGTTATGTGTTCACAGACTGCAGTAGAGGGAGACAAAGCAATGTTCTGATTTAGTATTCTGTTCATTATAAAGCAATTTGGAAACAGGTACATAAACTGTGTTTCACACTAGTTTTTAATTTTCATTTCTTTAATTTATCTCTCAGAGGGAAGACTTAATCAACATTTTATTAAAATTTACCAAACAGAACTATATTTTCTCTAATCTTATAAAATTACTATAACCATAATTTTCAAATTGTAAAATTAAATTTTTGAGATTTCACAAAAAGGAGTAAAGAAACATAATTATGGAGAGAAAATAGTTAATATCCTAAGAAATTAACGAGACTAACATCAGGAGGTTTATTTCAGAAGTGATTTAATCCAATCTTGATACTGTGCATCTTTGCAGACATCCATCCTGCAAGGATATCTATCGAGTAAATAAATAATTAATACATTAATGGAACATGTTTACATTATAAAGCCTTAGCTCACATTTTTATGAGTGTCAATATTTAATTTCAAAGGGTCTAATGCACAATCAATTCCCATGTTTTTATTTCTACACAATTCATTTAATTCTGATAATTCTATAATCCTGTGAAACTAATTTAAAAGGGTTAAATAAATAGATATAAACTGTACCAATCCGTTACAAAACTTGAATTGGTCTAAACCAATAGACACAATAGAGAGATAGTTTTTAAAGTAGTTGCAGCTATGTACCTTTACTCCTACCCCTGACGAAGTATGCTGAGACATACAAAACGTACGTAGGGTTTTATGATGACTCGAAAGTATCCCGCTCTCAACATCATGACTAATACGGTTGTATAGTTTGGCCATACTGTGATGTGATTGCAGCTACATTACATCTGGCATGTTGCTATGTTTAAAGTGATCTAATTCATGCATTAGGTCTTGTTATATATAAATACACTTGGACATTAGGATTCTTAATTCCCATTAAACTATTAATATGTGTTGCTTTAATTATAGTTAGCATCTGACTTGGTGGAATTAGAAGTCCTGCTACTTATCAAGTGTTATAACCCTTGCATGCATCTGATACTTTGTTCAATCACAATGTTGCCTTTATGTAAAGATTTATATGGGTAGTAACATTGTGTCAAGAATTTGGTGTGAGCATTAAACTAATATCTGTTTTTCCACCTAACTACAGTTATTCGTTGCTTTAATTGTACTTAGCATATAACCTGGTGGAATCACTTACATTGACACTAATCAAGTGTTAAAACTAACATATGCACTTGCTATATTCTGTTCAAATATCACATGCCCTTGCATAATATTTCATATGTACAGTATAGCAACACTGTGTCAAGAACAGTTGCCTGACTGTTAATGATTATAAAGTGATCCAATCTATGCAGACAACAGGAAATATTCAGTACTTTGGTATGAGTATTACACAAATACCTTCAAGAGTCTTTAGACTCATTAGACTCTATTGATACAAGCCACAACAGGATCAACAAAGATCTTACTATCAGCATCTTTTGTTGATTCCATAGCTAAGACTTGGATATATATTTCATTAGTCAGCTATTTACAATGAGCCGCCCAATCTGGGGATTTTAACATTGATGTGTTGTGTATATTTTAAACGTCTTCGCTGTTAATCGATTATTAACATTAACAATTGAATGATCACATGAAGAAGTCACAAGAGCATTCACAGAAGTACATTTGGGGTGCACATCACAGTAAACATTTTTAAATTTTCTAACAATGCTATAGTGAAAAACCAAAGTGAAAGTGAAAAAAGTGAAAATCATATATACAATTAAAACACGTTGCGCTGATGTTATAACCCTTAGCAAGATAATGAAGTAATATCATATATTGGCTGAAGACCTGGGCCTCTAGGCGTTAATCGCTGGTTTGTCCTCCTGCCTATTGTGTGTGGTAAGAGTAAGGTCCCAGGTATAGTGTAATTAATTGCAAAATGAAAAACAGCTGGAGGAGCGTCATCAACCATATAATATGTGCAGCACTATGTATGGCTATACCCCTAGCCCAAAAGGAGCGTCCACAGTATGATAATGAATTGACCAGTGGGAATTCCCTCACTAATAAGCTATCATATGAACGCTACTTGTTTGCAAGTAGCAGAGCTCCAACATCGCTCTCAACCAGTACTGGGTGTCCCTATGACTAGTGGCAATGATGAAGGGCAACAGTAGAGTATGGAACCATATAATAATAATCTATAATTGAATTGCACAATTGATATGGGGGATTCCCTATAACTAAACTATCATATAAACATTGCTTGCTAGCAAACAACACAGCTCCAACATCGCTGTCAAGATTTACTAGGGGTCCCTGCACTGGTGTCAGATAATGGTAAGTGCTCGTGTATCACTGTATAGTGTGATACTTAGCTGTGTGTAATCTCATCGTCTGCTACTGCTGCTACAGGTAAGTAAAGCCGTCAATGCTGCCGGAGCGCTCCTCCTAGCTGCTGCTTGCTCGGGATCAGCTGCCAACGTGAAGTGACGTCACCACGTCACGGTGCCCACGCCCTACGCGTTTCTCTCCAGGCGGAGCTTCGTCAGGGGCAGGTGTAAGATGTATTGGCACATATAGTCAAAGATGGCATGATGTCAAACAGATTTTTTCCACACATTGGCACATATTGAAGTCTGACAGTGATTTATCGTTGATGCTTAATGACACTCCCAACATTACAAGCAGGAGATCCAAAAATCTGAAGGATGAGCTAGTACATAGCCATTATCAACAGACCCCCCCTAAAACGTGGCTACCAAATCCTCCTAAAGGTTGCTTTCACTGCGGCAGTTGTAAAGCGTGCAAACATATACTAACCACTAAGACATTTGAGAGCTATGATAAAACCAGACAATTTGAAATAAGACACTTCATAACTTGTAAAAGCTTTAATGTCGTTTATTTGATAACATGCATATGTGGACATAGATATGTAGGGAAAACCATACGCGAACTGCGCAGACGCGTGTTGGAACACGTTAATTCTGTTCTACATAAGGCTGATACACCAGTAGCTCGCCACGTTAATTCGATGCACAATGGGGATACCAGCTGCCTCCAGTTTATAGGGATTGACCGAATAATCAATACTATCAGAGGAGGCGATATTGATCGTAGACTCCTGCAAAGGGAGGCTGAATATTTACATGCACCCCTTTCATCTAAACCTCGTTTCCCCCATCTCCCCCTATTTGCACTATGTAATAGAGTGCAATGAGAACATATTAATTCTGTTTCAGTACCTCAATAAGTAACGATTACCCATAAATACATTTTATCAATCACTGGATGGCCATATGCATATTAACAATTGTTAATACTTTGGCACATACATATGATTCACCCTGAACTCTCCATATCAGTGACCAAGTTGCTTACCAGTATGCCTTCAGTCTCAGTATTCTACTGTTATATTAATGTTTACGTTGTAGTTGTATATAAGTATTTTATTATCATGATTGTGATTCCTTTATTAATTTAATTTCCATTTTATTTCTAGCAGTGATAGTGTTACCATGGCTGGGTATCAGGGACATGCGCCACGCATTATGAACGCTTGTATCTGCCGTCAGTGACAGTAAGAGGTTAACATTTCATTCAATACACCTGTTCTAGGGTTATTTAATGTGGCAAGCCCTGAGTCCCGGCATCCACCTGCCCCTGACGAAGCTCCGCCTGGAGAGAAACGCGTAAAAAGATCCACCTGCCCCTGACGAAGCTCCGCCTGGAGAGAAACGCGTAGGGCGTGGGCACCGTGACGTGGTGACGTCACTTCACGTTGGCAGCTGATCCCGAGAAAGCAGCAGCTAGGAGGAGCGCTCCGGCAGCATTGACGGCTTTACTTACCTGTAGCAGCAGTAGCAGACGATGAGATTACACACAGCTAAGTATCACACTATACAGTGATACACGAGCACTTACCATTATCTGACACCAGTGCAGGGACCCCTAGTAAATCAATTATAGATTATTATTATATGGTTCCATACTCTACTGTTGCCCTTCATCATTGCCACTAGTCATAGGGACACCCAGTACTGGTTGAGAGCGATGTTGGAGCTCTGCTACTTGCAAACAAGTAGCGTTCATATGATAGCTTATTAGTGAGGGAATTCCCACTGGTCAATTCATTATCATACTGTGGACGCTCCTTTTGGGCTAGGGGTATAGCCATACATAGTGCTGCACATATTATATGGTTGATGACGCTCCTCCAGCTGTTTTTCATTTTGCAATTAATTACACTATACCTGGGACCTTACTCTTACCACACACAATAGGCAGGAGGACAAACCAGCGATTAACGCCTAGAGGCCCAGGTCTTCAGCCAATATATGATATTACTTCATTATCTTGCTAAGGGTTATAACATCAGCGCAACGTGTTTTAATTGTATATATGATTTTCACTTTTTTCACTTTCACTTTGGTTTTTCACTATAGCATTGTTAGAAAATTTAAAAATGTTTACTGTGATGTGCACCCCAAATGTACTTCTGTGAATGCTCTTGTGACTTCTTCACGTGATCATTCAATTGTTAATGATATTAACTTCTGTACATAGGTAGCACTCACTTAGTGTTATTTAACACTTGGTCATCATTATATATTATTTAGAAATTGTTAGTGAGCAGTGTGCAATACTCTGTGTTGTAATCGATTATTAATAAAACTTTATTATTTTTTGCTTCTGTGAGAACAATACTCACTCTAGTGTGTCATATGGAAGAGAGTAATATAACTACTATAATGGGATATTGTATATCCTGACTATTATAGTTTACCTATATTCTACACCCTGAGTGCAGTTATCTGGGTTCTAGGGCCTCATGCAGTAAGCGTTGATAAGGATTTTTTCGGCATTTTATAGCCAAAATTGGGTTTGAGATTCAGTAAGCGCCGATAAGTGCTTGATTTCGCCAGTTTTCGTAGCCGATTATTTTGTTATGGCCAGTCGGCTGCCGATAAGCCTGTTTTCGCCACTGATCGCCACTTTTTTAAATCGGCTGGATTCAAGAACCAAAATCAGCTTATCGGGGCTGATCGGCACTACGAAATTGAGATGTTATGGCCAATTTCTCCCGCCAATTAAAGTTGGCAGGTTGGAGGGGAGAACGATCGCTAAGGCTGCCGGAACGGCACTTAGAAAAAAAACTCTTCTGTACATCAATGGAAGTCTATGGAGCGGGGACGTATAACAGTATAGTACTGTTTACGTTTCATTGCTCATAATACAAACGTCATTTGCATTACAGTGTGGGGGGCATTACCTGCATTGTGTCACGGCTGACGTGTATTATTTGCATAACATTGTACTTTTACATGTTTTCATCATTTGCGTGTCACATTACTCATCATGTGATGATGTGTCAAGGGAAAATCCTATACTCAACTCTTAAAGGAGAACCTCACATCATATCACACATTTTACTGAACTGAGCGACAATTATTTACATAATGTTACACATGTCACACATACACCGTATATTCATGTTCCTTTACATTACACAATGCTTGTAATGTGTGACGCATCTTTAAACGTTCATGTACATCTTTATTCTCATGTTTACATCTAGTTTTGGTCCTCCCTATTTTCATGACGTCACTTATTGGACGCTCAATCACATTGCATGTTTACATTGTAATCGTAGCATTACAAGCACTTCAACCTAACTTATACACACATGTACAGTAATTCATCATTGGGACACCTTGTAAACTCATTCTATAGCAACTATCCTCATTACAGAAATGCATGCATATGCACACGACTATTCATTGTTGTCAACATGTGACAATAACATGGCTAATTACACATGTTACACCAAACTTTTCCCACGTTAATCTCAGCCTTTTTGTCTAATTACATGACTGACTGTTGCGTTCACAAGTGTTACATGCATTGCACATTCAACTATTTATTTTCAAGCAATCTTTGTACAAAGCTTCACGTCACATCATTGGCAAATATCATCATTCCCTGCAGAATACACACAACAAATACTTCTAAGAACAACTGCACACAGCTTGCCACAGAAGTACTTTATTATGTTAATGTAACACCTTGCATTTTACTATGTCACCTGACATCATCACATACCTATTTAAAGGACGCCCATTACCTGCTCATTCACAGCTACTCATTTCAAAATGTTGCGATTGTTTAGGAGACGGAGGAACATTCTTTTCTATGACATGCTTGCTGATCAAGAGAATGATATAGGGCAAGGGAGGGACAGACCGAGGGACAGTGACAGGGACAGGCACGCGGATACGACAGGGACAGGGAGAGGGACAGGCCGAGGGACAGGTAGAGGGACAGGAGATCAGAGGAGAAGACAGAGGAGACAAGTTGTGCCTCGTCCGCGTGTGTACAGGGAGAGAACCCTGTTAGATGGGATGAGTGAGGAGGAGATAGTAAGTCGCTATCGTTTGAGTTCAGCAGCAATCTTATCTCTTTATGAGGAGATAAGGGGAGATTTAGATTTTTTCACAGCCAGAGGTCGTGCAGTCCCTGGGCTTGTTAAAATGCTGTGCTCATTACATTATCTTGCTTCCGCGTCATACCAGACAACTGTGGGCATAGTGGGCGGGGTCTCGCAATCTACATTCTCGCGGGCCTTTACCCAGTGTCTCTATGCACTCAATAGACGCGCTAGGAATTATATTCATTTTCCTACAGAGGCAACAGAGTGGCTGGAAGTCAGGACTGGCTTTTATAATATAGCAGGGATACCATGTGTGCTGGGTGCAATCGATTGCACACATGTTGCTTTGATTGCACCTAGTCAGAGTGAGCATGTGTACCGCAATCGTAAGCACTACCATTCACTCAATGTACAGGTGGTATGTGATGCCACGATGAGGATAATGCATGTGGTACCCAAATTCCCTGGTTCCAGTCACGATTCCTCTATCCTGAGGAACTCTTCAGTCTTCCATGCGTTCGAAGAGGGACATTTTGAACATGGTTGGCTGCTGGGTGAGTACAGATTTACATGTTCTAACACAAAACACATTTTTATTTAGGAATGTTGGCATTGTAGAATTCATTATAGGTGACTCAGGATACGGAATTAGGCCGTGGCTCTTGACTCCGGTGCTAAACCCTCAAACTGAAGCAGAGGAGAGGTACAATGCAGCCCATATATCTACAAGATCTGTTATAGAGAGGACATTTGGCCTACTCAAGACCAGATTTAGGTGTCTGGACAGAACTGGTGGGGCTCTTCTATACAAGCCTCAAAAAGTGTCTGATATTATCCTTGCCTGTTGCATTTTGCACAATGTTGCACTCAGGCACAATGTACAATCAGACCTAGCTGAGCCTTTGGTAGACGAGCATCCCACCCATGTACACTGGCGACACACTTTATTCGAGCTCGGCTAGTCCCACGAATTCGGGTATACCCGGGTGTATTGAGGTTTGTGACTGTTTTCTGCCCGAGTGCATTGGGTTATTTTCCAGGAAGGGATTGAAGCATTTTATTCCCGCTGGCTGCAATACTGCACAGTATATATATATATACTGCATTACAATTCATGAATTTATGCCATCTGGTAGACACGCGAAGCATTGCAGCCTATTAAATCCTAATCATTATCATTTAACAGATCAGCCGCCCGTCAGCCAGGCATGAACCCAGGCTGGGAAGGCAAACGCAACGGGGCTTGTCAGAGGTGAGGAGCGGCGCATTCCAGGTATCTGCCAGGTACATATTGGGTATTTGCTCGAATAAAGTGTGTCGGTGCAGTAGCTGCTGAAAATGAACAAACAGCCAGTGGTGGCCAGACACGCCAGAATCTCATCAATTCATTTTTTTCTTGTAAGTAAAAACATATATGTTCCAAGTTCTACTTTTATAGTTAAATTATGTTATCTTAACAATAATGTTTTTTTATATAACCTTCTGTTAGGACACAGATGAATATGGGTTGCACACCTTTCTTTTCTCTGCTGTTTGCAGAAAGGGATGTGGCATCGGTATGTATTGTTGCACAGGTTATATAATCCCTCTTCAATTATACTTTAGTTGTGTGTATGTGAATACAACTGGGGTAACAAAGCACTAATATTTTAGCATTGTGTTGTTCCTTATGCTAAGACAATACACATATTATGCCCATAGTCATTCATGCTTCTAGTATGCTTACATACAATGTTATTGGTGCAGTGTAACATGTACATCCATATGATGTGTACACCAGGCTGATTTACTTTTTGAATGTGATTAAATATACATGGTGTTGCACATTTAACACCAAATACACACTTTGCTGTGTTGCTTACGGTACTGAAGATGGCATGTCAATGTTTGCAATTTATATATTGTTCCTTTGCATTATAGGTATATCTCCAGTATGACTGATCATGGTATGTATATTTGCTGACATCTCTCATAAGATGTGCCTACCTCAATCTTCCTATAATTATTTGAAGTAAAAAAACAAAATATTGGTTTAAAGACAAATGTAACATACATGTACTTTCTGTATCATGTATATGCATTTAGCTACTCTTGAGGTTGCATGTGCAATGTATTAGAAAATGATTACTCACATTTCATCACATTTTATGTATGTTTCCTTATAAATTCCATTAATGTAATATAGAGGTGTTTGGAGAAAAGGGGATAACTGTACTTATTTGTTTACTTACGGGAGCTCATTCATCACGGATGAAATTGACTGATCATAACACTCCATGCATGAATGCCTGTTATCACAACAATGCGTACTACATCTTATATTTAGCAATGTAGGTGTTTATTAATGCTAGGAATTAATAGTCAACATTATTTTAAAATTGTGACATGTGTATGTATAAGTCACACGTGTGTGGATGTGTCCTACATGTACTAAGTGTAAAACTGTTAACAGAAACCACAATTTTGTCGCAAATGTTACTGTAATTTAGCATTTCTAAATTCCCACTATGACAATGTTGGTAATATTTTTGGAATGTCAATCACGTCACTTCATCATTATCATGATGATAATTATCAAGTATTCTGACAATTGTAACGTCAATCACGTGCACATGAGCATAGACACACTTTGTAAGACAACTGTTTGTGTCTGTATCAATTTGTGTAGGATCCATGTATAACAACGACAAATGATAACAGCAGCTTTATTATGGTAGCTTATATCATCATATTGACTGTACTATTTATTTTTATAACGTTTAATAAACACAGTAAACTATAGTTAGTTAGGTTAATGAAATATACACAGAAACGTACTTCATTACATTATGTTGATGTAATATTCAGAACATCATGCATTGTAGGGGACCACAACATCTGGGCAATAACATTATTTGCTACAGTCCCAAACCATTTTATCAACATACCCATGTAACAAGAGATTTTTAACAATAAATGGCTAGTTGGTTGTAAGTGTCCTTTACATTGGGAGCAGGAGTGGCTCAGTGAGTAAAGACACACACTGGCACTGACAGTTTGAAGCTGTGGAGTTCTGGTTCAAATCCCAGTGTCGGCTCCTTGTGACCTTGGCCAAGTCACTTTATCTCCCTGTGCCTCAGGCGGCAAAAAATTAATTGTACGCTCCACGGGCCAGGGACCTCAGCCTGAAAAATGTGTCTGTAAAGCACTGCGTACAACTAGCAGCGCTATACATGAACATGCTCATATTATTATTATTATTATTATTATTATTATTATTGTTACATAGTTTCGACAGTCATACGTTCCATTACACAATAGAATACACAAATGTGTTAGCAGAGTGGGAATGGTTGTTATATATAAAACACACCATGCCATAAAATGATAGTAGTCATTAAAGAACACTCAATAAAAATTCATGAGGCACTCTTTTGCAACATCATTATGTTAATTAAGTGCTTATGCAATATAGGCATAAGGGTGTCACATTTTTAATAGTTTGTTAATAAGCGCTGCAAGCAATATAAAATTAGTTCCATATGTAGTATAGTAGTCGGTGGCTCCTCCTCACAATCATCTCATATAAAGGTAGACTCTTCTGAAATCATACATTGATCCGATTGTATCTTCCCCGACATCTCTGAAATACAGCAAACACATGATGGTCAAAGATGGCACCTTACTATATATGTATCCGTGACAATGCGTTACACAGCTCTATATGATTGTGTACATACACACGTCAGTCACTTCTATGTTAGGAGTACAAGTGTACATCAGTATGTAATTTTTCTTTAAATTTGTAGCAGGCATAACTATGTATAGGAAGTGAACGTTGCCTGTATACTGACAAATGTGCGCGCACATGTTAGTGTGCGCACGCACTTCACGGTTGGGTCGACTAACTGTTAGCGCATGCGCAAAACAATGCGTACGTTGTGCCTTCAATACATGTTGAAAATACCAGTAAACATAAAATCTTTATTTCAAATACAATGAAGACGAAACTACATTCATTCTAAACGAGTACATCTGTATTATTTTTAAACAGACGTGTTTGGACAGAAAGCACGGCCGATAACACAATGCGCAAATGCAATACGTGTGACGTCATGTTAAGCCAGCGTGAAACGCACGCTAACACTCCTCCCACTCAATTAACATTCGGCTAACGCCCAGTGTACGCCCCCAGTGTATGACACACTGCAGTTAACGTAACTATAACAAAACAACACAGCCAATAGGCTTTGAGGCGCGCACGTCGCTTGGGGGCGGGACTTACATCCGTAATCCTTTTTAAGGACGCCTTGGCCCATGACAAGGGTCCCACGTCATACGTGGTGGACCCGGTTTTTTATTTTGTAGATGTTGCATGATAACAAAACAGGTATGTGTTAGAGTTATGATAAAATGTTGCTAATATGTTTAAAGGGATAGGAAAGTACCTATATTTATTCCGTCAGCAATGTGTACTACTCTTTCAGGTTCTACTATATTGTAATAGAAAACAATTTGTTTGCGATCGATACATGTTATGCAGTCTGCAATGTTACGCTGTATCCACGCATTGAAAGTGAAAATGGTGGTTACAAAAAAAAAAAAAAAAAAAACACAGAGTCAACGCATAACGATTGTTATATTTACCATTCTTCTAGAATTAACTCTTCGTCTGCCTGCAACTGGTCGCTCCAGAAAAGCAAGGCATTTGCATCCACGCTTGACCCAAACGCTGAATCCAGTATGACACACATCTCCTCCATGAAGCGCTCATAGGAATCGCCACTGCTTTCTTCAAACAATTGGTCCGGAGGTAGGTTCATTTCTTCCCATTCCAATGCATTTTCAGCTGAAAGGCTTGGTACATAATCATAGTAGTTATGTTCTTGTACAATGTGGGTTTCAGGAATGGAGGGTGCAGATATTGCAGCAGGTATCGATTCACACGGAACAGTAGTAGCGGATCCATTGCTATTGGCATTAGGAATAAATATGCCATTAAGCACAATATGTGTGCCCTCTTTCACGGTGAAATGTTTATCCTTGGCAATCTTCCAGAAACCATACCTGTCTTCTAGCTTATCCTGCACACGTTCAAAACACTCATTAGTTGATAAAGTGAATCTTACTGAGGATTTAAATTTGCGAGCATGCCCAGGTTCTTGGTAATAAGGATACTTTGCTCTAATCAAATCATAGATTTGACCGGTGTTCGCTTTGTGTCCTGATGTCGACAAAATAGCTTCTGCTATCATGAATTTATACCCTCTGTGCGGATTCATATTCTTTAACAATTCATCAGCCATTGCAGATTAACACAAAAGATGTCTGCAGCTCTCTGTTCTTTGCTCATAAGAATGAAACTAGTCAATACCTAACAATTTGCTGGGTTTCCTTTTCAAGGTCATAAAAAGTATCAACTTTTACTCCTTTTTTTGATCCACCAATTGGATGTGTTGAATTAATTGGTTTAACGTTTGTGGTTTGTGATAGCCGTTTGTCTGACAAACATGTATCATTTTTTATCTCGATTCTCACAACATTGGTAGACTTTTAATTAAGTCACATTGTGCTTTCATAAAAAATAACATAGAGCACTGTCTGGAAAAAGTGCTTACACAGCCATATAATGAAATACACACACACACCTGCTAAAGTAAATGTTTTTTTTCCTCATACATTTCTGTGTGTATTTGAAAGTCTGGTTAACTCCCTGTCTGCATCATTTTAACTAAGTGTCTATATGTATATATATATCTCTCTCATAAATATATATATATATATATATATATATATATATATATATATATATATATAACAATATGTCTGTAAAACCAAACTTTAAATGTGTGTGTGTGTATATTACAACTTTTAAGGGCTTATATGTAAAGAGGGATTTTTATATTGCTGTGATTTATTTAAAGGTTAACATAATAGAGGCTTACACTTGTATGGCCTATTGCATTGACCTGTCTGGTAAATGTGATTTACCATCAAAAAATGTTTTATTTTTATTTAGAAGGGCTGTAGTGTTAAAACCAATAATATATATATATATATATATATATAATACAGGAGTACACACAACATATTGATGCCAGTAAGTATCCCTTGTATGAAACCTATTTAAATGGTGTTAAACATGAGTGAATTAAGTAATAAACATTTGTTTTAGGCCAATACTGTTATAGGCTCACAGGTAGTATAGTTCACAAACATTAGGCCTGTATTATTAAAATACTGTGTTTTCACAAGTAAGCATGAAGTGTATGTTTTTTGTAAATACATCTATACCAGTTTAGATAGTACTATATATACATACACACACACACACACACACACACACACACACACACACACACACACACACACACACAAACACACACACACACACACACACACACACACACACACACACACACACACACACACACACACACACACACACACACACACACACACACACACACACACACACACACACACACACACACACACACACAGTGTGTGTCTGTGTGTGTGTGTGTGTGTGTGTGTGCATATATCCATACATACTACATATATATTAGTATAAATTCAGAGATGTTCTTGAAACAAGAACACATAAATGATTAAAGGACAACATTACAATGGCCAGCAAAGGTAAGTAATATTTAACACAAAATCCTGCTGTACACGTACAAGAAAGATGTTTGCAGTTAAATAGGTGTTTTTTTAATTGCATTTGAATAATATGCACATGCAATGATTACATCAAGTAACACACCCAAATGCAATGTTTTGCTGCAAAGTCAATGGCAGCTTCTCTAAACTTAGCAACTGGCTCCTGGTGGACCATTACTGAATACACGATTCATACATCAATATTAATAACACTATTCATTAATTAGGACTGTTAACATTTCCAAAACTTCACGTGTACAAGAACATACTTGAAAGTTTGGAAACAACACAGTCTTCAGCATACATACAATATTAATTAGATAATCTGAAGTCAACAAAACAAGGCCAAAGACATATTTAGTGAATTATAACATTTATTTATTTTTTTCCTTTTGAGAGCGAGTAACAGGCCTGCTTGTTGTCTCTTGTATTTTCCTTTTTCGTTTTGAAACAACTTTAGCCACAACAGAGCCACTTTGAGTGGCCTCTGGCACTTCACGGGCAGGGCTTGTGGCCAGTGACTCACCTACAGGGCTTTTGGGCAGTGACTCACCTACAGGGCTTTTGGGCAGTGACTCACCTACAGGGCTTTTGGGCAGTGACTCACCTACAGGGCTTTTGGGCAGTGACTGTTCACCTACAGGGCTTTTGGCCAGTGACTCACCTACAGGGCTTGTGGGCAGTGACTGTTCACCAACAGGGCTTTTGGCCAGTGACTCACCGACAGGGCTTGTGCCCACTGACACATGTGAGCAAGTTGGTAGACACTGCACAAGTGATGGTTGGTCTGTTTCATGTGTGTCTTTTTTTGTTTGTGTCCAAAAACTGGTCAGTAGTAACTGCTTGTGCTGTTTTGTTTTTGTCGCCTCCTTTGTAGGTGTCAGCTCCTGATTTTGTACAGATGGCAGCGGTAGGATGTCGTCAGGAACCTGCACAGCAATGTCTGCTACTTGACCGGTAACATTCGGACCTGGGGAATGAAGCTCAGATGCATGTGGTGAAAAATTACCAGCATGTAAAGATCCTGCCTGTGAGGTGTTGAAATGTGGTACAGTAGTCATTCTCAAGTAATTCGCTTGGGTTTGCTGAACAACTAATGCTTCGAATGAGGTGTTGATTTTTTGCAACTGTTTAGGCACTTCAATGAAGACTCTGTGGAGATGTGCCAATTGTGATATCGTTTCTTCCTGCAGTGCAATCATCCTTTCCAGCACTGTCATCAGATCAGAATGGCGACGATTTTCTGCTTCCACAATTTTTCCCTCTGAAGCTACAATTGCATCGTATGTGGTAGTTGATGGACGATTTGGCGGTAAAACTGTTTCAATTGGAACCTCTTCATGCTCACTTGATTGTATTTCTGTGTCTATGGCGGTGGCATCATCATCTTCATCTTCATCATCATGTTCTAAAAATAAATGTACACATTATTAAATGGCATGTTAATCTCTGCTGTGTTACTATGTAATTATACTGTGTCATAAGTAACAAGTTGACCAAGTATAACCTCACATTAAAAACTACCTTGACTTACGAATACTGTTTGGACTCAGTATGAAATATGAATGAATGAAAACTTGCTGTAAACTCACAACTCCTACATGATAGTTAACATCACTAATACAATACATGTTGCCTTACACTTAATTTTCACTGACACTAAGTAATCCTATTTAAAGAACATGTGCAAAAGAAATAATGAACATGACAACATAACATATAGAAGTGCACATATTATATGGCCACCAACTGATACACTCACCTTCTAGGTGTGTTGAGCTGCATGACCCAGGTGAAGACACTTGTTCTGTCTCAGGTGACACATGTCCTCCAGGGGCAACTATATATAACAATAACATTAGTTTTACATTTACATGTGTAAATATTGAACAAACAGTTATTATATGTTCTGTATTTATGAGTACCTAACAGCATCAGTTCCTTAACCGAAAATGTGTGTGTGAAAGTGAACATAAATAGTTGTAATAACAATGTACATGCCTGTGTACTTAGAACTTTTGAGTTCCCTAACATACAACATACTATGTTTCTGCAGTAATGCGTGAGGATAAATAGATTAAAATTGTACATAAAAATCATATGTTGTGTAGTGATATCAGTATCATAATGTACATAACTATCATGAGATGAACATTCACAATGGTTATCATGAAGGTGGTCATATTGCAAAAAGTTTTGTTTTTGGTACAGGATATGTGTGGTACATTAATAGAAGATGTGGCACACCTGAATGTGGCTGTCACTCAACAAGACAAGACATGCAGTGTGTGATAATGTGTCGTTGATAGTAGTTCAACTATAGATATGAGTGAACTAATGTGTGACGTACGCTTTGATAACTAATGAGTTGTTGGGGCATTTAGTAGCTAGAGTTACGCTTTCAAATGAGTGTGATTAACTTCAGTTGTGCTAGTCAGGTTGTAAGAACGGTATTCCCTTCCCATAAAAAGCCTAATCAGCCAGACCTTTCAATTACTTCAAACAGGTGAAAATGGTGTGAACTAAGTTGACCCTAATATGAGCCTGTAATTTGTGTTTGTGCTGAACCCCACCCCCTCTGTTGACGTGTATGCTGTGATGAGATATTCATTGCAGCTGCTTTAACACAATGTTAGAGGAGCTAAATAGTCGTCTGCAGTGTTAAAGTTATGAACACAATGACATAACATATGCTACGTGTGCCTCATTATGCTGTCTGTATATGACATAAAGCACAAATGGACCTTTTCATAAACAACTATAGATGTGTTAGTGCAAGTGATGTTTGTAGGCCGTTGCATGCAATATATTTGATGCATGCCTAGAATAGGCAGTAATGTCGTGTTTGTAGGAGTAAAATAAATAAAATACACAATAATATTATACATATTTATGTTCTGCACCTGTAGCTACTAATAATGTCTCATTAGCATGTGTTACACATGTGTACTACCCTGTTGTTCCCCATCTTCGCCCACCATCAATTGCTTCCACTGCAGCAATGCATTTTGGCAATTCACATGTAAATGACCACGCTATGGCAGGTGCTATATTAGTTACTGCTTTTAGTAGGACTACAACATATATGTCTATTTTGAGATATATATATATATACAGAATCAGACATATACATATATAGATGCAGGTATGCTTATATTGTGAAGACAGTATAAAAATCAGCGGAAATATGCAAAATAACTGTAAGCAACGACACGCCTAGTACAGTAATATTTCTCACCTGGTGGAAATTGTGAGGGATAAATTCCAATATCACGGTCACCAGCCAAGCCCTCGACGACGACGGGAAGTAACTTTGCCCGAAGCAGCTCCTCCAATGGAGTTAATATCAGACGTTGTGGTGTCGGCCCACCTCCAGTGCCAGTAGCATGCACGCGTTGGTCTTGTATTTTCTGTTTTAATTTTGACCGAATATCGTCAAATCTCTTGCGACAATTATCCTTGACCCTGACACTATTCCCACACGCATTGACACCAATGACTATTGTGTCCCACATTTCTTTTCTGCTTAATGAACTTGTCCGCCCTTGAAAAACATATAAAATATATGAGGTAAATTAATAATAATACAAGCACCAGTTTCCTACACTGCAACTGTTGCAAGAGAAAGCAAACATGCTGTTTTAGGTGTAATATGTGAAGCACATGAGCATTCACTACTAAACCTATACATGTAAGCAAGGTTGCATTAATATTGTATGCAGTTATCGCAAATTTTACGCCTGAGTTTTGTTGTCCTTGTAACGCATGATAAAAAGCTGTGTTTCCACACTAATTAACATAGAAAGATATTCTGTACCCATTTTTGCATATTAACAAAACTCACATGCCCTGGGATAACATGTATTTGAAGAATAAATGTCAAGGTACACTTACCTAATAAATGTCCATAGAGACTGTCATAGTGCTCCAGAATCCCAGTAACAAGAGCCCTATTATCCTGGTCATTGAAGCGAGGATTACGTGGCTTCTCCACACGTTTCTTCCGAGCAGGTTTAGGCTCAGAGCTTGGCTGGTGCTGACTGGACTCTCCTTCTTCCAATGGAAGAGACTCCAAAAGCTGGCCACCAGCAAGCACGCCACCACCAGACACCCCATCAGCAACTGCGCCACCAGCAGCACTCCCAGCACCAGCACTCCCACTCCCAGCAACAGCACTCCCACTCCTAGCACCAGCACTCCCACTCCCAGCAACAGCACTCGCACTCCTAGCACCAGCACTCCCACTCCCAGCACCAGCACTCCCACTCCCAGCAACAGCACTCCCACTCCCAGCAACAGCACTCCCACTCCCAGCAACAGCACTCACACTCCCAGCAACACCACTCGCAGCAACAGCACTCCCACTCCCAGCAACACCACTCCCAGCAACAGCACTCGCACTCCTAGCAACATCACTCCCCTGAACAGTACGTTCACTCCGACGCGTACTCGCACGAGTAGCACTCCCACTCCCACCAGCATCACTCTTCCCACGCTTTGCGGGCATACTTACAGCACTCACAAAAAACAGACAACAAATGTACAGCCAATCACACGAAACACTTCCACATATAAAACAAGACAAAGATGTAAACAAAACAACAAAGGACAAAGCTCTCCCAATACACAACAAGTCTCTCAGTCAATATGCAAATCTTAAATCACCCAGCTCTGTGCGTCTCTCTCTCTCTCACTCCCAACAACACAGAGAATGATTAACAGTACACGTTGCCTTTAAATATGGTGCGCTATCCAATACATGCTTGGTTCGCCTGATTCAGCCAGATTTGTGATTGGGCAACCTAACAGCACCCCGCCACGCACGCCGATACACCTGTGTGTGATCGGCAAATCATCGTGAGAGTGGGCGGATATGTTTTCGGCTTGATTTTGAATGTATTCGGCACTTACTGCATACGGAGAGGAAAAATCGCCAATAACATGACTAATCGGTAAGCTTGCCGATTTCACATAATCGTCGCTTACTGCATGAGGCCCCTAGTGTTTTAACCGAGGGTTAACTTTTAAAGCCCGATTGACTTATCACTGCTTAGTGAATCCCGCTGACTGTTTTTTGCCTGATCGGACGTATTTTTTTTCCATTGCTGAAAAATGCATTTTAAGACTGATAAAGCACTGTTATCACTGCTTAGCGAATCATGCAGCAGGTAGTATCGGTCTTAAAAGCCATTTATCGGTCTTAAAAGCAGTAATCACTGATTAGTGCATATCCCCCTAAATGTCAAACTGTTCTATTTTGTACACAAGTGTAGAATGATCTAGAACATACGGTACAGGATAGTAATAATTGTATTTAATTTCTCAGTTCTTATGAACACTCACACATACTGTAGCAACAGTTTATGCCATGTTCGAATGTCGGAGTATCATAGCCTGCTACAAATGTATGATGGGATAGAGAAAGGTAATTTATGTTATAAGAAATGTGCAAATTTGACACATAAAAATTGTCTGTAACAAATTGACCTGTATGTTTGTGGCATATTTAACTCATTGGAGTGCAACTGAGGACTTACAGTTAAAGCCCATCTGGGTAGTTATTAGAGTTCACAGACTATTGTCTTTTATGTTAAAATGTATATTAAAAGGAAAATCTGCTTTATTTGGTGATCTCTAAAGTAGTCTTATGGGAATAGTATGTAAGTTGATTCAATGCATCAAAACTCTAACATCTGGTATATTGCATTGTACAGATTTATAACCATGAATTTTGTATGAGTTTGTGTTTAATTCATACTCATGTTTTATTATCGCAGTGTGATTATCAATAAAAAAAAAGCACAGAAATCAATTCATTCATGAATATTCACACTTACAGAATCATGCATTATGCATTTGGAACAGTAAAAATACACGCATACATATAGAGAGTTGTGTAAAAAATGTAGAGGAAAAAATATGGGTTTATTTGACAACAAAAATGTAAATATATTTTAGAAGAAAAGTTATTCACATATTTATAATCAAATAATAGAAATAGTATGAAAGTGTTAAGTCCTGTGTAAATATAAGGGTAGCACACAAGATTATGGGTGACATATAAAGAAATCTATAGTACAGCACATAGATGTATTGCATTTAAGTCTTGTGGGGCATTTAAGCAGAGCAGAGGAAAATTCAGGTCAATAATCTCCAGGAATGGACAACAGTGGCGACTGTTCTCTAAGAGATATTTAGAAAAATACAGGGGCATACAGTATGTATCAAAGCAAAGTTGGTGCAGTTATGGGGCACACAATCTGCCTCATACTGTATGGTTCAAAACATGAAATCCCAATGAAAAATATACAATTGTTTTTCTTTTATAGATAAGTGCAATTGTTTCTCCCTATATTTGCCTCTTTTTCACTTGATACAGGTACATACAGTTGGATCCATATAAACTATACTGGCAGGTCTTGTTGGGACTTGATCTACATTAGTATCAACAGAGGCAAGTAGATTCTAAAATATTTTTTGTTTTAATCCACTGAAAAATAGTCAGTGTTGAATGTAATACCTCTAAGTAAAGATACGTATTTAAGAGAGGCCTTGTGGTGCTATACTGTACTGTATATATATATATACATACACATAAGAATGTCAATGGAACTCAATAGGGGAAAATATATGGAAAGCAACTTATCTGGTCAGTTGTGGTGCAAGCAGTGCAACCAGGATCACCATCCAGCAGCAAAAATAGACAAAATCCTGATGCACAAAATCCGCAGCACTTCCCAATTCAAATGCAAAAACAATTTACTGTAGAAACACAAGCATCAGGGGTAAGAGCACAGAAAAAGAAGCGACGTTTCGTAACTCCCGGTCCTTTCTCAGGGAGCTTGAGAAAGGACCGGGAGGTCCGAAACGTCTCTTCTTTTTCTGTGCTCTTACCCCTGATGCTTGTGTTTCTACATTAAATTGCTTTTTCATTTGAATTGGTGAGTGCTGCGGATTTTGTACATCATATATATATATAAATATAAATATATATATAGATACATAATTGCAGCAACCAGCACTCACATGTCACAAGGTATCCAGATGCTAGTCCCATAGATAATCAAATAGATGAGATATTACCAGATTGGAGTCCAGCAACAAGGGGACAGCACACCAGGGGTATATTCAAAGTAGTATGTATTATGGAGAAATACAGGCACCTCAGCCAACGTTTCGTTCTGCAGAGAGAGACCTTCCTCAGGGCTGTGCAATGGTACAATGACCGTGACTCCTACTTATACCCCCACCCAGTGCAACAAAACACCCAACAAACCAATCAAAATCAAATGCAAAAACATATGACACAGTGCAGCAGCTGTCAAGCATAACATTTACCTGGAGTGATTGCAATTACCATATTCCATTGCTGCTACACGGACTAAACCGCCGACGGCACTTGATGACGTCAGCATGTGGCGACAGGGTCCTCTCTAGTTGTCTCCTACGATTATTCCTGAGATATTGCGCATGTGCAAGCCCCAAACAGGATCGCCATCTTGGTACTCCAAGTACTCTCATACCTAGCGTCAATGCAGCACATCTCCTAGCTTCCTTAATGCTATTGCGCATGTGCCAATCGGAACAGGCTTCCCTATCTCCTATAATATGTCTCAGTGTTAGACTTGAGTCCAAATGAGGCACTCACTCAAACGTATATACAGGCTGCAATGCTTGTAAGTACTCATGGTGACCTATATAAGCAATCTGTCCCCTGTACACACTAAAGTCTCCATTAAAAAACATTGTAAAACATATCATTTTAATAAGTAAAAAGTTTAAAATATTATACTGGTATATCAAAGTGTGGCTATAGCACCAGACATAAGTATATGAAATGCTTGACTGTTGTCTGTAAAAAACATCAAAAGAAAAAAATATAAAAATAACCAAATAAGGAAAACCCAATGTGTAAAAAGGGGTGTGCAAAGAGTGAAAAGAAACATAGATAAAGCAGATCAAAAAATGGGATCACAAAAAAACTAATTATAAAAAGCAACTAAATTTCAGTTCCTCATTCAGTCCATAGGGTGCCATCGTTTTCAGATCATAAATGAACCTGGCCTCTTGTTGTAGAAGTAATTTGCCCCTATCTCCTCCGCGTGCTGGCGGTTGAACTTGAAAAATTGGCATACATCTCATAGTAGACAAAGTATGTCGGTATGTTTTAAAATGTCTGGCAACAGGTAAATGTTTTAGATACTTATTCTCATCCGCATTTTGGAGCACTTTTCTTATTGTTCAGCGGTTTATTGCCATCCGCTCCTTGAACATGCACGTTGTTTTGCCTATGTAGCATAGTCCGCATGGGCATCTGATTAGATAGACAAAGAATCTTGACTCGCAATTTAGATGGTGTTGGATCTTTATTGCCTTACCGCTATGAGGATGAGAGAATGTGGCACCCTGTTGGAGAAACTGACAGTTGATACAGCCGTGACAACGGTATACTCCAGGTTTTTGTGCCAGCCAAGTTTTTACTGGGGATTATTTCTTAATCGGGTCAGCATCTTTTAGTATATTTCCCAAATTTGGACCTCGTTTGTAGCAAAACAATGGGGGCTCCACAAAAAAATTCCCAATCTTCTTATCATTCCCCAGTATATGATAGTGTTTTTTTACACTGTTTTTGATGGAACTTGATGCAGTCGTGTAAGAGCTAACTATATTGTCTACCTGCTTCACTTTTGTCAGGGCCTCCTCTATATCTTTTGGGCTGTATCCCCTTTCGTAGAATTTTTTGGCCATCTGTAACAAAGCCTCATCCACCAGTTATGGGTTGCTCACAATCCTCTTTACCCGTAAAAGTTGAGAATAGATAGGGTAAAAACTCTTGAGGGGAATTGGATGGTGGCTAGAGGCGTGTAGTAGCGTATTCTTATCAGTAGGTTTGAGATGAACCCGTCTAGACAATTTACCATCATTTTTGTATATGACCATATCCAGGAACGTAATTTCTTGTTGACTGAAGCTCATGGTGAACCTAATTGTTGAGGGTATGGTGTTCAAGTAGTTGAAATATTCCAGAAGTTTTTCTTCTGTGCCCCCCCCAAATTATAAACAATTAGAAAAAGACTGAAAAAATATTGTTTGTTTGGATGGGTTGCCAGCAGAATGCATCTTCTCTCTAAAAAGAACATGGCAGCACGGCTTAGGTTTGCAAAGTTGCATCTGAACAAACCACAAGACTTCTGGAACAATGTCCTTTGGACAGACAAGACCAAAGTGTAGTTGTTTGGCCATAATGCACAGCGCCACTTTTGGCGAAAACCAAACACAACATATCAGCACAAACACCTCATACATACTGTCAAGCACGGTGGTGGAGGGGTGATGATTTCGGCTTGTTTTGCAGCCACAGGACCTGGGAAGCTTGCAGTCATTGAGTCGACCATGAACTCCTCTGTGTACCAAAGTATTCTAGAGTCAAATGTGAGGCCATCTGTTTGACAGCTGAAGCTTGGCCGAAATTGGGTCATGCAACAGGACAATGTTCCCAAGCACACCAGCAAATCTACAACAGAATGGCTGAAAAAGAAAAGAATCAAGGTGTTGCAATGGCCCATTCAAAGTCCAGACCTCAACCCTGTTGAAATGCTATGGCTTGACCTTAAGAGAGCTGTGCATAAACAAATGCCCACAAACCTCAATGAACTGAAGCATTGTTGTATAGAAAAGTGGGCCAAAATTCCTCCACACGATGTGAGAGACTGATAAAGTCATACAGAAAACAATTACTTCAAGTTATTGCTGCTAAAGTTGGTTCTGCAAACTATTAAATCATAAGGTATACTGTACTTTTTTCACACATGACTTCTCCATTTTGGCTTTATTTTTGTTAGGCATTGTTAATGTATATTTTGATAGGGGTCCTATGTTTATATGTTTAAGAATATATGCTCCATTTTTGTCAGCTCAGGTACAATGTGTATAGCTGTAGGGAAAAAGTATGGGAACTCTGTTTTAACACAGAGACCAGAAGTCACTTGTAATACAGTTGCTCCATGCTGAGATCAAGCCCCATATATCCTGTTTGACCAGAATCCTGAAATATTCAAACTGTCCTGTCAGCAATGTACGATAGCCACGGCAACTGGGGGTTAGCTGACAGAAAATAGCTTTGTTAAGGATAACTATAGCAACGACAGCTGGGCTGGGGGGTAGCTGAAAGGAATATGGCATTGTTAAGGATAACTATAGCAATGACAGCTGGGCTGGGGGTGGTAACTGAAAGGAATATGGCATTGTTAAGGACAACTGACTTCTGTTAAGTGTACATGGCAACTTGGCAACCTGAATGAATTGTAACTATGTGACAACAACCCGAAAGGGCTATAAGAACTGATGCATATGCCCATCAAAGCAGACAAGTGAGTGAGAACGATACCTTGTGTCCGAATTATTCACTTGTCTCCAGGCGCCTGTTCAGCTACTCTATCCTGTCCAGCACATTGAACCTGAAAGGGACCTCCCGGGAGGCAGTCTAGTCAACAGGGTAGACCTGATACCATACGGCGGAAAGCAGACTATATTTTCAGACATCTCTCTTCATTTTTTCTCCGGGTACCACCCACAGACCAACGGTCAGACGGAGAGAACCAACCAGACGCTGGAGCAGTACTTACGCTGTTTTATCTCGGATACACAAGATGATTGGGTGGACCTTCTCCCCTGGGCTGAATTCGCCCACAACTCCCTACGGAATGAATCCACTCAAAATTCAACTTTTTCATCAACTTTGGTTTTCATCCATCCCGACTCCCCATCAACACCTCACCCTCCGATGTTCCAGCTGCAGATGAACGGATCTTGTCCTTACAAAGATCTTGGAGAGGAATCCAGAAGAACCTTAAGACGGCCATCTCTAGACAGAAACTCCAAGCCGATCGCCATCGCCGCAGGACTCCTGAGTTTAAGCATGGGGACAGGGTATGGCTTTCATCAAAAAATATTCCACTCAAAGTGCCCCCTCTCAAGTTAGCACCAAGATACCTGGGGCCTTATCACATTCTGGAAAAGATCAACCCGTTAGCTTTCCGCCTACAACTCCTACCCGCTATGAAGATTCCTTCCGTCTTCCACGTATCGCTCCTAAAACCTGCATTCCAGAGTACTCGTTTCCCAGATCTTTCTTCCTCTGCTCCCCCCCGCGACTCGTACATGGTCAACAAGAATACGAGATCCAGTCCATTCTTGATTCAATAATTTCTAGAAGAACTATACAATATCTGGTGCACTGGAAGGGATACGGACCTAAGGAACGATCTTGGATCCCTCACCATCACATCCATGCTCCTGATCTTCTCAATAGGTTCCACCAGAAGTTTCCCCTCAAACCTTACCGGAGTCGCCCGGAGGTCGCTCCTGAAGGGGGGGTAAGGTCAGGAGCCAGGTGTCGCGCGCCGTCACTTTCAGGCGCATGGTTCTCCTACCTGCTCAGACGGCCGCTGCTGGGGTCCTGGACTTGTGCAGTCTAACGCACCCTCCGGCTTGCTCTGCGCATGCGCACGGCTCCTCCTCGCGCCGGATGGCGTCCTCACACAGGGGCATGCGGGCTGGGGTCACAGCGGGAGTTCCTGCCTCTGGATCGCGGCGTGCACCCTCTGTGCGCGGCACACTAATTGCCATCAGCACACCCACCTTGCTTCCTTACCTTAGCCTATGACAGGATCCGCACTGACACTCCTCGGGCCCGCCTCCTTCTCGGATTGGACCGTCCCACCTATTTAGGCTCAGCAGTGACACAGGCACATCGGCTGCGCATAAGCTTCCTGTTCCTGTGCTTACTTCTCTTGTCTCCTAGTTATCCTGCCTTGCTTTGCTTGTTCTCCCGTGTACCGACCTTGGCTTGCTTTTGGAGAACCCCTGAGGAAGAAAGCAGCACGCTTTCGAAACGCGTAGGGTGGCATTTTTGGACTCCCACTGCAGCACTGTGGTGATTTCCCCCCTTCCCGAACGGATCCGGTGACGAATCAGCTGTTCCAGGCAGACGGATATACTTATACATCAGGCGAATCTGCTGTAACCGTTCTGAACCTATCTGCATGTCCTGCACTACCAGCTGATAGAAGCTCTACTCACACACGCCGGCGGGCGTTTGCCACGCTCTATCCACAGACCGGATCGGTTGCAGTAGCTGTCTGAGCAGCAGAGAGGGGATACTCTCAGATTTATCCACCGCCTGTTTACATCTATCGTCCAGTGAGTGGGTATTTCACCCATTGCAGCAGTGTGTCCATCGGCATTATTTGTCCTTTTACCCAGTTTTTTATTTTTATTTTTTCTATGTCCTGTATATTAATATATGTATATTAAATGTTTTAATTAGCAATCACCTGTATCTCAGCTGATACTTATGAGTTATATATTGAGTGTCTATATGTAGTTCCCCCCCCCTTCTTTTTATCTAACAGTATCACGCTATGTACACTGGCGACACACTTTATTCGAGCACGGCTAGTCCCGCGAATTCGGGTATACTCGGGTGTATTCAGGTTTCTGATATTTTTCAGCCAGAGTGCATTGCGTTATTTTCCGGCAGGAATTTAAGCTTTTTATTCCGGCTGGTTACAATACTGCAATGCCGTCAAAATACACATGGTGGCGCTTGCGAGCTATTCTCTGTGAAGCCGTCCCCTATAATGAATTGTAATGCAGTATATATATATATATATATATATATATATATATATATACTGTATAACAACAACCCCTGTAAGCCCTAACATACAGTACTGTACTGTACTGTATATGCACATACATAAATGATACTACAGTACTGTATGGGCGGCGGGGGCGAGATGTGTTTGCAGCAGAGAGAGATCCGCTGCTCTCTCTCTGCGCAAACATCCACACATTAAAAATTATTTGAAATACATTTTTATTGATAGTGTAGATGTGCAGGGGGTCTCCGGAGCTGAACCGCGGTGGTTTTAGGTCTGGGGACCCCGTGCCCCCCGAGATACAGGCCCCTTTAGGGGGTGCCGGTATCCCTCTGCTCTGCTTGGTTTACAGGCCGCGATCACGTGATCGGGACCTTTAAACCAAGCAGAGGGCTACCGGCACCCCCTAAAGGGGCCTGTATCTCGGGGGGCACGGGGTCCCCAGACCTAAAACCACCGCGGTTCAGCTCCGGAGACCCCCTGCACATCTACACTATCAATAAAAATGTATTTCCAATGTATTTATTGTCATTTATTTATTTATTTTTTGGCGGCTGCTGTGTGTGTGTATTTTTTTATTGTGGGTAGCGGGAGGGTGGGTGAATGGGGTATTCGCCCCAACGATGGTTGGGGAGGGCTTGCGGGGGGGGGGGGGGGGTGGGGTAGCGGGAGGGCTTAACCCCTTCATGACCGTAGCGGTATTAACTGCTACGATCGTGAAGGGGTTAAGTGCACCCGCAACCCCCCCCCCCCTCCCGCAAGTCCTAAACTCACACCAAGGGCCAAATACCCCCCTCACCCATCCCCACTACACACAATAAAGCGGGCACGGTGGGTTAACCCCTTCATTGCCTTAGCGGCTATCCGCTATGGTAATGACGCAGCATTTTCCGTATTTTTAATAATATTGATCAGGAGCAGGGGGGTTCCCTGAGCATTAATTTCTGGCTCAGGGAACCCCCTGCTCACTGTACAATATTATTAAATCTCTCTCTGCTGCAAACACATCTCGCCCCCAGTATGTGCAGTAATTTACTGAACATGTACTGTAGAATAAATGCATACAGTAGTTTTATTTATTCGGGTTTATTACACAGTATACTGTATGGCCGGAAAACATCAGCATACAGTACAATATAATCCATCGAAATCCCCCCATTAGCCGTTTTCTTTTCTGAGGAAAAACAAAATGAAAAGTTTTAATGTACAGTAATGGTCAGCCCCCTAAAGAAGTTCCCAGCCAGCCCCACCAAAATAATACGGCAAAAATACAGTACTCACCATACTGTACAGTACAGTATTACTAAATTTCCCATTCAGCTTGCGCTGGCGCCGGCCCACTTCCAGTCCAGCTTTCATCATTTTGCAGAGGGACTAGCCCACCTGTAGTCAGCGGGAAATCGCTTAGGTACATGCAAGCTTCATCAAAACTGGCTGCGAAATCCATCTCAGATTTGTCACCGACGGCAGGACCATGATGATAAGCTGGTGCTGCTGCTGGTTCTGGTTCTGGTTCTGGCGCATTGCTTGGCAGGGACTGTCGCTTCTTATTTCGTTTTAACACGACCCTTCGCCTTTTGCCGCCTCCATTATCATAGATACGGGAAAAACCCTGTGACACACACCAATACCCTCCAACAAATTGGGGCTCAATACGGTGAAAACAGGGGTCACTACATAACCTTTTCCTTATTGCATGCTTCCACAAATGAGGAGTTGGCGAAAATCTGTAAAAGTCATAATTTTCGATAAAATACTGATAAATTTGAACAACTGTTGCCATCTTATCCTCTGTTGCATTTATAGCGGCCCATATCAAATAAGCATAACTTCTGTCAGGTTTTTGGAACACGGGCTCCACTTGTTCACTCATGTCTCTGTAGAATAGTGTAAGTGAAAATGATCTTTGTCTTTATTTAATACATTACTGTATGTAAAGCCTAAATTGATACATTTTTTGCAACTATTCCTTCAGTCTCAAGGACAAGTTACACAATAGCATACTGTACTGGGATAAAGTAACTTTTTTTGGAAACGAAACAACTTGCAAAGGCCACACATTACTTAAGTCATGAGTTTATGCCATCTGGTGGACAATCGAAACATCGCAGCCTAGTAAATCATTCTCATTATCATTTAACAAGATCAGGCCCCCGTCAGCCAGGCATGAACCGTGGCTGGGAAGGCAAGCGCAACGAAGCATGCAAGAGGTGAGCAGTGGCGGATTCCAGGTTTCTGCCAGGTACAAACCAGGCATTTGCTCGAATAAAGTGTGTCGGTGCAGTATTGTGTCTTTCTTCTATTTTAAGCACATCACTACGTCTGGAGCCTATCCCTGGCTATTCTACTGGTTGGATATATATCCTTTTAACCACAGGCGCCTTGTTATACATATCCTTTTGTTTCTCAACTCTACTTTCTCCGCTCCGTACCCGGCGAGTTCAACTACGCACACTCCAGACCGGATCCCCGTGCCTGTAGGTGGTGTTTTCTCTATTCCCCCCTCAGTACCGAGGGTCTTGTCTAGTTTGTGGTGGGCACAACGTGACATGAACTAATGTGACCTATCACATGGTACTTCAACCAATGAGATTGTTATCAATCCTATTGGCTGTAATACCATGTGATATAGCCATGTGGTTTTAAGGCTATGACATACCTCCATTGGAGATCACGTCACATCCTTAAAAAAAATCTGCACTGATTAACTGCTATATTTCATGGGATCCATTTCCTTCTTAGCAGGGGATTTGTAGTCCTGCTTTATTTCAATGCTGGATCTGAATAAAGCAGCTGGACCACAAGTCCGTGAATCCATTGAGTGAATTATAAAATTAAGATGGGGTTGGAGGAATTTTATAATACCAGGAATCCCTCCGAAACCCTCCCATCATCATCATGTTGTACCTTACGTTAAGTAAGGATGACTTCCAGACTGACATCTGTTACTCAGGCACTTATTTACAATCCTCTATGAGCTTTAAAAAGCTTAAAAAATTATTCACCAGCCCATGGTTCTGTCTGATACTCCTGTACACTAGTAGAAATACAGTTAGCATAACATTTATGAAAACTATCAATTTTAGAAACACATGCAAGGCTCAATAATAAATAAGTGATATAGATGGATCAACATGTATAAAATATCTCATTTTCCACTCATTCATATCCCATCAAATAAAAGCAGTGCTCTGTTAATTATTAAATGCTCTTTAATACCAAGTGTACCTTTGCATTTAACTAGTCCTTGGTAGAGATGTGTGAACTTTATAAAATATAAAAATATGTATTTTAAAAATATTGAAAATATGTAAAATAATACTTTGTTATGTTCCTGTTGAATTAAGCCAAAGGACCAGTATGCCTTTTTTCACCATCAAGCTAACTAAACAAGAAACAATTCTTCATGCCTAACAACTTGTTCTTAATTTTTATAGACATTCACCATAATTACAGAAACAGAGAGAAACAAACATTTGCATAAACCTTCTCTGAAATGTATAACTTGCATAAAAAAAAGATTATAAGATTGCAGGTAAAAGGTAAGATTGTTATAAGATTGTAGGTAAAAGGTAATTCATGTTTAAACTGAATCTGACAAATGTAAACATGATTTTAGGCTATTCAAATTTAGTGGATAATAAATACTGTACTATACATATTTCCTGTGTCCTCCCTTTGTGACGTATGCCGCTGGTAACAGGATCTCCTTTACATTTATGGAAAACAAAGAACAATTCCTGTGCTCCTACCAATTGGGCTAAAATATACAAGTGACATTTTTACATTTAGAACCTGTCTGTTGAACAAAAGAGTAATTTGGTTCCTTTTTAAAAAAAAATCATAACATGATTTAAGCCTGCCAAACTTGAATCATATTCTAATTTATGTATGTGTAAGTATTATTTTTTTCACTAGGGTATTTTTGCACCCACAGTTTTCCTTTATAATAAGGAAACTTTGTTACTGGCATGCTTCATTTATTTAACCCTTCAGGGCACTTTCCCATACTTCACAAAGCTTAGTCTATTTGACATTAAGAAATTGCATATACAGTATTCAGTGTAGGTACCTGCTAAATGGAGTCTACCTTGATGCTGTTGGAAAGCATGAATCATGTTTGATCAAAAGATACCGTACAACCAAATAACTCCTAGCTTCTAAATGTAAAAATGTTACTAGTATATTTGAGCCCAATTGGGAGGAGTGCAGGAATTGTTCTTTGTATTTCAACTTAGTGCTTTTTTTAATATTCAACCATATTCAAATACTGTATGCAGATTCATAGAAACATGTGAGAAATAATAGCTGATTCCTAGAAAATTATCTAATTGAAGTTGCTGAGGGTGAAACGTACTTACAGTAGTGTATGAAATCAATGAAGCTAGATATTCAACAGATGATATACTGTTATAGTTACAAGTAGACAGAGACAATTTAACAGAAAATATACTATTGTGTACAGTACATAGAGAAAATAAATCTGTTAATGGTGCACTACTACCGAAGTAATTAATGGAGTATTACTAGATGATAAAACTTACTTTTTAATAGGCATAATTATAATGATTACAGCAAGGAAATATAACAAACATATAAAGGTGCTCCTAAATACAGTCAGCTAAAAAGATGTTCATCCCCTGTACTGTTTACCAGACTCAGGGCAGTTATAAAGATTATAGCAAAAGCAAATGATGTATACTGGTATACTGGTAGTATGGGTGGCTTAATTCAGAGCACCAATGCTCAGCCTTTACACAAACTCTGTGCTACTGTATACACTAGATCTGGTTACAGGTCTCTTTTTGATACAGACTCAGTGGAAACAAATATACTGTGCAAGGTGTACTTGGTATGGTGTAACTTTCTGCCTGTATTAACAGTGACTTCCCTTCAGGGAGTGCAGCAGTTGTACAATATATGCTACAAATTTATGATAAATCTGGTATACAGTATCCCGTTAGACGTGTGCTGCAGCAAGATGAGTTTGAGAGAGGTCCTTCTGCATCTGTCTTGCATCCAATTTAGCCACAATAACTGGGTTTTCACCTATTTTCAAACTTTTTCAACTTTCCTTACATTTGAAAAATGTTTAAAAATACAGGAACTTCAAAAGAATAAAAATAGTTCAAACTTTTTAAATTAAAATTGTCTAATTTCTAGAGAATTTTAACAAATTGGTAATTTCCTAGTTTTGAGTGTAACAGTTCAAACAAATTTTATTCAGTTCTTAATTTTTATTGTTTATTTTTTTTTATTGAAACAGAATTTCAGAAAGTTTGCCCATCTCTAGTTAGAATATAAAACCACTAGTAACTGAAAATTAATTACAATGTGCTAATAACATCTATTCAGTGTGCCTATTAGAAAACAATCAGAATCCTCCTCAGTATTGAAAACAGGAAAATATATTGATCTGGCTGTAGCTCAATTTATGCAATGAACTCTTTAAAAACAGTTGGCAAAATTGTGAATTTTGTAAAAGAGCCTTTTTGCAGACTATTACATGATCACACATCTCTAATATTAAGCATGAGTATGTGCAGAGCATGTACTGTGATATTCCAAAATGTATGTATATTTTTATTTAAACAGGTATATAGTAACTTACAAATGTTGTATTCAGCACAATTACAGAGCACATAATAGAATGTAAGGTCGTTATACAATACAGAGAAAAGTGCACCAAATGTAAATGTAAACATTGGAAATACTGTAGGCCTATGTGTCTGTGTAAATCTACAGTAGATTCAAATACAAATTAAACAAATATAGCAGTTATTTTGGCAGATAATTCAACATTCATAACTTATTAATGCAGCAAACATCTTCTGGTTTGTTTTTCCCAATATCATTTTGGTATTTTAATGTAAAATGAATTGCAAGAAGGTATAACAGATGTTTAAAAAGAGAAAGGTTTCTTATGAGATATTACAACACATGGCTGCCCTCAAAATGTGGTGATCAGTAATATAGAGTGCAACATTCTCACCATGCATTTATCAAGTTACTGTGTTTGCTTAAACTTTGATTCAGGAATCTGGATAATAAAATTAGAAAGCATTGGTGTGGAACTTGAAAAAAACAGCTGGTTGGTTACGTCTCAGTAGGTGTCTGTTAAAATTGTACTCCAGGGAAAATGGAGATGAGTGAATACTATCAAGTTTAGAACCAGACAGCTTGAAAAATAATAATGAAGCATTAAACAATTTACAATAATTCTAAAAGACAAACAATACAACCCAGAAAAATCTTTGCCTCAATGGGCAATATTATTTCTTTCAATGGCTTGTAATGAGAATTAATTGCCGCACTACGATGGACACTACGCTGTACAGTATGTCTAAAATGACTGCTTTAAAATTAAATAATCTGAGCATTAGAGAGTCTACTGTATTTTTGTTAATGCAGAGTCAATTTGGATGGAAGAATGTTTATTTTGAAGAAAAAAAAATAACAAATAATAACAAAAAATGTTTCTAGTGTGGTATACTAAATACACATACCTGCTGTATAGAAATTTAACAATCACTATTTTCCTGAACCCCCGTGGAGTGCAAATTAAAAGACATTATTCTGCTTTTCATATTTAAGAAATGTAAAACTATATAGTGGTGGGAAGAGGAGCCTCCTGTTTAGAGGAGTATATTTTATTTTAAAGATGTTCAAACCTTTTGGAAATCCCTTAACAAGAGCCTACTTTTGTAAACCATTTGGCTCTTAGATGTGGCTAAGCCAGGGTTTACAGGAGATGTTGCAAACATTCAATCAATAGGCTTGGCCAATGTTGATATTGAAGGCACCCAACATTGCCAGTTAATGAAAGTAACAATTACATGCTGACTACAAAGATGGCTCACACACTTCTGCATTTGTGAGGGAGTTCAGGGTAGGAGAAAAAGTGCATGTGATGGTAGGGGTAACCACGCTCTAAAATAAAGGTTAAGCTCGTTTTGGTTACCCCTGGTCAATGTATAAGGGTCCATGTGTAAGCTCTTGGGCCCAGTAACATTGTACCATGCCAATGTATTGTATGTAATAAAAGTATTTTTCCCTTTCCGGGCATGCAGCAAGCAGTGATTACTAGGGTATGAGTTTCAAGTGGGGTTTGCAGAGGAACCCTTGACAGAATGTGCCTAGGAGTGTGGTGTCCGGAGTTGTCGGTTCCCCCATAAATGTACCCGGGAATCATGTCTTATTCTCGGATACATATAGGCGCATTGTCCCGGCAATATCTTCCCTTGAAAACACAAGCGCGACTCACCATTGGGTACCCTGCTTCAGCACAGCCCAGAAAGGAGAATGGGGTACATCTTTTTTAAATGGTCAAACGGGCTTGACCTTTATTAGAGAGCCTTATTACCCCTCCAGTCGCACCTCCCCCCTCAAGATGAAGGCTCTTAGGCAGTTACCTCATAAGGTGGCTCCGCAAACCTGATGTCCTTGAAGCTTTGGGTCACTGGGGATATCCTGTCGGGAGAGCCCATTGGCATTATCATGCTTACTACGCTTCTTGTGCTGTATGGTAAAGTCAAACTCCTGAAGGGCAAGACTCCAGCGAAGTAACTTGCCATTCTCCCCCGACACCCTCTGTAACCAGCTGAGGGGATTGTGATCAATGACCACAGTGAATGACCTGCCATACAAATAGGGCTGTAGTTTCTTGAGTGCCCATACAATGGCCAGGCATTCTTTCTAAATAGTTTCATAAGCCACTTTTCTGAGTAGCAGATTCCTGCTCAGATAGACAATGGGGTTTTCAACCCCCTCCTTGCCCACCTGGCTGAGTACAGGATGCATTGGTCTGTATAAGGAAATCCTTGGTGTAAGGAGGCAAGGAAATCTTTGGTGTAATCTGGTACTGAGAGAACGGGAGCACTAGCCGGTGCTGTCTTCAGTGCCTGGAATGCTTCCTCACAGGCAGGAGACCAGGCTACACAAACCGAGTGTCATTTCTGTGTTAAGTTAGTCAGAGATTTGGCAAGTGCACTATACTGTGGGACAAACTTCCTATAGTAACCAGTGGTGCCTAAGAAAGCCATGACTTGTTCCTTGGTTTGGGGCACCGGCCACTGAATGATGGCTTTTACCTTAGCCGGCTTCAGCTTGAGATGCCCTCCACCCACTCGGTGTCCCAGATACAGAACTTCTGCCATACCCACTAGACACTTGGTAGATTTAAGTATCAGCCCTGCTTCCCTAATTGTCTTCTGCACTGCTTCTACATGCACTGTGAGTCTCCCAGGAATTACTGAACATAGCGATATCATCCAGGTATACCCTTGCAAAACTCTACATCCATTTCAGTAACCTATTGACCAGGCGTTGGAAGGTAGCCGGGGCATTCTTCATCCCGAATGGCATAACCAGGAATTCATATAAGCCACTCGGAGCAATGAATTATGACTTTTCCTGTGCCTCCTGGATCAGAGGGATTGGTTAATACCCTTTAGACAAATCCGTAGTGGTCAGATACTTTGCACCTGGAAGCTAATCTAATATCTCGTCCATTCGGGGCATGGAATTAGCATCTGTCACCGTCTGAGCATTGAGCCACCGTAGTCCACACAGAACCGAGTGGTTCCGTCCTTCTTGGGCATGAGTACTGCCGTGGGCTCCGAGACAAGACAATTACTCCTAGGGTGAGCATCTCTTCTACCTCCCTCTCTATACTCCGTTTCACCTCTGCTGATACCTGATAGGCATGCTTATGCAAAGGTCTTTGATCCCCAGTGTGGACCGGGTGATCAGTGATATGGGTCCTGCCCAGCTTTTCCGTGAACAGGACCCTATGTTGCTCTACCATAGCTCATGCTTGCACCTGCTGGGGTGCACTGAGCTGAGACCCTATCTCTACCTGGTCCACTGTGCCCCATTGCCTAGCTTCCCCTAGGAATTCGGCAGAGCGTGGCTTGCCAGGCCAGCCATCAGTTTGTTCTGTCGAGTGGACTTCAGAACAAGCACTTGTTGCCCAGGGATGAACTCTTTGATACAGGCATGTTGGTCATACCAAGTCTTCTGCTTGGTCTGAGCCTCCCTGAGCTTAGCCTCTGCTAACCCCATATGCATTTCTAACCGGTCTCTGAGATCCATTACATACTGAAGCACAGAAGCATCCATAGCAGTGGTCTCTCCTTCCCATCCCTCATGGAATAGGTCAAGCGGTGCCTGGACCCTGTGGCCATTTAGAAGCTCGAATGGTGAGAAGCCAATGGACTCTTGCGGTACCCCTCAGTATGCAAACATAAAATGTTGCAGATGAGTATACCAGTCTTTCCCTTCAGCCTCTCTAAATGCCTGAAGCATCTGCTTCATGGTACCATTGAACCGCTCTCATAGTCTGTTTGTCTGAAGGTGGTAAGGGGTCTTGGCTAGTGTTTCACTCCGCATGAATCCCAGAGACAGTGAAGCAATTCAGACATGAATTGCGACCCTTGATCAGTCAGAATATCTCTAGGAAATACTACACTAGAGAAAATCACTCTCAATGCCTTAGACACTCTGGTAGCTTCAATGGTGGCAAGTGCTACAGCGTCAGAGTACCGGGTGGCAACATCCACCACCGTGAGTACCAGTATGTAGCGCTTGCCAGTCCAGCTAGGGATCTTCAGGGGTCCCACTATGTCCATACCTACCCTCTGGAATGGTTCCCAAATAACCAGTAGTGGATTCAGGGAAGCCTTCACATGGTCACCCGCCCTGCCAACTTGCTGGCAGGCATCACAGGACCGGCAAAAATCTGCCACTGCCCTGGATGCCCTTGGCCAGTAGAAATGCTGCAATTGCCGGGCTCTATTGTTAGTGATCCCCTGATGCCCTACTAGTGGAATGAAGTGGGCTACCTGCAGTAACTGCTGCCTATTCTCCGAGGGTACCACTAACTGTTTTCTACCTGTCCATAATCTGTCTGGAGCGCTAGAGGCTTGTTTCCTATACAAGAGCTTATGGTGCCAAAGATACCGGTTGGATCCACTCTCAGAGTCAGACTCGAACGCCCAGATTCTCATGACCTCTAAGTCGGGATCGGAATGCAGCACCGCTCTGAACTGTGCATCCAGCTCCAACCACTCTCCCTCAGTCACTAAGTCGAGTGATGGAGAAACAGGTATGAGTGAAGGAGCGTCAGTACATTGTCTCAACTCTGTCTGGCTTACCTGCCTGGTCTCAACCGAGACCTCTGGAGCTGTTGGTCCCAAATGCAGGGGGATGGTGAGATCCTCAATGGGGAGGGGTACCAAATGCTCCCCTGCCAGGGCAAAGGCCATGCTTTTGCTCCTGGTGATGGCTGCGATTGGAGTAGCATCCTCTGCAAACAAGCAGATGATGTGTACCAGGTTGTTACCAAGTAGCACCTCACAGCATCCAAACCAGGCAAAACACCCACATCTCCCATACCTCGACCGGCGCCCCAGTCAAGGAACACATGGGTGACATTGATTTACCTAGGTTTCCCATCTGGCGTGGTGACCTGCATCCCTGTTCCCAGGAACAGATCCTCTGGATTTACCATTTCAGGTCTCACCAGAGTAACAGGGGCACTGGAGTCAAGCAGGCTGGCTGCCTGGCGAGCTCCGATGGTCACTGGCCGCAAATGCTTTTTCTGCACATCATTGGACTGCAACCCGACAGTTGCAATCTGATGCCCATCTGCTGCCTCTGCTGTGCCACTTGCTGAATGGGTAGAAAAATCCATATGGGTCCGCTACTGGACTTGCTGGATGGCTGCACAATGCTCCTCTGTAACGGTGGTGACTGTTTTCGCAGCTGGAGTGTGTTGCCACTGAGGGGGTTTACTAGAACGGTGCCGCTCCAAAAAATCTGGACTGATGTGCCCAGTCCGATTGCATTGGTAGTACCATTTCTGGTGCAGGAATTCTGCAGACTTGGGTTTACTCCCATCTGCAGCTTCTTTTGGCTTCCAGTGTGGAGTGCCGTTGTTAGACCAGTGCCCTTGTGTGCCTGAGCCTGAGTGGCTCCATGTTGGGCAGACACTTTCCTACTCGACAGCACATGGCTGGTGACATACTCCAGCCAGGCTGGCTGCATCCCGGCAAGTGGCTGGCTTTCGGTAAAACACCTAATCTCAGGCTGGCACTGCTTTAAAAACTGCTCCTTGAACTTTAAGTCCAGTAAGCTGTGGTACTTGGTGACTTTGCACCCTTCCACCCATTGAATGCCATAAACGTGATACAAAGTGAAGTGAAGTGCGCAACTACAATCAATCACATAAGTGAAGTGATACAAGTGATGATAAAAAATAAATAAATAAATAAGTGACCTTAAGGACACTGATGGGGGAGCGTCTGCAGCCGTGAACACCAGGGATGGCTCAAAACACCCCCTACACATTAGACAGAAACACAAAAACACAGCGCACAACGCTCATAGTCCATTAAAAGAAATATTATCCAATCAAACAGTACAGGTGAGTATTATGCGTACATCAAGGGAGAAAAAAACCAGCATGTCAGGGGTTATTGTTACCCATGCGCCAACTGGATCTCCACACAAGATGTCGTCTATGGTTGTTAGAGCAGCTTCCAGCCTCTTTTTCTTTCAGTCAAGAACAAAATCAGTAGATCCTAGATGGTCCCACTCTCTGAGATGGAGATCCCAGCAGACTGGTAATGGGCGAAAATGAAAACCGCTGTGTGGATTAGTCTCTCACGGTGGTTTGGTACACACTCGCAGCCCTCCGGTCCTCTGCTTCCGGATCACTGACGTCACTCAATGGCGACACCGCAACTCGCGTCACGATCTCCTCACCAGTTGAGGAAAATAGGCCAGCCGTAGTAGGATGAATAATTCAATAGAAATAGCGCATAAAAATTCCTTTCCAACGCGTTTCGAAACCAAGAGGTTTCTTCCCTGATGAAGAAACTTCTTGGTTTCGAAACGCGTTGGAAAGGACTTTTTATGCGCTATTTCTCTTGAATTATTCATCCTACTACGACTGGCCTATTTTCCTCAACTGGTGAGGAGATCGTGACGCGAGTTGCGGTGTCGCCATTGAGTGACGTCAGTGATCCAGAAGCAGAGGACCGGAGGGCTGCGAGTGTGTACCAAACCACCGTGAGAGACTAATCCACACCGCGGTTTTCATTTTCGCCCATTACGAGTCTGCTGGGATCTCCATCTCAGAGAGTGGGACCATCTAGGATCTACTGATTTCGTTCGTGACTGAAAGATAAAGAGGCTGGAAGCTGCTCTAACAACCATAGACGACATCTTGTGTGCAGATCCGGTAGGCGCATGGGTAACAATAACCCCTGACATGATGGGTTTTTTTTCTCCCTTGATGTACGCATAATACTCACCTGTACTGTTTGATTGGAATAATATTTCTTTTAATGCACTATGAGCGTTGTGCGCTGTGTTTTTGTGTTTCTGTCATTGAGTCCCATGCTGGATGAGTCGGGCAGCAAATATCATGTGAGTTTCCCGGCCAGTCTTGTCCCCAGACCTGAACATGCCACAGTATGACTCTGGTGTGAGGGCATACTGGCACAGTAAAAATGCCTTCCCATGTTGGTAGTCATTGCTGTTTGCTGATGGTATCCACTGGAAGGTCTTCATGGCTATTCAACATCAATAGCAGTGACAACCACAATACCCATTCCCATTCTGGCACACAGAACCGGAGACAGAAATCCTCAAACACTTTGAGAAATCCATAAATGTTGTCCGTGCCATCTACAAATTTGCTGATGTTGTAGTGTGACAACTTTGGCAGTGGAAGTTGGTCAGGGTCCCACCGGTGTTTTGGGGGCTGCACACCTTGATAAGCTGCAATTAACTGTAACCTCTGCTCGAAGGTTACCCCCTCTTCCCAAATGTTGATGAGAGAGCTATGACATGTGGCATACAGACTGGTACCAATTGGGGCTACTACGGCTGCATTCCCTGGTTCACGCTAATCCTCTGGGTCTTCTGCTTACCCATTCTCCTCCTCTTCCTCTGCCTCCACTTCCTCCAGGGCTGAAAGATCCTCCAGGACCCTGGCCATAATGGTTGCCCCTGCATCATCAGGTGAAGCTATGCCCGCTTCATGTCACTCGAGATCCTCCTCCAGCAAAGTCTTTGCCTGACCGGCAGTCGGTAGTCCATATTCCTCACACCGGGTTATGATTTGGGGACGGTCCCAGGTCCGGTAATGACCTGACCATCTATCTATCTTCTCGTGGTGGCACTAAACTTAGTGACAAGAGAGAACCTGCAATTTTCCTGCTTTGTGTAATGTGTGTGTCACTACGTTTTGAGAGCTTGCAATCTACGAGTTTGTCTTTATGCTATAAATCCCAACAGGACTTTATATTATAAAGCTCAATGATCCCAGCACTGCCACCAGTAAATAAGGCCTGTCACTAGAGACCAGGTTATTTACACCTTTTTACCGGGATCATTCATTGAGCAAAAAACGTTAATGAAATAAATTCTAATTTATTCGGCATAAATTCGCTTACACACAATCATACACAAAATACAGACAAAAAGACACACTTACATTGGGACTGGGGTCAAAAACTTGACTTTCCTAGGTGCAGGGAACTCTATGGGAGAGTTTTACCCTGACCGGGACATAGTCTGAAATCTCCTGGAACCCAAATCGGCATAAAGTTCCATACGTCACCACAACGGTCTTGTCCCTCCTGACATTGAGTTTGTCCAAATCTCCTGGAACTCAAATTGGCATAAAATCCTAGCCACGTCTGCTATGATCGTTTCTGAGAACTTCTGCGCAAAAGTCGGGATTTAGACAGGCTTTTCGGCTTGAAATCAAAGCCGGTTGCTCTGCTATTCGCAAAGAAGCAACTTTGAAAAGCCCAACCACACTCACTACCAGAGACTACGAATCTGATTGGCTCATCAAACCTTATAGCATTCTCAGCTTCATTCACAAAACTGAGCAGCCAATTAACGCGTGGGAATTTTCCAAAGCAACCAATCAGAGCCAAGCCAGCTATAAATGCCAGGTCAGCAGGAAATCCGAAATAGCCAAGAGACATGCGCAAGCCTGCCACCTCTCACTCTGGCTATCTCAATGTCACCCACTGGGCAGGCTCCACCAGGTCTGGCAGACAAAGTGGCATCCTGGAGGACTGCCATTGATCTCCAGACCTGGTACTCCGCATTTCCCCGCTGACCAAATGCTATTCACACCTCTGGGCATCCTCTGGCTGCTTTGATCTCCGATGTCCAGCAGACTTACTGGCGCCTATGAGTTTGCTCGGGCAGCCTGTTTGGACATTGGTTCCGAATGTAAAAAAGCATATTACAGTATTAAAGTATTTATTACTACACTTCTAAGCCTTGAGGAACAGGGGACAGAAAAGGAAAAAATGTCTTATTCACCACACTCTTTCCCTTGGACTCAGTCTGGAGTCCCCCTGTCACGGGAGACCAGGTTTATCAACACCATTTTATAACGGGATCATATTATTGACCAAAGCAAGGAGGTAAAATAAATGTCAATTTATTTCAGGAATAGACATACTGCACCGACACACTTTATTCGAGCAAATACCCGGTATGTACCTGGCAGATACCTGGAATGCGCCACTCCTCACCTCTGACAAGCCCCGTTGCATTTGCCTTCCCAGCCTGGGTTCATGCCTGGCTGATGGGCGGCTGATCTGTTAAATGATAATGATTAGGATTTAATAGGCTGCAATGCTTCGCGTGTCTACCAGATGGCATAAATTCATGAATTGTAATGCAGTATATATATATATATATATACTGTGCAGTATTGCAGCCAGCGGGAATAAAATGCTTCAATCCCTGCCTGGAAAATACCTCAATGCACTCGGGCAGAAAACAGTCACAAACCTCAATACACCTGGGTATACCCGAATTCGTGGGACTAGCCAAGCTCGAATAAAGTGTGTCGCCAGTGTACACACAATGTAACAAAATGTACATGATTAACACACTTATATGGGAACGGGGCTAACAAATAAACTTGTCCTTTAAATTCAATTCACAAAAATGACCTCTGTAGGAGCCCTTTCCATTGACTGGGAGTTACTCACAAAATCCTGGAAATTATTTCGGCATGCAATGCCAGCCGCGACCGCAACGTTCTCAAAATATTTGAAGCCGCTCGCGTCTATTAAGCACAGAGCATCTTTGAATTGACCACTGATAGTTTGGCGCTTGGAATCTTCCCCTCTGATTGGCTGCAAGGCTCCTTATGGGTTTCAGTGTCCCATTCACAAACCTCTACAGCCTATCAGAGTGTGGGAATTCTCCTGCTAGACAATCGCCGATTTGCCGGTATTGTAAAGCTGGCTGGGCACCTTTTTTCCTTCTGCAAAGGGGCATGCGCCAACCTGGCACCTCTGCCTCTTTGCATACTGAGCCCACCTGCTGTCCAGGCTCCACAGAGTCTGGTCTCTGGCAAATGGTGGCCGAATAATCCTGTGTAGTCTTGTACACAGGATGCAGGTACTCAAGCATGACAGCAATTTCCCTCCTTGTCTAACACCTTGGCATCCTTGAGGATTTAAAGTCCGGACTCCACACAGACCCATAGGCACAAGCTTGGTAGCCATCTGGTCCCTCAGAATCCATGACATGGAAATCCAACAGTTCATTCACAGATTATCAGCATACTGTATAACCTATTAAATATAACTATTCAATAAAATATACTGTGTCCTGTATTTTTGTGTGATAAAGATGTGTAAGTCTCTGTTCAGGTGTCAGGGATGGAGTAAGGGATGTATATATTGCCTACACTCACTAGCCTCATACTTGGCACACTCTAGACATAACTTTTAAACTTTTTACACACAAAACCACTCTTAGCTTTATTCTGTAGCTGGAGCATCCCCTGAACCGCTATACCAGGTTCAGGGTACCTGGACATGTAGTGGGGCATCCTCATTTATACTAGGGATCCCCAGTATGGTTGCAGGTATGCATTAACCCCTTCATGCCCCGTTTACCTTGTCTGGATTATGCTACAGCAGGAATCATGGCAGTGAGTCGCAAGAACGTTTTCAGGGTCAGAGTTTGCCCAGAGAAATGTGCTTGGCTGTTTCCAGAATCTCATTCGATTCCCGGGTGGGGTTAATGTATTTCTGCAATTATACACGGGGTCCCTAGTATAAAGAGGGGTGGACCCTAGTATGAAAGGTGCCCAGATACATGCCCAGGTACCATGGTCCTGGTATTGGGGTTCAGGGGGTGCTCCAGCTATGTGATAAAGCTGAGAGTGATTTCTTGTGTGAAAAAGTTTTAAAAGTTATTTCTGAAATGTGCCAAGAATGATACTAGTGGGTGTAGGCAACATATACGCTCACTCCATCCCTGACAACAGTACAGGGACTTATACATTTTTATCACACAAAAGACAGGACACAGTATATGTTATTAAAGAGTTATATTTAATAGGTATATGTACTGATAACCTGTAGATGAACCAAGTCATGGATTCCGGGGGACCAGATGGTTACCAAGCTTGGTGACGATGGGTCTGTTCGGAGTCCAGACTTGAAAGACTCAGGGATGCCAAGGTGTTTGACCAGGAGGGGTACTGCAGTTCTGCTTGAGAACCCACATCCTGGGCTAACACAGGGCTATCCAGCCACCATTTTCCAGAGCCCAGACTCAGTGGAGCCTGGACAGGGGGTGAGCTCAGTATGCGCAGAGGTCATGCCCCTATACAATACCGACAAATCGGTGATTGGCTGGCAGGAGAATTCCCACACTCTGATAGGCTGTAGAGGTTTGTGACTGGGACACTGAAACCCTTAAGGAGCCTTGCAGCCAATCAGGAGCGCAGATTCCAAGCACCAAACCAACAGCGGCAAATTCAAAGATGATCTGTGCTGAATAGACACGAGCCGGCTTCAAAGATTTTGAGTAAGAAAATTTGCTAAGTCCCGCTTTTTGAGAACGTAGAGGTCGCGGCTGGCATTGCATGCTGAAATCAGTTCCAGGATTTTTTGAGTACCTCCCGGTCATTGGAAAGGGCTCCTACAGAGGTCATTTTTGTGAATTTCGTTTAAAGGACAAGTATATTAATTAGCCCTGTTCCCAGTAAATGTTTTAACCGTGTAAATTGTGTTACATTGTGTGTATGTCTTTTCCTGAAATAAATTACAATTTATTTTACCCACTAGCTTTGCTCAATCAATGATCCTGGTACAAGAAAGGTGTTGTTAAACCTGGTATTCTGTGACACAATGCTTGATTGCATGCCCGGAAAGGGAAAAACACAAAAAATACTTTTAATACATAAAATACATTGGAATTGTACAATGTTACTGGGCCCAAGAGCTAACTCTCTTGGACCCTTATATACGGATCAGGGGTAACCGGGGATCACAACCGGGGAATGACAGGGGAATGACAGACCTGTAAGCCTGACTTCAATAGTGGGGAAACTACTTGAAGGTTTAATACGGGGTAATATTCAGGAATACCTCATGGAAAACCAAATTATTAGTAATAGTCAGCATGGGTTTATGAAGGAAAGATCATGAAAACTAAACTTATTTGTTTCTTTGAGGAGGTAAGTAGGAATTTAGACTAGGGTAATGCAGCTGTTGTGGTCTACTTAGATTTTGCAAAGGCTTTTGATACGGTTTCACAGAAGAGGTTGGTGTACAAAATAAAGAAAATTGGACTCAGTAATAATATATGCACCTGGATTGAAAACTGGTTAAAGGACAGACAATAGAGGGTTGTCATAAATTGAACTTTTTCAGGTTGGGCTAAAGTCGTGAGTGGAGTACCTCAGGGATTAGTACTGTGACCCCTGCTTTTTATTAATGACCTTGAGTTTGGCATCAAGAGCAAAGTCTCCATCTTTGCTGATGATACTAAATTGTGTACAGTAATAGAATCAGAGCAGCATGTAATTTCTCTTCAGAAGGACTTGCAGAGACTGGGAACATGGGCAGGTAAATGGCAGATGAAGTTTAATACAGATAAATGTAAGGTTATGCATTTGGGATGCAAGAATAAAAAGGCGAATTACAAATTAAATGGGGATACATTGGGGAATCCTTGATGGAGAAGGATTTAGGAGTGCTTGTAGACAACAAGCTTAGCAATAGTGCCCAAAGTCATGCAGTAGCTGCAAAGGCAAACACGATCTTATCTTGCATTAAACGGGCAATGGATGGAAGGGAAGTAAACAGAATTATGCCCCTTTACAAAGCATTAGTAAGACCACACCTTGAATATGAAGTACAATTTTGGGCACCAATCCTAAAAAAAGACATTATGGAACTAAAAAGAGTGAAGAGAAGAACCACAAAATTATTAAAGGGGGATGGAAAATCTAACTTACTGTCACACTTTGCAGCCCGCAGACCAGACCAGTCCCCTGTACTGAGGTGGGATGTAGAGTATACGCACCGACAGCAGAAGGGGCGTGTCCGGGATGTGGCATAGTAGCGTAGCCAGGCCTGGATGTGTATAAAGAATGGTCAAGTAGTTGCCGAGTCCGAGGATATAGAAAGTTTCGTAGTCAAAATCCGTAGCAGAGTTCAAGGGTCTTAGAGGTAAAGTAGTCTGTAGGAAAGCCGAGTTCAGGAGCCAGAGGGGGTATTCAGACAAGCCGGGCCACTAGCTGTAGGAAATAAACACAAAGAGAGAACGACACAGGTTCCAGGTAACACAGGTAGCAAGGAGCTATGCAGAGCAAGGAAGTGAAAGCAAAGCAGGATAAGCAGCAGTGACCAATCCGAATGAGGGGCATGGCGTGGGCGTGTCGAGGAGCTGCTCGTGAGTGGCTGAGAGACCAGGAAGTAGTAGAGCACAGCTGAGAGTGCTGGGGACATGGTGAAGACTCCCACGCTGAGTGGGGGCGAGACAGGCATAATGATCACGCTATAAATCCTTGAAGGAAGCGCGCGCTCTATAACACCAGCACCAGGATCCAAGATGGCGGCCACGGTGAAGTTCAAGGTATGCGCTGGGCAGCGGCATGGGTAGCAACGGGGGGCAGGGGGAAGCAGCCGCTGCAGTACTGGTAGTGGGTAAGGAGGAGTCACGCCACAAGGGACATGGCCCCCAATTCCTTACACTTACGAGGAGAGGCTAGCTAAATTAGATTTATTTACATTAGCAAATAGACATCTAAGAGGGGATATTATAACTATATACAAATATATTCGGGGACAGTACAAGGAGCTTTCAAAAGAACTATTCATCCCACGGGCAGTACAAAGGACTCAGGGCTATCCCTTAAGGTTGAAGGAAAGGAGATTTCACCAGCAACAAAGGAAAGGGTTCTTTACAGTAAGGGCAGTTAAAATGTGGAATTCATTAACCATGGAGACTGTGATGGCAGATACAATAGATTTTTTCAAAAAAAGGTTGGACATCTTTTTAGATGGGAAAGGTATACAGGGAAATACCAAATAAGTATACATGGGAAGGATGTTGATCCAGGGATTAATCCGATTGCCTGTTCTTGGAGTCAGGAAGGAATTTATTTTTCCCCTTATGAGATATCATTGGATGATGTGACTCTGGGGTTTTGTTTGCTTTTCTCCGGATCAATAAGTATAGATGTATGATAAAATATCTGTTGTCTAAATGTAGCATACACTGGCGACACACTTTATTCGAGCTCGGCTAGTCCCACGAATTCGGGTATACCCGGGTGTATTGAGGTTTGTGACTGTTTTCTGCCCGAGTGCATTGAGGTATTTTCCAAGCAGGGATTGAAGCATTTTATTCCCGCTGGCTGCAATACTGCACAGTATATATATATACTGCATTACAATTCATGAATTTATGCCATCTGGTAGACACGCGAAGCATTGCAGCCTATTAAATCCTAATCATTATCATTTAACAGATCAGCCGCCCGTCAGCCAGGCATGAACCCAGGCTGGGAAGGCAAACGCAACGGGGCTTGTCAGAGGTGAGGAGCGGCGCATTCCAGGTATCTGCCAGGTACATACTGGGTATTTGCTCGAATAAAGTGTGTCGGTGCAGTAGGTTGAACTTGATGGACGGAAGTCTTTTTTCAACCTAATCTATTATGTAACTATGTAACTATTTAACCAAAATGGGCTTGAACTTTATTTGAGAACCTGGTTACCCCCTCCCGTCACACCCATAAACTGGGGATGACACTTCAATATGTGGTCTTCCAGTGTGAGATCTCTGACTAACGAATGCTCTCACCCCAACTGTGTTTTCTATCAGGTAATGATTCAGTGGTCTTCCACACTCAATCCTCGGTGCTGTCTTTTTTCTCAGATACTTCTATTGGTTGTGCTGATGATAATGAAGAGAGCACTGTGAAGACAACACTTGTTCTTGAGGAGGAGAACAAATGCATATCAGAGTGATCTTAGGCCTTTGGTTCCTCCTAGTTCTGGTAGTGGCTGTTCTCCTTTATTGGGGCAGAGTATGTCTTGGGGATGACTCTGTGACCTGTCCAGAACAATACTGCTAGAGGTGGTATTTTCAGGTCTCCATATCACAGATGTTGGTGCCAAGGTTGTTCCCTTACTTTCCCCTACAAATGGTGGCATTATGTATCTGAAGATTGGCAAGGTTCCCGAACAGAGAAGCTCCTCTGACTTCACTGGATGCACAAAGATGGCCATGAAGCAGGAAGCAAACCTCCTCCTAGAGCTCATAATTGACTTTAAATATCAGCCAGTTACTCCCAGCCTGGTCCAAGCAATGAATTATAATCCTTGTTCTCATGGACTCGGTCTGTTTTGTTTCCATGTCTTGCCCTTTTCCTAAGTACTTTTCCTTAGTCCTGTTCATGAGAAATATTATTGATTCCTGTGTCATGTTCCTTTTTCTATTACATACCAAGCCATGTTACTCTGTATCTCCTGCCCTCTGGCAGGTGGATTCCCTGTTGTTGAAATCTGCCTGTAACCCCAACTCTGCACATTTGCCGCCTGCCTTGGTCTTCAGCCTTCAACTCGACTATGCTACTCTAACAGGACTCTATCACTATAACCCTACCTTATCCCTGCGGTTCTGCTTCCTGATCTAAATGAATACAGTTATAATATAGTGCACTAGACCTTTCCTGAACAATGCACAGTTCCCTTGGGATGGCAGACTAAAATATATCTACACCTAGGATGATGAGTCCTCTTCTTGTGTGGGGTTGAAGTTATTTCCACTGTGCTGTCATCCTCCTGTCTCTCCTCCTTCTCCTCATCCTCCTCCCCCACCCAAAAAGTGCAGCTTTTGTCACTATGCTCCTAAATAACTTCCCTCTTACTGTTTATCACTGCCTCAGTCTCAGTTACAGTTTCTGCCTGTTGTTGGGGCAGGCCTGCTGGTGGCTCCCATTCAGACACCGGCTGAACAATGAGGAAAAAGGATTTTCATTACAACCTATTTAAAATTGTTAAGATATAATAAAGTGATAAATTAAATACTTTTGTGAATTTGGGGGAATAAGTGATATAAATATACTCTGTAAACAACCCATTATTGGTTATGAGGTTCCCCTTCAGATAGACCTTTCCGGGGCAGAGCACACAATATATACAGTACAGGAGTGCAGCTCTCATCGGATATTTGGAGAAAAAAATAACACAAAATAGTGCAACACAGTAATATAAAAAAAATATCAGTTACAAACCAGTAAACAAGCCTCAAATGTACTCAAACATTCCAAATTCTTATCAGCTTTAGAAATCAGCTAAAGGTGTCTAGATGATGTGATATATGCAGGGGTCAAGTAATGGCTCCCAGGTTAGTAAGGTATAAAAAGAGATAAAATGCCAACATACAGTAGCGTAATACTGTTAAATCATTTAATAAATAAAGGGAATAAAATCAATGCACTCACATACAGTACTGTACATTTTGAGTTAAGAGGCTCCAGCAATCAATGTCCAGAGAGTACCTCTGCTTAGCATCCTCCGCATGAGATAAATACTGTAGTTGGAATTTCAACGTCAGGGATACAGGCTGCAGGCTGGAAAAGCTCTGCAATGGCGTCAGGTAACCAGATTGCCCTACGTGTTTCACTGGTGTTCTGTTTTCTATGGGGCTCAATTGTGGAATATGAAAAAATTCAACTTTAAATAGCCCTTCTATTTGCACATCGACGATATTGACAATACCACACACCATGGTGCATTGTAAGTCATGAATCATGGCATCAAAACACGCACATAATTGAAAAAAAGCTATTGTTGACAACAAGAACAACTTTACCAATCATTGTTAAAGGTAAGAAAGCAACAGGCGGTGGGAGTAGGGCAAGAAAGACATTAGATACACGATTATAACAATCTAGGCAGTCTACAATGAAATAAACAACAGCACAGATTAAAACTGGATTTAAACAAGTAAACCAGATATAATTTAAAAAATTATATTTTAATGATAAAAAATAAATAGATGGCAAGTACATACTAAAGCAATATAGAGTATTATAAACACAGAAACAGAAAAACAGGAGAGATCATACATAGAATTTAAAAAATAAAATGAAGTTATAAAAAAAATTAAATAAATATCAACATTTAGATCTGCAGCTTGCAGAGTACCAAGTTTATACATCCAAAAAGTTTCCCTTTGGGATGATGTTCTAAACCTATCTCCAATTTAAAGGGACATGTTTTAAATCAATTTGGTGCCATTGGGATTATACGTGTTTAAAAGTCATTTTTAATTTATGATGGAGTGGAACACTATGGGATTCTAAAGCTATAATGATGTTGCGTAAATGTTCAAGTATCCTTTTGCGGAACATCCTTGTGGTTATCCCAATGTATTTTTTACCACCAGGATACTGCAGGAGATAGATCACAAAATCAGTTTTTCCATTTATAAATTATTTGATATTAAAATTCTCTCCAGTCATCTCTGATTTAACACAAGCTGTTTTAACAACATGTGTACATGACTTACATTTTGGACAGCGAAAGAAGATCGTTCCTCTGGGACCACCAGTTCCATAGATAATCATGTTTTAATGTTTACACGCAAGACTTCTAGTAAAATGAGCCATTTGTTAATTTCACTTATTAAATACCTACTGTAATTACTAATTTTATAGCAAGGAGGTTACTGTGTGAACATAAAATTGCAAAAGATGGCATATATTTAATGCCTTTTGCAACATGAGGAATAATAGTGAGCTCTCTCTTTTTCTTTCAACAGCACTTTAATGTTATGTTAAGGTACAGATATGGAATATTAGAATGTATTATTAATTAAATACTTTATTAATGCTATAAAAGAAACTCTTCTTCATTTGAATTGACATGATGGTACAAGTCCTTGACTTCATTTTTTTCTCCATTCAATAGCCAGGATAAAGCCCCTTAAACCTCTTTTCTGCCAGAAGACTAGAAATTAAATTTCAATCTCATTTGTTTTTGACAATTACAGTATACCAGTAGTCCTATAGTGCCTATCCCAATCTCCAATACAAAAAGTTCATGGCAAATAAAAAAATAAAAACATGCACTATATCATAATGAATGCAGGATATAGGCCTGTAATCACACCCTTGAAACAATCTGGTAGCTATGCAGTAGATACATTAAAAAAACACAGTTAAAACAATTTTTTAATTGTGTCTAAGGTAAACTACAAGTGCCAGCGAGTCTGTCGTGCGCTTCAGTGTACTTACACAGGTCTGGAAGTATCAGACACTGGAGTGGTACGAGGGAGCTATGCAGGGCCACAGAGTCAACCGGTGCAGGGGGATAACATTACTACATCACCTGCTCCTCCGGTTTGGGACCCACTCTCCTCGCCTGCTCCTGCGTGCCACCGTCAATGTGATTCAGGAAAATGGTGGAAGTTTGGCGCAACTGCGCATGTCTGAAAAAAGGCTCCCGGATGTCTCTTCAATAAACTTTATTATGCACACACCAGGGCTACACCAGCGTCTCCCCCTCAACGCGTTTCACCCTTACACAGAGGGCTTCGCCTCGGAGTGGGGAGAAGTGGTGACAGCCTGTTAAATACCCTAAAAGTCCGCGAAAGCGGCATAAAAGATTTAACACCTTCAATACTTTTCAGCCTATTCAGAAGTGTCTATGCCAATAAATCATTATGTCTATGTTGATCACTTAGAACATCCTTAAGTCCATGTTAGTCACACAAAGTGCATAATCAGAACATAAACATATGCAAAGATAAGACTGTTTGGCTGCATATTAAAGGTATGTAAATACATTAAAATGCTGGTTACAACACTGCATGAGATATGATAATCCCTATATTTCATTGTTAAAGCCAAACTGCTATGAGTCCATAATTACATACATATAAATGGACTTCCTTTATCCTTAAATTAAACCATAGCTGTTAATGCCTATGCTGTTTGGCAAGGAAATGAAGGGACAAAGAATGAAAGAGAAGAGAAGAAAGGCAAGGCATGGAAGGGTATGAAAGGGAAGGGGTGAAGGGGGGGGGGGAGGGTTGGCATAGGGGGAAAGGAGGGGGGGGGAAATAGAGGGCAGGAAAAGAAAAAAGAAAAAAGAAAAAGACAGAGCGGAGGATAATATCAATATCAATTTAACGCACTGTACATTCTGTTGTTGAGAGGACAATTGTATATTAGCATAAGCATTCCCCAGAGTAAACTCATCTATATGATTTAGAGAAAACATCGCAGATCCCAATCCACATTAAGTCCGTTGGGCTGTAGCGTATTTAATGTATGAATCCAATGCGCCTCTCGTTGATGTAAGAGCTTAGTTCTATCACCTCCCCGAGGGGGTATGGCTATGTGTTCAATTGCGCAACATTGGAAATTTTCTACAGAACCCAACGGACAGTTGTTAAAGTGTATTGGGACCGGATGTGTCATGTCTTTGTTTTTAATTAACCTTAAATGTTCTAAAATGAGGATTTTTAAGGCTCTACTTGTTAGCCCCACATATTGTTTTTTACATCCGCATTGTAACAAGTATACAACAAAGTTCGTCTGACATGACATAAACGTTCTTATATGGAATTTACGTGTTTCCTCTTTGTTAGAGAAATGCATAGTTTTCATCATTTTAGGACATATCTTGCAATGTCCACATTTAAATGATCCGATCAATTTCGTAAAAAAAGACAGTTTATTTTTATTATTGTTTGTTGTTTTCAACATGCTGGGTGATAAAAGATTCCCTAGCGTAGCTGCTCTGCGAAACACTATTTTGGGTCCCACACAGACCATTTTGTTTAGTAACGGATCTAAGGATAATGTGGCCCAGTGTTTGCGTATTATTGCTTTAATAGTGTTCGCTTGCTCGCTATAATTGGTAATAAAGAATGGCGCTTCTGCGTTCTCGACCTTTGTATCCTTCTTTGCACAACTAGCTGACATATTAATAAGGGTATTCCTATCTATATGCAGTGCATGCTGATATGCCTGATCCAGATCTACACCGTCATACCTCCTCAACAGGAACCTCTCTCTCATCTCGTCTGCCCTGTGGACAAAGGCCTCCAATGTGGAGCAGTTCCGGCGCAACCGCAGGAACTGCCCCTTTGGAATGCCTCTGACCAGGGGGCGTGCGTGACAACTTTTCGCATGAAGCAATGAATTCCTGGCATTCTCTTTTCTGTAAATGTCTGATTGAATTTGATACTCAATATCTACATATAGATTTAAGTCCAAAAAATGAATTTGGTTTTTATTATATGTATGAGTAAATTTCAGATTGAGTGTGTTATCTGCCAGGTATTCAAAAAAACTCAAAAGGTCCTCTTCCCCACCACTCCAGATCAAGATCAGGTCATCAATATAGCGCTTGTAAAACACCACATGATGCCTGAAAGTGTTAGTATCTCCAAACACGTGGGACATCTCCCACCAACCCATGAACAGGTTGGCATAGGAGGGGGCAAACGAAGTCCCCATAGCTGTCCCACGTGTTTGGAGATAGTACTGCTGATCAAAGAAAAAGTAATTATGGGTGAGTGAGAATCTAATACTGTCCAAGATAAAGGCTATATGTGCTGGAGAAAGGGTGGAGTGATTGTGCAGAAAGAACTCAGTAGCTGTGAGACCGTGCTCGTGATTAATGATATTGTATAAAGAAGCCACATCCAGGGTTACCCAGATGTAGCTTGGGTGCCAAGTTAAAGGTGCTAAAAGAGATAAAACATGCTTAGTGTCTATAATGTGTGAAGGTAAAGAAAAAACAAGTGGCTGTAAAAAGTGATCTATGTATTGGGAAAGGTGTTCACCCAGGGAACCAATTGCTGAAATTATGGGTCTACCTGGGGGTGCAATGAGTGTTTTGTGTATCTTGGGCAGGTGATGGAAAATGGGAATGATGGGATCTGGAGTGGTAAGGAAGTCTCGCTCATTAGGTGAGAGAACATGTAGAATCTCACCTTCGTCCAAGAGGTCCTGGAACTCTCTACTGAACTGAGGAGTCGGATCCCTGTCGAGGGTACGGTAGGCCTCCGGATCATCTAGTTGCCGCTGAGCCTCAGATATATAATACTCTCTGTTGAGCACCACTGTTGCGCCACCCTTATCTGCTTTCCTAATAAGGATAGAATCGTTATCACTCAAGGATTTCAAAGCTGCCCTTTGATCCGCTGTCAAATTGTCTCGCTGCATACCCCTAGATCCTATGCCTTTTTCTAGGAGTGAGAGATCTCTCTCAATGCCCTTTTGGAAGATGTCAATGTACTGCCCCCTCATATGTGAGGGGTAGAACACTGACTTCTTCTTAAGGCCAGAATTTAAACTCCCCAGGAAATCAACAGGATCATCTAAGGTATTATTCTCCGTGAAGAGATCCATAAGGTCCTGTTGATTACATTGATCCTGGAAATCTAGAGGAATGGGGACAACTGGATTAGCATCATAAATGGGTAACAAAGTGTTAGATACATTGCTTCTGGTGGAGAAAAAACGTTTGAGGGTTAACTTTCTCGTAAATTTGAATAGATCCACCATTGTAGTGAATAGGTTCTCATCTCTTTCATTCTTTCTCCCTTCATTTCCTTGCCAAACAGCATAGGCATTAACAGCTATGGTTTAATTTAAGGATAAAGGAAGTCCATTTATATGTATGTAATTATGGACTTATAGCAGTTTGGCTTTAACAATGAAATATAGGGATTATCATTTCTCATGCAGTGTTGTAACCAGCATTTTAATGTATTTACATACCTTTAATATGCAGCCAAACAGTCTTATCTTTGCATATGTTTATGTTCTGATTATGCACTTTGTGTGACTAACATGGACTTAAGGATGTTCTAAGTGATCAACATAGACATAATGATTTATTGGCATAGACACTTCTGAATAGGCTGAAAAGTATTGAAGGGGTTAAATCTTTTATGCCGCTTTCGCGGGCTTTTAGGGTATTTAACAGGCTGTCACCACTTCTCCCCACTCCGAGACGAAGCCCTCTGTGTAAGGGTGAAGGGGGGAGACGCGTTGAGGGGGAGACGCTGGTGTAGCCCTGGTGTGTGCATAATAAAGTTTATTGAAGAGACATCCGGGAGCCTTTTTTCAGACATGTGCAGTTGCGCCGAACTTCCACCATTTTCCTTTAAGGTAAACCTCAGTACAAGGGGTATATAATCTGGGTAATAAGTTTATGTCCATTATTATCAATTCTCCATTATAAATGGTGTGTGCCTTAAAAAACCCTAGCACTAACTTCCATGTATAATGTGGTGCTAATGAAATAGAATGGAATTAAAGATAACTTCCCATTTTAAGCACTTGCCTAAGGAAATTGCAGTGCTTTGATGATTTAAACATGAAGTGCAATAAATTCCAAAGCAGTTTTCAGAGCTAGTTGAATAAAAATTCTCCCATCCTAGCCAGATTATGCAGAATAATATAATAGGAAAAGGAAATGATATGGGATGAATATGAAGTTTGAAATGACTTTGTCTATCAGCTTTTTGGAAATAATTATTATTCACTTATTAACAAAAAAACTCATCATTCTTTATTGGTTTATTTTGCAAGCTTTTACACATGAGCAGAACTATAACAAACTGTAATTGGATATTCCAAAGCATACATCAGTGGTCATTGTGTTTAAAGTAGACTAATCTGCGGTTCAGAAAATATTTTTGATGATGTGCTATATAAGCATTAAACATGATTAGGAGACTGCAGTATTCCCTTTATGAGTAGATTTAATCGTTTTCATTTAAAATGCTAGCCGTACAGTATTTCAGAAATTGATTTGTGCAAATGTATACACTCCAAATAAGTAATGTAGATGTTTGTGTACTCTGTAAAGATTAAATCTTGAATGTTATTTAAACACATTTTAATTACATATTTGATAAAGCAATATAACATGTGTTAATCTCTGTATATTGTTTGGTTTCTATTATCACTTTATAACAAAATAACAGATTTGATGGTATATAAAACTTATTTTTATACTTATGTAGCAGTGCCACCCCTGCTACTATTCTACCTAATGGGCTGGCAGTAAACACTGGTACTATCAGGTTGTCAGTACTTGGTATGGAGTTTTCCCCCTCAACTTTGCTACTGCACTTGAGTGACAGCAGAGGGTGGTACATCCTGTTGTAGCTGGGACAACGGGGTGCCCGCCATCTGGCTGAACTTAAGGGCAGGACCGCCCTAAAGTTAGAGGTTATTCCTTCCACTCTGAGGAAGGCAGGTCACACGACTGGGAGCCTGAAATGGGGGCCTTCCCATGGGCTCTTACCCCCAGGGGAGAGTGAGTGTAGACCATACATCTGCTTCCGCTAGGGAGGTGGGGAAGAGCTATGATGGCTGCGGGTGTCCTTGGCCTGTAGTGACGGTCCAGGGACATCGTCAGTGATAGCTGATCTGAGAGACTGTATCCGGCAGAAGACTGACGTGTAACTGTTACTGCAGAGTGTAGTAATAAACCCGTTCCTGTTTTGCAATATACCTCCTGCCTGGTGCGTGACCTTGCAGGGGGGAGAGGTAATAAGTTCTACCGTTGGAGATCACCTTCAGTTCCTGGAGCCTATGGCAGATGGAGGCGCTTGTAATGTTTTCTTCATATATGCTCAGCTTTGGTTCTTTTTTCTTGACTGTCCATTCCTCTAGCTTTGTGCCATGGACATTGACATGTCAATATGATACAGGAGTTATTAAGGGTCTTTCCGTCACCTATTGTGAATGACATGACCTGATAACCTCCGTTTTCAATCACTATTTAATTGCCATTGCGGGGCTTATGTGGTATATGTATGTTGTCAGTACCGAGTTAATGGCCTCCCTCCTAACTAGATGGCGATGTGGCGTGAACTTGGATTGTCTCCCTGGATCTCCAGTTTTACTGGTTAATCTCGCGAGACTCTCATGCAGTTCCGCTTACGTCACTTCCGGTTATGGACGGCGTCAATCAGGTACTTCTTTATTTAAGTCCACACTTGTGTATGAGGGGTTATACTCTTTGACAAAGGGCTTTGCCCAAAACGCGTCAGAGTGGGTTAGTTTGTTTCTTTTTTTGGATGTCTTACACAGTTACTCAATAAATTAGATTTTTTATTATTGGTGTGCCGTTTCCTTCTGCGCAATACCCCACTGCAGTGCTCCGCTTTTCCCTCGCTTGAGGTTATTTCCCTGCTGTTATCTTCAATCAAGCTGGACGCAAACACAGATGAACCTATTTATATCTACTTTGGATGTCTGCTCAACAGAGCCTCCATCTCTACTAAAAGTGAGTCACCTGTGGAGTTTTCCTGTATTAGATAGATTGTGTAGCTTATATGCTCTAAGTGGCCTTATCTAAGTGTGGTGGTGAAAAGGGGGCACTTTACCTTTGGGTTGTTGTGCCTCCCCAGTACTCCATAAATCCCACTTTATGACACTATATAACTAACAATATTAGAAATCTACATAATATCTAAATTAGAAGCTTAAAAAAGAAAGGGATAAAAACGGTGGTCTGTGGGGAGATAGATAACCATACAGGATGCTAAATCAAGCATATAACTCATGTAATATGTTATAAATAATATTTATAAGAGAATAATAATAATAATAATAATAATAATAATAATAATAATAATAATAATAATAATAATATGTTAGAGAATATAAAAAAGTTTAATTTGTGTAGCAATATATCTCCCCAAAAGAACCGACATAGGGAATGTGTAATTGATATATACCTTCATGAGACCAGATGCAGGAAAAAATATTATATCACTAATTATGAATAGTCTAGCTATTCATGAATAAAAAATATATAGATTAGATTTTAAATTGCATTTACCAATAAACTCTACAACCGTATTTAGATACAAATAATTCCATAAAGTAATAATGGTATCTATAAAAAATACTGTATCTCAAAAAGAATAGAAAAGATCAAGTTATAGATACATAATACAAAATATGACTAAATATGTAAACTGAAGAAACAAATCTACAATATAGGACTAGTTAAATACAGACATATCATCAATAACCATGAGGTAACATAAACATATATAGCGAGGGATGAGCACGTCTAGTTGCTAACATAAGTCAGTGTTCATCCCTTGCGGAGACAGTGATCCCAGAGAGTGAATCCAAAACATTTCCCTGCGATTAAGGATGATTTCTCTGTTTCCACCCCTGACAGGTACCTTGATATTTTCAAGGGCACTAAATGTAAAATTACAAGCAGAGAAATGCCTCAAGACTGGGTATCTGTCATACTTCTGTTTAATAGATCTCAGATGTTCAGATATCCTCTGTTTCAGGGGACGTAATGTTCTCCCTACATACAGTATCTACTGCCACAGCCGCATCTAAGCATGTAGACAACAAAATTGGAACTACACGTAATAAGAGATCTAACTTTTAGATTTTCTTTAGTATAGATATTTTTTATCTGTTTTAGTGGAGTTGCATGACACATATTGCAGTTACCACATTTTTGGAAACCTCTTGTTTTAGTTGTTACATTAGTCTTGTTATGAGTCTGTAATAAACTGGGTGACAAAAAATGTCCCAAAGTTCTAGCCCTTCGAAAAACAAATTTAGATGGTTTCTTAATTGTATTGTATTGTATGTCTTTATTTATATAGCGCCATTAATGTACATAGCGCTTCACAGTAGTAATACATGTGGTAATCAAATAAATAACAGATAATATAAATAACAGATCATGGGAAAACGTGCTTTAGACATAAAAGTAACATTAAGGAAGAGGAGTCCCTGCCTGAGGAGCTTACAGTCTAATTGGTAGGTAGAGAGAACGTACAGAGACAGTAGGAGGGAGTTCTGGTAAGTGCGTCTGCAGGTGGCCAAGCTTTATGTATCATGTGTTCAGAATATTCACAGTGCTATTCATATGCTTCTTTAAGCAAGTGTGTCCTAAAGTGGGTCTTAAAGGTGGATAGAGAGGGTGCTAGTAGGGTACTGAGGGAAAGGGGTAGGGGCAGTCAGTGAAAAAGGTGTGGGGCAGTCAGTGAAAAAGGTTTAAGGCGGGAGAGAGCCTTAGATACAAAGGGGGTAGCAAGAAGACATCCTTGAGAAGAACGCAAAAGTCTGGATGGTGCATAACGAGAAATTAGGGCTGAGATGTAAGGAGGGGCAGAAGAGTGTAAAGCTTTAAAAGTGAGCAGAAGAATGGAGTGTGAGATGCGGGATTTGATCGGAAGCCAGGAGAGGGATTTCATGAGGGGAGATGCTGAGACAGATCTAGGAAAGGGTAGAGTGATTCTGGCAGCAGCATTTAGGATAGATTGTAGGGGAGACAGGTGATAGGCAGGAAGGCCGGACAGCATGAGGTTACAGTAATCAAGACGGGAGAGAATGAGGGCCTGAGTCAGCGTTTTAGCAGTCGAGCAACAGAGGAAAAGGCGTATCTTTGTTATATTGCAGAGGAAAAAGCGACAAGTTTTTGAAATGTTTTGAATGTGAGGGGCGAATGTGAGAGAGGAGTCAAGTGTGACCCCTAGGCAGCGTGCTTGGGCTACTTTGTAAATGATCGTAGTTCCAACAGTAATGTGGAAGGAGGTAGTAGGGCCAGGTTTGGGAGGAAGTATGAGGAGCTCTGTTTTAGCCATGTTGAGTTTAAGGCGGCGGAGGGCCATCCAGGATGATATAGCAGAGAGACATTCCGAAACTTTGGTTTGTACAGCAGGTGTAAGGTCGGGTGTTGAAAAGTATATTTGTGTGTCGTCAGCATAGAGGTGATATTTAAACCCAAAAGATGTTATTAGGTCACCTAGAGAGAGTGTATACAGAGAAAAGAGAAGAGGTCCCAGGACAGAGCCCTGGGGTACCCCCACAGAGAGATCAATAGAGGAGGAGGAGGTGTTAGCAAAAGAGACACTGAAAGTACGATGGGAGAGGTAGGATGAGATCCAGGATAGAGCCTTGTTCCGAATACCAAGAGTATGGAGAATATGAAGGAGAAGAGGGTGGTCCACGGTGTCAAATGCTGCAGAGAGGTCGAGTAATATGAGCAGAGTGTAATGACCTCTGTCTTTGACAGCATGGAGGTCGTCAGTTATTTTAGAGAGGGCTGTTTCCATGGAGTGAGCAGTGCGGAAGCCAGATTGTAGAGGGTCTAGGAGAGAATAGGTGTTGAGAAAATGGAGCAATCGAGAGAATACAAGACGTTCAAGGAGTTTAGAGGCAAAAGGCAGGAGGGAGACAGGTCGATAGTTAGAAAGACAGGTAGGGTCAAGCTTGCTGTTTTTGAGTAATGGTATGACTGTTGCATGTTTGAAGGAGGATGGAAAGGTTCCAGAGCAGAGGGAGAAGTTAAAAATGTGTGTGAGCATAGGGATTATAGTAGGAGCAAGAGGTTTTAGGAGATGGGAGGGAATGGGGTCAAGAGGGCAAGTGGTAGAGGGAGAAGAGGCGATCAACAGTGACACATCCTCCTCTGAGACAGTGGAAAAAGAGTCAAAGAAGGCAGGAGGAGAGTTAGGAAGAGGTGTAGGATGGGAGGAAGAAACAGAGGGGATGTTCTGAAGTATGGATTCCACCTTTTCCTTAAAATAGTCAGCAAAGTCTTGAGCGAAGATTGAGGAAGGAGAGGCAGCTGAGGGTGGTTTGAGTAGAGTATCAAAGACAGAGAACAGTCGGCGTGGGTTAGACTTGTGCATGTTGATTAGAGTAGAAAAGTAGGCTTGTTTAGCTTGCGAGAGGGCAGAGTTGAAACAGGATAGCATAAATTTGTAGTGAAGGAAGTCTGCGAGAGTGTGAGACTTCCTCCAGAGGCGTTCAGAGGAACGAGTGGAGGACTGCAGCATGCGGGTGTGGGAATTTAGCCAGGGTCTGGGGTTAGAAGGGCGAGGGCGGCAGAGAGAAAACGGGGAATGTTGAGCAAGACCCGAGGACAAGACAGATTTGTAGTTCCTGACCAGGTTGCCAGGGTCTTTAGCAGAGCTGAGAGAGGAGAGGGAGGAGCGTAAAGTGGACTCAAAGTCAGGTAAGTGAATAGAGCGCAGGTTTCTGCAGAACCGGGGGGTAGATGGAGGTGGAGAAGGGGAGAAGCAAGATAGAGAGAATGAGATAATTGAAGTCTTAAGCTCATCATTAAGGTTTAGTACATTCCGATGTTTTAGAATGATGCTCCGAATCTGTTCAGATTGTCTACTATAGGTAGAAATGATTAATGGTGTTGAGTCACCAGAGAATTCATCTCTAGTTTTCCTATTAGGTTTTAGAAGGTCATTTCGATTGATATGTAAGGCATGGGTATAAGCCGAGTCAATGTTCACTTTACTATAACCTCTTGATATAAACCTATTTTTAAGATCAATAGATCTATCAATAAAGGCTTGATCTGTTGAACAGACTCGACGTAGACGTAAAAATTGTGCCTTAGGAATCCCTTTAATCAAGGGTCCTGGATGTGCTCTACTAGCTTGGAGAAAGGAATTGCGAGAGTTAACTTTACGGTAAAGATCCGTTTGAATGTTACACTCCATATCGATATAAAGACAGACATCTAGATAGTTAATATGGTGTCTGTCGGATTGAAAAGTGAATTTGAGATTGTAGATATTATTGTTAAGGTAGTCAATAAACAAAACCAATTCCATATTGCTACCTTTCCAAATCAAAATCAGATCATCGATGAAACGATGATAAAAGATGATATTTGATCGATATTGATTGTTGTCCCCAAAAATAAATATAGCCTCCCAGAAACCCATAAATAAATTTGCATATGATGGGGCAAAATGAAGTGCCCATGGCAGTGCCCCGTGTTTGAAGATAATAAGTGGAATCGAAAAGATAATAATTGTGATGTAATAAAAATGAAATGGCATCAATATTAAAAGTGATGTGTGCTGCTGATAAAGACGATTTATCCAAGAAAAATTGTGTGGCATGAATACCATGTGAGTGATTAATACTTGTGTACAATGATGTAACATCTAAAGTAACCCATGTGTATTGTGTACACCAGGTAAGTGTAGAAATCGTGTTGAGTAATTCAGAAGAATCTCTGAGAAATGAAGAGAGATTGTGAACTAGAGGCTGTAAAAATGAATCCACGTATCTAGATAGACCATCTCCCAAAGATCCAATGCTCGAGATGATAGGCCTACCAGGAGGACAGACCAGAGACTTATGGATCCAGGGGGCGTCACTGTCTAGCCTAAGTACTGTATTCCCTAATCCTGGTTCAATGTACTTCTTATATACCTATAATTAGAGACCAGATTTGAGAGGACTAATTTAATAGTCTTTCTAGCCTACTAAAACTATAAGTGTGACTAATCATTATTGTGTTGTGTGTCATTTGAGTTTTGTCCAACTCTATTTTAATTATACAACCATTATAGGTTATGTTTTAATTACTTCATAACTCTTACTGTGTACTTTGGCGTGTGCTGTTCCTATAGGGGTCTTTTTACTTGCTTTCGTTTCGAACACAGCAAGTTTACGTTGTTCTATATACCTATACCCCTGGCACAACCAATCTAGCATAAACTGTAACAAGAACCTTTCCTCTCTCCCCGTATCCCTTTCAATTTATATAGTAACTTTATTATCCTGTACAAATAAAACATTTTATTCATTAAAAATACTTTTTGTTTTGTGTGTTCTTTTTTTAAATCTTCAAATTACAATTACACACACTTGAATTATTGTACTGGAATAAAAGACAGGTTGTATTGCAATTAGATTTCAAGAAATCACACACCAGGACCGGGTGTACCAAGGAATTCAACCCGCAAAATGATCGGATAATGGCTACTGCATCTGTAGTTCTCCTGTGAGAACTTCCAGAGTTGAAATTATGGGAATCACCAAGCCCGCACACAGAAAAGTACTGTGTTCCACTTTAGCCATAATGTGCATGCTCGTGTAAATACTATACAATACTACATTACTTGAAATACAGTATTAGTAGGCACCAAAAACAACTTAATAAGTAAAAAGAACAGCAATTTATCTCTCCCATGCCCCCTCTTTCCCGTTTAAGCGAATGTTTTTCCAACCTTTCCCTCCCTACCCTCTTTGTATTGTATTTAAGAGTACTGAACCACAGCTCTAGTTTGGGGAATATGAAAACAAAGGATGATCCCAAATCCTATTGTTCTAATAAACCATGGCATTCTGAGTTTTGTGACGTTATCTTAAAGGTAAAGGAAGCTTAACCTTTCTGATTGGCTTTCTTAACTCCCTTTTGATGACATCATTTAAAAAAAAAATCACATGGTTATCCCAGCAAATCAGATGGCGTGGGAATTTCTCCCTCATCACAGGCTGTAGAAAAGCTGTTCAGCCTCATTTGAAGGCAACATCTCACCAAGCAACATCTTCACTCCATTGGATTGACAAATAAATAACAGATAAAGGAGACCCGAAAATGGATTAAAAGTACAGGTGAAGCTAAAGAAAACCACAGAATGGATTACAAATTACAGATGAAGAAAATAAAGAAGTCAAGAAAGAAGACAAGAATTAAAGATTTTACCTGTGGACCGTGCCTGTTGAGGATTATTGCGTTGTGGACAAGGGTGTTGCTGCTGCTGCTGCTGTTGCTGGTGTTGAAGTTGGATTCGGTGGGTGAAGACATCAAAAAGTAAGAAAAAGATGGCTTGTATTTAATTTAATGTTGTATTTTTTTTTAGGTTGGCATTTGCATTGGCATACTGTAACTTTTGTATTCCAATGCAAATGTATTTTATTTAATGCATTTTTTTTTATAGGTTGCCCATTAATTGGCATAGTGACAGACATGCCCACAGGGCATTTGTGTGGTACTGTGCCAATCAATGTGTTTATTGTGTTTTTTATTTTTTATGGCAATGTACAGTACAGTAATGTATTTTTTATTTGATGCATGTATTTTTTTTGCAGGTTGACAATTGATTGGCATACTGTAGTGACAGACATGCCCACAGGGCATTGTTGTGATACTGTATCAATCAATTGGTTTCTTGGCTCTTTTTTTGTGTTGTGGCTGGCAATGCAATGTGGTTTTATTTGATGCATGTATTGTACTGTATTTTGTTTGCAGGTTGCATATTGCGTGGCATAGTGGCAGCTCATGCCCACATGGAATGGGTGTGCCACCATGCCAATCAATAGTTTTTTTAAGGCATTTAATGTTTTTTTATTTTCTATGTCATACTGTGTTTTATTTTGGGCCTGTTTTCTTTAGCTTTCCCTTTTATTGCTACAGTGTTAAAGCATACCCATATTATATGGGAATGCTTTAACACTGTGCCAATCAATGGGGGGAGGGGGTGGTGTCCCCGGTAGGGTGGGTGGTCAGCAGGGGAGGTGGGTTAACCCCTTAATTACTATAGTGGTAACTAACCGCTATGGTGATTAAGTGGCTAGGTGCCATAAGATTGTATTTTTTTACTGTCCTGTTGCAGTTGATGCCCACGGAGAACAAGGACCGTGATGAGGATGAGGACAGCCTTCATCCTGACAGGGGTAAGTGCAAGTTTAATTTATTTTATGCTGCTAATTTACATTATGTTTTATTTTAAATGGACAAATGCACTATTATCCATACCCGGACACCTGCAGGGACCTCCTGGTGTCCCCCGGAAGCCCATGGGAACCACCCAAAGACCCCCAGACACCCACATGAACCTCCCAAGGACACCTGTGGGGCCCCCAGAAACCCACGGGAACCACTCGAGGACCTGCAGACACCCATAGGAACCTCCCAAGGACCACCGTGGTCCCCCCAGACACACACAGAGACCACCGTGGACCAGTCCCAGGGATTCCACCTAGCTGTCTGCAATCACTGCAGCCCCTGGCTCTCCTCCCTCCACTCTCCTCTGACCTAGGAGCGTGCTCTAGCAGTCGAGCACTTCCGGTGCCTGCTGCTATAAAGTGCATGCAGTCCTGCTGCCTGAGGTAGGCAGATGGGATCTTAGCTTGTGAGCTACGGGGGGATGGGGAAATAGAGAGGGTGATCCATGGTGTCGGCGGTGCTGTAGTATACTTTGCTTGTGAGATACGGGAAGGGAGGAGTAGAGGCTTCTGCTGCAAACTTTGTTTGAGTGTGTGTATGTTTTTGACAGTGTGAGTGTGTGTGTGTGTGTGTGACTGTGTGTGTGTGTGTGTGTGTGTGTGTGTGTGTGTGTGTGTGTGTGTGTGTGTGTGTGTGTGTGTGTGTGTGTGTGTGTGTGTGTGTGTGTGTGTGTGTGTGTGTGTGTGTGTGTGTGTGTGTGTGTCTGTGAGAGTCTGTGGAGTGAGAGTGTGTGAGTAAGAGAGTGTGTGAAGGGAGAGTGTGTGAAGGGAGATTGTGTGATGGGAGATTGTGTGTAGGGACAGTGTGTGAAGGGAGAGTGTGTGAAGGGAGGAAGAGATGAGAGAGAAGGAGGGAGAGGGGAGGAGGAGAGAGAGGTTGATAGGGATTTGAGGGGGTGTGATGTGAGATGCAGGGGGTGATGTGGGAGGCATGGGGTGTGATATTTAAACCAAAATCATTACAAAATATATATACATTGTTTATTCAAAAGTATGAGTTACTTATTATTTATTACCCCTACTGCTTTACACGTCTATTTTTGTAATTTACCCCTGTCAAACATGTGTCATCCAGATAGGGGTTTCCCAAAATGTTACGAAATACTTAAAGGGTTCCTCCAAACAAAAATGTTGGGATCACTGCCTTAGAAGCTGCTTACATTTTATTTTTATTTATAGTGTGTGTGAACAGGGGGTCTCCTGAGCTTAACAAAGTTGATTTCATCCTCGGGGACCCCCTACTTCCCGAGTTACAGGCCCCAGTATGGGGTGTCGGTATCCCCACCATGTTAAAATTAATGTGGGATCTAACAAAGCAGAGGGATATCGGAAGTAGGGTGTCCCCGAGACTGAAATCAACTTTGTTCAGCTCAGGAGACCCCCTGCTCACACACACTATGAATAAAATTAAAATGTAAGCAGTTTCATTAACTTAGCAGCTATCTGCCAAGGTAATGATTTTTCTTGGGGGGCGGGGGGCGTTTGATACTAGTGTGTGGGGGCAGGGCATCTTCTGAGTTGAACAAAGTTTATTTGAGCCTCAGGGACCCCTACTTTCTGAGATGCAGGCCCCATTATGGGGTGCTGGTATCGCTCTGCTTTGTTTAGATCCCATGGTCACGTGACCCTTCGGATTTTAACATGGCGATATCAGCACCCAATAACAGGGCCTGTATCTCAGGAAGTAGGGTTCCCCAGACCTGTAATCAATGCGGATCATCTTCGGAGACTCCCTGCTACATTACTGCAATGTTTAAAATTAAATAAGAACCCTGCGATCGCCTGTTAGAGGCGCAAAGTTAGAGTGACTGATTCAGCCTATCTCTTACTGCGCATCTATTACAGACAGGTAGACCCCGGTAGGACTAACACAGCAGGAACCCCTGTTGTGTTTGTCTGCCGCTGCAAATTTTGAAAGAATTTCGGGGATATCTCGAAAACAATTAGAGAAGTGATCAGATAACGGCCGCTGCATCTGTATCTGTAGTATCTCCCGCCCCCTGGCTTCCGTTAAAAGCAGACCACTTCTACTTTCTGGTTGACAGCATAATGTTCCTTGTGGAGAACACCAGACATAACTGTGGGATTTGCTTACAGCAAGATTAGCTACATGTGTGATCAGTGAGCAGCTCAAAAGTAGAATGTGACAGTTATAGTACAAATCAGCTACTGCTGCGGCAGAGTTTATTCGAGCATTTGCCCGTTCTCTGCCGCAGCAGTAGCCTGGCGCGCGCCCGAGAGTGACGGGCGCGCGCCGAAGCAGCGGAAGAGCGCCCTCCGATCGGGGCGCTCTCCCTACCGCTGCCGGGTCCGCCGGGTCCCCCGGAACCCCCTGCCGCTGTCCCGCGATCGCGGGACACCAGGGCTCCCTCGGGGAGCCCCTGGACGCGCGTGCAGGGGGCGCACGCTCCCGATGACGCGTGACCGCGCGTCTATGACGCGCGGCACGCCGAGGGGCGGCCACTAGCAAGCCGGGAGATTTCCCGGCTTGCGGTACCGACCACACTTGGATAAAGTGTGTCGGTACTGTAGTTTCTCACACTACTAGAGCTATGGTAAAACGAAAGAATAGAGCACCATTGATGACTGGAGTCAGGAGGGGATCCAAGTAACAAAATTCTTTATTTGAGTAAAAGCACAGGAACACCTCCTACGCGTTTCAAACAAAGGTTCTTTATCAAGGACCTTTGTTCGAAACGCGTAGGAGGTGTTCCTGCGCTTTTACTCCAATAAAGAATTTTGTTAGTTGGATCCCCTCCTGACTCCAGTCATCGATGGTGCTCTATTCTTTCATTTTACCTTGGATCAATCAGCAGCAGCACATCATCCACTACAAGGAGGTGTCCGTGAGTAATTTGGGCTATTATGCCTTACTAGCCCCCAATGAAATTGTCTGCGGTGAGTCTCTCATTCACACTCAGTTTTCAGGGAACCATGACTTAATATATACCTTTAACAGGACTTACTCACTTCATGGTATACACCTCCCTATGTCTTGGGACTGAATGATTATTTTTAGCTGGGTATTTGAGCATTCTAACAAACTTTCTTGCTGCTAGAGCTATGGCCTAGAAAGCAGTGATTGTGGGTTCTTTTCCTGTTGTGTCTGATAATATTCCAGTGATTAGGTTGGTGCCTTAGGCTTATCAATGCAATATATTGGGTATGCAAATCCTGTGTGCAAGTGTACAATTGTAAATTGTGCATGTCGGATTTGCACATATAAGCATATCTTATCTTATCATATCTCCTAGCTAGGTACCTCAAGTGTGCTTTTTTTTCAGCACAGACATTTTACCCTACTTTATTTGAAGAGGCTATATATATATATATATATATATATATATATATATATATATATATATATATATATATATATATATATATATATATACTGTATATATACAACTGACGTTGCTTATTAAACTTGAAAGGTATTTCCCAATCTCTCGTTCTCTGTGTGTTTCTCTCTTTCTCTCATAATAAAAATAAAAGAAGAGTCAAGGTTGATGCTTTAAGTCAAATTAAAACTTATAGCATTAAAACTATATTACATTCAGACTTTGACCATTCCCTGTGTAAAATCAGTTAAATCCAAGAAAGGTAAAAGTAAATATGTAAAAGCCCTTCTGAAAGTAAACTTTCTCAAATGTAATGAATAAATAGTAATGTGTAAATCTAACAATATATTAGTTAATATATAACAATGAATAATACTGTAACTATATACACATATTATTATCTATTTATAATAAAAAAAAATTATAAATATTAATATTGGCGTATTGTAACTCAAGTGAAAATACTCTTCCAGATGAAACTGCCACTTCTGAGCAATTTGCCACACGGGCCTGTACGGCATCCTAATCCGATCCTATCCCGGACCACAGAAATTCTTAATTTTCACATGATTTAGTCGTAATCTGAAAGTGTGCAGAAATTGAATTTAGCGTTGTCTGCAATATCGGACAGAAATGCAAGTCTGTGATCGCGAGTTATTACTGCACCGACACACTTTATTCGAGCAAATACCCGGTATGTACCTGGCAGATACCTGGAATGCGCCGCTCCTCACCTCTGACAAGCCCCGTTGCATTTGCCTTCCCAGCCTGGGTTCATGCCTGGCTGATGGGCGGCTGATCTGTTAAATGATAATGATTAGGATTTAATAGGCTTCAATGCTTCGCGTGTCTACCAGATGGCATAAATTCATGAATTGTAATGCAGTATATATATATGTACTGTGCAGTATTGCTGCCAACGGGAATAAAATGCTTCAATCCCTGCCGGAAAATAACTCAATGCACTCGGGCAGAAAACAGTCACAAACCTCAATACACCCGGGTATACCCGAATTCGTGGGACTAGCCGAGCTCGAATAAAGTGTGTCGCCAGTGTATGTCTTAAAATGTAACTGAAATGCAACCTGTCACTTATTCCTGTTTATGTGCACATGATCCGATATCACACAGATGTACTGTATGTACTTCAAGTGTATTTAATTGATTTAATATAAATATAAAGAGTTAAAAGGTGAACACACCAAAAAGTATTTTTAGAGAATGAAATGTTTTATTAGCACACAATAAAAAAAGTAAAAATGAGTAACACATAAATACTTTGGGGCCTATGCAGAGAGCAGCGAATTTGAAAAATGGCGAATTTATTAAAAAGTAGCTTTTTTGGAGAGTTTTATTCTCCATATGCAGAAAAGTGCGAATTCTGCTATGTTTAACATGGATGCGTCTGGCGAGTTTAAATTGGCGAGATGCGCGCTTCAGAAACTTGTAAAAACAAATGCGCGCCTTTTTTTTCCCTTTGCAATGGCCGCGAGCGGCCGCTTCTTGCCAATTTTTTCTGGCGAGGGAAAAAGGAGACAATAGCGCCATTTTATTGGCGCGAACAGCCGCTAGATGCCGTTCGCGGCTCTCTGCATTAGGATATTTGTAAAACTGGCGAGATTGAGGTTTTCGCCAGCCGCGAGGCGAGTTTTACAAATAGAAAATAAAAATTGGCGCGTTTTTCGGAAATCTCCATTTTCTGCTGTTTTCTGCGCGATTATCTCCAAAAAATGGCGAATTTTGAAAATTCGCTGCTCTCTGCATAGGCCCCAATGTCTCTTCTTTCAAATTTACAATGTTCTTTTATTTTTTTACTTCAAACTGGCTGGCTCCTGGACATCCTCACATGTAAATAAAGAGACAATGGGGCCTATGCAGAGAGCAGCGAATTTTCAAAATTCGCCATTTTTTGGAGATAATCGCGCAAAAAACAGCAGAAAATGGAGATTTCCGAAAAACGCGCCAATTTTTATTTTCTATTTGTAAAACTCGCCTCGCGGCTGGCGAAAACCTCAATCTCGCCAGTTTTACAAATATCCTAATGCAGAGAGCCGCGAACGGCATCTAGCGGCTGTTCGCGCCAATAAAATGGCGCTATTGTCTCCTTTTTCCCTCGCCAGAAAAAATTGGCAAGAAGCGGCCGCTCGCGGCCATTGCAAAGGGAAAAAAAAAGGCGCGCATTTGTTTTTACAAGTTTCTGAAGCGCGCATCTCGCCAATTTAAACTCGCCAGACGCATCCATGTTAAACATAGCAGAATTCGCACTTTTCTGCATATGGAGAATAAAACTCTCCAAAAAAGCTACTTTTTAATAAATTCGCCATTTTTCAAATTCGCTGCTCTCTGCATAGGCCCCAATGTCTTGGGAGACCAGTACTTTTAACCCCTTTAACCTTCTGAGTTCAAATCACTAGGCAGAACAAGGTAGTGGAATCAAATGAGGTTTATTCTGGTGTGACCAGCAGACATACAGTATAATGATACACAAAATACAGTAAATACACAATTAACTGTGGATCTGGGGGGAGTCTCTAGCTTCAACAAGGTGACTCAACAATCAACAATGTTCTAGTTCTAGCTCTAGGAGAGAGAGATCAAAAGCCCATGTTGGAGCTTGCATGCTCCGCTGCCACGGAGCTTGCGGTGTATACCGGCGGGTGCAATATATGTTCATCTCTCCTCATTATAGGAGCACATTGACTGCTTTGGATTTCATCAGGAGCCCAATGTCATGGTATGTTGTACAGAACCTATACCTTTGTTGAATGCATCATCTTAATTACTAAAAATTTGCTAAAATAAACAGACATGAACTGACTGACCTTCTTATACTTTGAGTACTGCTTTGGGGAGCACGTATCCTGATTTTTTATATAAATGAACATAAGAATGAAACAATGTTTCAATCAAGAATTATGCAATTCTGAGGATTTTTTTGTTTGACATGAAAATACATGGCATGCGTGGATTTAAGCACCGTTACTGTACATTACCTGGTGTTGATGGATGAGTTACCTGCACCAAGGGTGTGTTTCGTGCACATTGTCTTCGCCCCGGTCCAAAACATAAAAGTAGTATTAAACAATGAATACAATAGCAGAACGGTAAATTAAAAAACTTTGTTAAACACAATTTTTTTGATTATATTAAAAACATTGTCGACGCATTTTTAAATTAATGGTGCAGGTAGTAATCCCTAAAGACGTTGTAGCTCCAGCCATGAGCCCTTTATGCCACAAAAGAGCATTGATGGTGTCTTTCAATGCTTTAGGGATTCTTGGGGATGAACCCGTTGGGATCTCTGGACCAGAGCTTTCCACTTAAGGGGGTAGGTGAGACGGTAACGGTAAATGTGGCTGTTGTTAATAAAGAGTCAAACCTGGCATTACCCCTACCTTTCAATAATACATTGGTATTATGTTATATATGTATGTGTATCTGTATTGAAAACCTGGTTCCAGCACCTCAGGGACCAGGGGTTAATTTTGGTTGCAGGAGAAATGTTGCAAAAGTGTTTGTAACATTTTCCTGTAGCATTTTGAATGTTTCTCTTTTTATGTTGTATTTCTACCCACCAATCAGTGGCTGGGCACGTAGACAGCACCTGGCCTGAATGTTTCAAAGTTGTGGATTAAGGGTACAAAAAGGTGGGGAGGGAGACCCGTAGTTTGCTCAGCTGTAGTTCTGGTGGTGATTTCCAGCTGCAGATGCAGAATACTGTGCATGGAGAAGGACAGAGGAAATCTCTGCAAGGAGGTCCATGCAAATATGTCTGCAGTGTATACTCAGTTTTCCCTGGTTGGGTATGTGTGTCTGTTTATTTGTACAATTGTGGATAATCTTGTTACAATAAATTAATTTTAGAAACTCTTGTGTTTCTGTCTGGTGCGTTGATCCCTGGTATCAGTCCCAGTCTCCCATGTCAAACATTTTGTTTGATGACCAAAATCTAGACCTGAATCCAATCATCTGTCCCTGCAGCAACAGAAGTATCCTCACGGGAAAAACGGAGCACAGCAAATGCAAAAATGAGGGGGCTAGATACCGGTGAATAAAAGTCCTTTAATCCATGGTAGACATCATGGCACGGGATATGTTAAAACCTCGAACGCGATCGGGCCGTCGCCCTTTGTCAACGAGAATGTGTCCCTGCAGCAAGGCAAGTTAATGGTAGCCGAGTATGCAGTCATGTTTAAAAAATGACTTTTGGGTACCAAGTAGAATAAATCTGCACAACAATTCAATTTTCAAAGGGGCCTTAATGAGGACATAAATGAGGATTTGACCAGATTCTTCAGATCTGGGATCATTTATTCAGCTACTGTATGTGTCAAGATAGACTATACATATTACTGACCTCCTTTAGAAATATGCTGTTGGTAAAAGGATTAGCCATTCAGTACATATATGGAAAACAAAGGAATAGAACCTGCACAATTTGGGCTAAAATTTACGTGATATATTTACATTTAGAACCTGTCTGTGTGACAAAGAAGTCCTTTGGTTGCATCTTTTTATTTAAGCCTGCCAACCTCATCAAGATAGACTCCGTTTAGGAGGTACCTACACTGAATATATGTAATATCTTGTTGTCAAAAACAAATGTAATTTCTTGTCTTGTGCTAAACTTTGTGAAATATGTGAAAGTGCTCTGAAGGGGTTAAATAAATTAAGAATATGCTATTGTGATTTAGTGCAATTAAAATCTGATCAAAGTCAGTATCATAGTCCCCTTATTATAAAGGTGAACTGTGAGTGCACAAATACCCTAGTGTGAAATATTAAAAAATAAATAAAAAAGTGCTGGGCTGTCTGCACCAGGAGGAGTTTGCTGCCACAACACGTTTTGCCTTAGGACATTTCCTGTACTCACTGGGCTTAAAGTTGACAGTACTTCTGTGGGTTATTAACCTCTTAGTACCCTGCTTTGCCAGCTTATTCCCCTGTCACTTTAATAGCTCTTACAGTGTTGGTATATACCATCCAGATTCAGACTCTTACCAACCAGTTCCTCTGTCACATACACAGCTCTCTCAAGGTTGGTTTATCTGAGTCTTGTGCCTCACAGCCTATTCTTATTCAGTTTGGACATTCAGTATTAGTCTGGTACTGTGTATCTCAGGGACGTTGTCGCAGGGTTGAGGGAAGTACCAGGTGACAACGGTCATCCAGGGAACGGGCCTGTAGAAGGGGTTATTATACCCCGAAACGTTACGTTTCCCCCCCTGCCCTGGACTTTTATACCCCCCGTGTTCCCCTTTTTCCCTCCCTCCCCTCTCCCTTCTCCCTTTCCCTGTCCTTGTCCCTATCCTAGTACATAGTGTGTTTTTCGGTCTGTGTTTGACCATTGTGTGCACCATTCGTGTACCATTTAATGCGTTTTTGGCTGATCCATTTACTTCTTTCTTTTTTCCGTTTGAGTGCTGGAAACATTTGTGGTTCATTAAAAAATACACATATCTCTTCTTTATGTCAGCTATAGATGTGTCAAGTTAGATCGTCACCTGCTGGAATGATGTCAGGATCGACTAAAAAGGAGACGGATGTTACTCCCTACAGATTAAGAGACATTCCTGTAATCACAATTGCATCCAAAGCTGAGCCAATGCAAATGGAGGAGGACGAGAGCTCCAAAGCAAGGTGAAAAGGTGCTCATCAAATCAATGTTGGGAGTGGGTAATGGGGCAAGAGGTCACAGGGAGGGGGATTAATCCTCCCGAAGGAAGATAGTTAGAGATAACCTCAGCCTTCAAGCCTCTTTTCTATGTAAGGGTGATAATTACAGTAGAAATATATTACGCTCTTAGCATACCTTAGTAGCCAGAGAACCATAGAGTGACCGTGATTAACTAGTCACTTGGGCTATTATGTATGTAATGCCTTTAGTGCCTGAAGACATTTCTTTGGGTGCATTGGAAGCTGCAAGAATCAAAGAGGTAACATTATTTTATGCCATTGGGTTTTGTAATAAATCTTTGCATACAGTAGCTCTACAATAGAAACATATATATTTACTGTACATACTGTAGGGGGAAGGGGTGATTTGACTATTTAGGATCTCTTGCATTATCACCAAACACCCATATACACATGAAGTCAATAATACACAGTTATTATCATGCATATACTATATAACTATGTGTAAATATGGCATTGAATCGGAATAAATATACCTAATTATTTCTGAATTTTAGTGCAAATTTAAAGACGTTTAGTGAATTTACAATTTTTGGTGATGCATCTTCTCTCTCTTTCTGACTCTAAAAACCAAAACATGAAAAATCTAAACTAAAATCAATACACCAGTGAAATGACTTATTGTTTCTTAATCTCTTTACTTTCTGAAATTAGTTATCTCTTTATCACTGCTTCTCTGCTTACTGTTTGTTTCATTTCCCTTTCAGCAGTAATTATTACTGTACAGTATATCTGCATCTTTCCATTTCTCAAGCTAGCTCTCTTCTTTATACAGTACAGATGTAGCCAGACTTAATATTCCTGGAATAGAGGCAATGTATATGAGATACTAATAATAATATAATATCTTGCAAGAAGTCATAATTTACCACAGGCAAAAAACTAGGATATAATACAACGTGGTTAGGTGTTCTTTATTTTAATTTTATTGCAATTTCAATATCTCTCCGCCAGATAGCACAGTGGGCATATCTTTCAAGGGTAGCAGTAAAGCTATTAAATGGCATAAGTACTTTTCTGTACAAATAATATTTAATGTTAATATATTTTTTGATTTTTGGAGGGTTTCGCCACTTTCCGGATATGGTCCTTCAGCTGATGCCAGACCATTTCGATCGGATTGAAGTCTGGCGATCTGTCATTGGAAAAAAAGGACAATTAGTTTAAGAGATACAGTACACAGTAAAAACAGTGGGGAAAAAATGAGACACGGTCTACTGCACTTTCTCCGCTGGCGTCTTCACCCAGTTGATACCGCGCTCAAGGATATGCGCTAGTACAATACAGTGCATACAGTAAGGTTATTGTGAATGATAGTGAATATAAGGCGCTAACAACTTAAAATAAAAAAGTGGTTGTATACAAGTTAATAGTGCAATTTACAATATAATATGTGCTCAAAAAATAATAAATCCCTGCTGAAACCCTCTGGTTGAACCTGTTTTCCGGGTTCCAAGTAGAATGATATAATTCAGACAATCCAGGAGGAGCAAAATATGGGGAAATAAAGAAACAAAAAACAGTGCAAATTTAAGTGCAGACGTTGAGACTAAAATCCAACTAGGTGTCAATATCTTGGCTCTACTGGTTTATCTACTCACAAGATGTTAGTGGTATATATGCAGTTGGCAGATTGGGCTGCCACCCCAGGTGGATGCTGTAAACTGTTTAACTGCTTCCAGGCTCGTCTCATCAGAGTGGCAGAATTACATGTAGGGGAAGAAACAGAACTACATAGCGCGATCTGTCTTGAAATAGACTTTATATAAGATATATAAGCATATAAAATGTGCACTTACAATGTGCCAAATTTAAAATCGCATTTTTCACATTAAGAGTGAATATAGGGGGTACTCCGCCGTTCTCACCGCCTCCTCTCTGGCTCTGGATTTCCTCCATCCTGACGAAGCCATTGACAGCTTGCAAGAGCTGGGCGAAACGCGTTGAGTGGTGTTTTGGTCTAGTGAGGGATCCGTAGCTGCACCATCCACTGAGCAGTGACGTCACACGCACCGGAGGAGACACGGAGTTCATAGTCCCAGGTTGCAGACGGAGGAAATCCAGAGCCAGAGAGGAGGCGGTGAGAACGGCGGAGTACCACCTAGATTCACTCTTTATGTGAAAAATGCGATTTTAAATTTGGCACATTGTAAGTGCACATTTTATATGCTTATATATCTTATATAAAGTCTATTTCAAGACAGATCGCGCTATGTAGTTCTGTTTCTTCCCCTACATGTAATTCTGCCACTCTGATGAGACGAGCCTGGAAGCAGTTAAACAGTTTACAGCCTCCACCTGGGGTGGCAGCCCAATCTGCCAACTGCATATATACCACTAACATCTTGTGAGTAGATAAACCAGTAGAGCCAAGATATTGACACCTAGTTGGATTTTAGTCTCAACGTCTGCACTTAAATTTGCACTGTTTTTTGTTTCTTTATTTCCCCATATTTTGCTCCTCCTGGATTGTCTGAATCATACAGTAAGGTTACACTAGTAAAGTACAGTGCATAAGGCTACATTATATTTGATATATTTTACCTTCAAAGATTACAATGCATCCTGGTCCACGCCTAGAGATGGCACCCCACACATGCAGCTTCACGGGGTGTTTTGGCCGCGGCTTCAAAGATATGCGGCCTTTTTTGTGGAATGCAAAGCTTGCAAATCTCTCCAGCGACACAGTAGGCTCGTCAGTGAAGATGCAATCCTGGAAAGTTTCTCCACTGTCGATCCATGTCTGGGCCTGGACCACTCTCTTGATTTTGTTAACGTCCCGTATCATGGGGTACGCTCTGTAATGACAAGGAATAAATAATTTTAGCGGTACAGTACAGTTTCCTAAACAACACTTTTACCTCCTGTACTGTCCAAAACTGACCTCACACGTCCATATTTCCATCCAATGCTGCGTCTCATCTTCTTTATGCTGCTCTCGGATACAGTCAGATTGTGCTTTTCCTGCAAAGTGTTTTTGACCCTTAATGCACTCTTCTCATCATTCTCCTCACTTATTTTGTCCACCAGAAGAGTTGTCTCCCTACAATGTAAAGAAAATAGATTGTTTTATTAATATGCAGCAATATAAAATTTATATATAAATATACAAAATATATATACTGTTGTACTATATACTGTATTTACAAAATATATATACTGTTGTAATATAAATATAAATATACAATATATATATATATATATATATATATATATATATATATATATATACTGTTGTAATATAAATACAAATATACAAAATATATATACTGTACTGATATAAATATAAATATGCAAAATATATATACTGTTGTAATATAAATCAACAGAAATAACAAAAATATTAGATTTAAATTAAAATTATTTTTTTTAAAGTTGTATAAATATACTTACGCGTTAGTTACCCTTGGTGCCCTTTTGCTGTCTCTGTTTTTTCCGTGTGCATGATAGCTCAAGGTGGTTGCTGGCACAACGATGCCAGAAGTAGCTAACCAGCGTTGGATAGCAGCAATTCGGTGTCCGCTCGTGTACATGTCCTTAATTCGCATGCTGAGCTCCTTGGAAATCTTTTTAACAGGCATTGCTGCGAGTAGAAAGAAATAAAAACACAAGAATGTATATTCGATGTTTAGTCGATGTGTATTCAATGTGCAGTGAATCCACAAAATGGATGGTGTATTTATACGGTAATGACTCACATTACAGAACGCCCACTTTCAACACCTGTACCTGGTCGCCATGCATAAAAGGTTTCACACTTTGCATAACCCATCGAGTGCGATGATCTGTATCTGAACTTGCCCTTGTCCAGATACTGCATTGTGCCACCTGCTTCCATGGAGCAACCCCGATTCTACGGACGCAGGAACCCACTCGCCTCTGCCGTGCCTGTCAAGCAGAAAAAGCGAAAGGCGGTTGCCATTTCCACGCCAAGACAAAAGTGGCAGGCTAAGGCCAATAAAGAAAACCTTCTGCTGACCCCAAAGGCTAAGGGTTTTCATAGACGTCAGCCTTATTATGTCAAGAAGATATACGGTGATGTACTCTCGATGCAAAACGATTGGCAGCCAACGACGGAAATCGCGTAAAAAGGGCGCTTCCTGACAATTTAAGAAGAAACATTCGGGATAAAATGCGGCGCTTTTATCCAATTACAGATCCTGTAATGAAAGGCGTTCGAGACTGCATTAATGGCGTTTTGCGCCATGCAAGGAATCGGCCATGGACGGACAATGCGGATTACTTTCTGTAGACCATACTGTTGTGCTGAACTGTATTGTACTGTACAGGATTTGACCTGCTGTACTTAAATAAAGGAGATGTTGTTGTGTGTTTTTTTACTTGTATTTATACAGAAATGTTTTAACTTGCTGTCCACACACACAGGACATGCACAATTCCAGTCCCTGGAGGCCGCAAACAGGCACGGTTTTCAAGGTTGTCCTGAAAACCTGGGATATAGAGAGAAAAGGGGGAGCACAGGTTGAAGAATTTGGGGTATGTATAGTATCTAAATAGATATTGGTGGGTGTGCTTGAAAGATATATCAAATCACTTACACGGCCTTGTGTAAATGCTCTCACAGCAAGGTTTCGTTGCGGTTTTCTTATCTTTATGTTCCCTTGGTTGGTTTCTTTCTTCTTTTCAGGGCTTGGTTTTCTTCCTGGATTTCTTCAACAGTCCTCAACTTCCAGTGAGGATGTCCCCCTCGGAGTGAACAGATTTAAAGACAATTTTTAGAGGAGAATACAGACGATATATTATAAAGTCCAATGCTTTCAACTCTAAAAATATACAAAAGCAGTAAATGCTGCAAGCACTCACACGGGCAAGTGTGAGTGCAATCCTAGGGGAAGGTATCTTTTTATCCAATGAGGTCTTCATACGTGGTGACCTATAGGTGTAATCAAGGTCTGGTATGTAATAATAGATACAGATCAAATGATACTCACACGGCCTTGTGTGAGTAAATGCACATCAAGGTGTCTTTAACTTGGATATTTTCTTTCTTCTTTTCAGGTCTTAATCTTCTTCCTGGTTTTCTTCAGCGGTCCTCAGCTCCCAGTGAGGATGTCCCCCTCGGAGTGAACAGATTTAAAAACAATTGTTAGTGGAAAAATATAAACGGGATTCTGTGATACCCCACTAGAAAAACCCAAACAGATATGCAAAAGCAGCAAATGCTGCAGGCACTCACACGGGCAAGTGTGAGTGCAATCCTAGGGGAAGGTATCTTTTTCTCTGATGGTGTCTTTGCACCTGATGACTCGTAAGGGTAATGGTGGTTTGGTATACAGTAATCTGTATAAATTAAAATAATACTCACATGGCCTTGTGTGAGTGAATGCACATCAAGGTGTCTTTAACTCCTTTGTAGTACTGGTAGTGCTAGATTCCAAGTGGGGAAGTGTAAGCAGATGGCCCCTCCTTGGTGTGGATATGAATTAGAACAATGTCACGGTTCTGGTGGACTACAATACATTTTTTATTGTTAAAAACTCTAAAAACGAAACAAATATATAAAACAATGAAAATGCATATAAAGAAATAGAAAAAGCAGCCCGTCGGTAGGATGTAGCTCGTGGATCTCGTGGCACGCAGCTAACTTGCTCCGCGTCTGGATATAGTGCTGCCTCCTCTCTGATCCACTCCTTGACGGTGGCTGTGTTGGATCAAAATTGCTTAGTGGTGAGAGCAACGCGTTTCGACCCTTTCTGGTCTTACTCAGGCTCCGTAGTTTGGGGTTAAGGTTCGTGGCAAGTATTTATGTAAATGTTAGCCAATCCCCATTCTACTTTAAGCAATGTCCTCGGTTAATGTCTTTTCTTCAATTAAAGCTAATGAGTGCTGTGTACTGCACTCCATTATCTGCTAGGATATAATGCAGTAAATAAATATATATTAAACGCATATACTGTTTTAAAACCACGTACATAAATACATTTAGACGTAATCTAGAATAGAAATATAGTTTATAACTAACTTAAAAGACAATTAATAACGTGACCTACCTATAGTGAGTGATTATGTGTGATATTTCATAATAAAACAAATAAATGTGTTTAATTTATTAAGATGCATGAATGAGAGGCGTGCACAACAAGGAGGTGAATGGCAGCTTAGAGTGTGAGCTCCATCCCCTCCGGCGTTTCAAATCGATCTAACTCCAGCAAAAACACAGCATCTGCATAATCCAGTATCTGCAGAACGTGTCTAAATATACAGACATGGCATCAACTAAGACTTTAAGAAAAAAAACACAGCCGATGTCTACTTATTTTAAGAGCAAAGAGGCTGCCAGGGCTGATGTACCTGAATCTCCAGTGCAGACAGCATCAGCATCAGCAGACCCAGAATTGGACTCCGCACCTGAAGAACCAGACGATACGGATATAATGAGACGTAAAGACATGAAGGAGTTTTGCACCAATATGCAACAATTCTTTAAGTCTGAGCTTTGGGCACTTCGGAAGGATGTGGACGCAATAGGGGAGCGTACGGCCGCTTTGGAACTCAGGGCAGATGAGACAGCTACATCCACAGCAGAAACACAGGCTCAAATATCCGCCTTAAAGGCACAGGTCACTTCCCTAGAGGATAAAATTGAGGACGCAGAGAACCGCGACCGGCGCTGTAACATTCGGCTGAGAGGGGTCCCAGAAGCTATAACTGACCCAGAGGAATTTACCTCGAGGTGGCTGGAACATATATTTCCAGACATGGCTGCCAGAGACCTAGTTCTTGACAGATGCCACCGGGCACTGAGGGGACGACCTCAGCAAGGAGACCCCCCAAGGGATGTGGTGCTTAGATTCCACTGTTACCGCACCAAAGAAAAAACTTGCCGAATAGCAAGGGAACTGAAGGTAGTGGAGTTTGAGAAAATAAAATTCCAAGTGTATCAGGATCTGTCACCTGCCACACTAGCAAAAAGGAGAGCAATGACCCCAGTTACCAGAACGCTAAGAGATCAAGAGATTAGATATCGCTGGCTGTTCCCATGTGCCCTCATGGTCTTTAAAAACGGAGTGGCACATATCCTCAAAAATATGGAAGACACTGAGGGATTCCTTAGGAGGGTCCTAGGATCAACTCAGAGTTCCCCTCGCCATGCGGCGGCTAAAGATGGCGCCCCCGCGCAGCCATGAGCTAACCCACGACGGATACACTGAGCCCTGCATGAAAGACCCTCCACTAGCCACAACCGCCAGAATCTACGGTATGGACCAACCCCAACACTGCCCCTCATGCCCTCGGGACCGTTTGGGACCCCTTCCGCAGCCCTCACCAGTCCCTGGAGAAGGGAATCAACGCCCTACAACGCAGCAGGTCCTACTCACATTTTTTGCCGGCGGCCATCTTCCCCTGCTTCTTCCCTTGCTCCTTCCCCGAGGCGCGCGGGAACTCCACTGATCTTCGCGGGCTTGTCCAGTGACGTCATCACCCCGCACCGTCTTCCCGCGAGAGCTGGATCCCGGGCGCCTGCGCAGTAGAGGGAGGAAGCGGAGGCACCTGCTGCCTTCTCCAAGATGGCCGCCGAGGAGTGCTGCTACGAACGGGACCTCCGGCGCCTGCGCAGAAGAGGGAGGAGGCAAGGGCGCTTATTGCCCCTACCAAGATGGCCGCCGAGGAGCGCTGCCACACGCGGGATCCCGGCGCCTGCGCGGAAGAGAGAGGAAGCGGAGGGGCTTGCTGCCCTCACCAAGATGGCCGTCGAGGAGCGCTGCCACACAGAATGAGGAGGCTGATGGGGACACAGGCATAGAGGAGCTCTAGGCGCGCTGCAGGGAAGTGTGCATAGCAGCCTCCGCCTGTGCCTGTGCCCCAGAACTGTGGTCTCCCATATGCACATATCCATATACACGCATATAAAACATATTCAAACAATAAAAAGGATCTAAGGGAGGGAGGGGGGAGGGGGGGGGAAGGAAGAGAGGGGGGAGGGGGAAAAGGAGGAGAGGGGGAAGAGGAGAAGGGGGGGATGGGGGAGGAAGGAGGAGAGGGGATTCAGATGTACACACAATAAAAAGGATCTAAGGGAAAGGGGGGTGGGGGAGGAAGGAGGAGAGGGGGATGGAGGAGGAGGAGAAGAAGGGAGGTGGGAGAGAGGAAGAGAGAGAGAAGGAAGGAAGAGGTGGAGTGAGGGGGGAGGGAGAAGAGGTGGAAGAAATAGGAGGAGAGGGGAGGAAGGAGAAGAAGAAGGGGGGAGGAAGAAAAAGGGCGACTGGTTGGGTAAACAAAAAACAAGCCAATCCCACCACAGGGTTCATAATATAAGGTTTAAAAAAAAAAAAAAATTACTTAAATCCCTCGACCACGGTCTAGAGAGACTAAACCCTATCACTCCCTATAAAGCGCTATCTGGGAAGCTAGACTCCCGACCTGAGATACCTTGGTGATGAGTACAGGAGCCGCTAAGATGCTGAACAACGTAGCCTCTGGAGGTATATAGATAGCGCAGACATAAGTGGGCAGGGAGACAGGTTATTTCCGCTACGTCTGTGGCACATGCACAGAGGGATCTCTGCATAGGGCTACTAGAAGACATGCAACTCACAATCTAAGAGGGGATAGGCTCTTTGGAGGGTATAGACAGACTGACGAGGATTAATCACTTGATAGGTTAGGCTCGGACTCACGGAGGGCAGGGTACATCTGTTCATCAGTGTAGATATCCTCATACATGGTAGAGTTACCCAGAAGAAAAGGGCTGCTATGGACATGATCATTTCAGACTGGAGGTATATGAGTTAACATTCTCCAAGGAACTAAGTAGATGAGCTCCAAATTGGTAACGTGGTTCAGGGAGGGTGACAGAAGGTTAGACACAGGGCAAAGTTTTTCGTTATGTTTGGGAGGTGTTTATTGATATGCAGTTTCTGTTCCAGTTTCCATCGTTGAAGAGTTTAACGGAGTTACATATAGTAGCTGATTATGAAAAACACGCCGGCGGGATCCCCCGTATTGGCGTGCATGCATATCCACTTTCGATCCCTGAGAAAGAGGGATCGCACACAAGTCCCAGGGAGGTCGGGTTCCAGCAAGACGGAGAGATCCCTCTATAAGACTGGACCAGGATACCAACCCCATGGGCGCAAGAGACACACTCGGGGGCTCCCGAGGTGGATTCTTGTTTTTTTATTATTTGATGTCTCTGCCATATTGACGTTATATATGCATGTTATTTTTTGTTTCCTCCCTAATGTCTTTACCTGCATGTGGTCCCCCATCCCCCGCCTTCCCACCCTCCCTTCCCCCCCTCCCCCTCCCACCTCCCACCCTCCCACCTCTCCCTCCCTTCACCTCTCAGGGGAACATCGTCCACACCGTCAAAACACACAACAGATGGTACAGATGCGTCTCAGCACTACGGACCGGACATGATCCAGGGATGGATTCTTGGGTGAGTCCAAAGATTTCACGAAGCTATCACACACACACTTTAATAAATTGCGTTGATACTTATTTCCCATAACGTACAGGGCTTTAACAACCCAACCAAACGGAAGTTGGCCTTTACAGACTATAAAAGGAAACATGCTGAAATCCTTTTTTTACAGGAGACACACTTTAGTAAATCAAGTACCCCTAAATATCTTGACAAAGATTTCACCCAGGTTTTCACATCAGCAGCAGCAGTCAAAAAACGGGGGGTAGCTATACTATTCCGGAACAGCATTCCGTTCGAGGTGCAGTTAACTAAACGTGATACGGATGGTAGATACATCATTGTTGTAGGAACATTTAGGGGGCAGAGAATCACGTTGGCCTGCTTATACGCTCCCAGCGAGAAGAACACGATCTTTTTTGATAAGTTTTTCAGAACCCTGAACTCAGTAACCCAAGGGAGCGTCGTGCTCGCGGGTGACTTTAACATAGTCATGCAACTGCACATGGATAGGTCAGGGGTCGTGGGTCAGTACAACAAAGGAGCGGGTGTATCTTTGCGCCGGGGCCTCAAGACCAACCAGTTGTCAGATATATGGAGGGAACTACATCCGGCAGACAGGGATTACACTTTCTTCTCTCACCCACACGGCTCGTACAGCAGAATTGATTACTTTTTTGTGTCCTGTCAACTGGTTCCTAAGGTTACCCGAGCAGGGATCCATGATATTTCATGGTCAGACCATGCACCAATAGAGCTAAGGTGCAATAATATCCGAACTGATAGACCTGGGACGAACTGAAAACTTAATGAATCAATCTTAAAAATACCGGAAATATGTGATGTTATTGGCAACGAGATTGACCAATTCTTCAATATCAATACGGGCTCTGTTGACTCACAGCTTGTCCTATGGGAAGCCCATAAAGCAACGTTACGCGGCACGTTAATAAATATCACAGCCAGACGAAAGAGAGAAAGAGAGTCCAAAATTATCAATCTCCAAAACAAATTACAGACTTTCTCCTCTAACCATAAAAAGAATTTAGACCCCAAAACCTTACAAGAGGTAAAAGATGTCAAAATTGAACTTAACATGCTACTAGCTTCCAGAGCTGACAATTCACTGAGTTGGTCAAAGAGAAAATTTTACGAGAAAGCGAACAGGCCGGATACAATGCTGGCCCGCATGCTAAAGGACAGGCAAGCTAAGTATAACATCCAAGCTATACGCTTAAAATCTGGTACCCCCACGTCTAATCCTCAGAAAATTGTAAACGAATTCGGCTCCTTCTATGAAACACTGTATAACGGTGAAAAAGTGGCACATAACTCTACAACGAGCGGTGCCCTAAGAGATTTCTTAGCCAGCTCGGAACTAGGGAGATTGACGGACACTGATAGAGCAGTTCTGAATGCTGACTTCACTATGGAAGAACTATCTCAGGCCATTAAAGAACTGAAGCCATCAAAGGCCCCTGGGCCTGATGGATTCTCAGGGCTTTACTATAAGAAATTTATAAAGCTGCTCGCCCCAAGGTTGCTCCGCATGTTTAACGCTATTTTAGCGGGAGCCCCCATCCCCAAGGAGATGTTAAAGGCGTCAATATCACTAATTCATAGAACTGGGAAAGACCCGCTAGACTGCAAAAGTTACCGGCCTATATCATTAATTAACACTGATGTTAAATTATACGCTAAATTATTGGCCAATAGACTTAGTCTCATCCTACCCAGACTTATACACCCAGATCAAGTCGGATTTATCAAGGGCCGGCAAGCAGCGGATAATACACGACGATTTATTGATCTGTTGGATTTGGCAAATAGTAAGGCAACTCAAAGCATGTTGTTAAGTCTGGATGCAGAAAAAGCTTTCGATAGGATAGACTGGCCATATTTAAAAGAGACGCTTGCGACATTTGGCTTTGGAGATCGGGTGAGTGAGGCGATTCTATCGCTGTACTCTGGCCCCACCGCCAGGGTCATACACCAAGGCTACCCCTCTCTGCCATTCCAAATAAAGAGTGGCACGAGACAGGGCTGCCCATTATCCCCGCTTTTATTTGCCCTATGTATCGAACCACTGGCGGCACAAATCAGAGGAAACTCAGACATCTCAGGGTTAAACGCATACTCCCAGACCCATAAAGCGGCCCTGTATGCGGATGACATCCTCTTGATTATCACAAAACCCCTTACATCCCTACCAAACCTCTTCGACCTACTAGATCGATTTTCTAAGGTCTCCGGCTTCAAAATCAATCAATCCAAATTGGAAGCCCTCAACATCAACCTCCCTAGACACATGGAGAAATTACTAAAATTAAATTTCAAATTTAATTGGCAACAAAACCACATAAAATACCTGGGTGTCCACATCACCAAAACTGTAAAAGACGTGTACAATGCAAATTACCCCAACCTGATTCGGACCTTAAAATCTGATTTACGGAAGTGGACATCCAAAAGGATATCCTGGATTGGACGTATCCATAGTGTCAAAATGAATTTACTCCCCCGTTTATTATACCTCTTCCAAACTCTCCCAGTGCCACTCAGTTGGAGGGACTTGCACTCACTTCAATCTGAAATATCCAAATTCATCTGGGGAGGTAAAAAACCGAGAGTAAGTAAATTAAATATGAAAAGATCTGTGGCGGCGGGCGGCCTGGCTGTACCCTGCCTGGTATCATATTACAAGGCGGCACAATTAAGTCAGATTGTACAATGGCATTCTAACCCAAAATTAAAGAGATGGGTGGAATTAGAAAATGCTGCACGTGCACCTCTGGAACTGAGCAGCTTAATTTGGTTACCTAAAACGGCGCGAAAATTTACCGCCATGCCGCTCTCCTCGATGACCAACTCAGTGTCAATTTGGGAGTCTACGAAATTTCGGCATTCCCTTACGACAAAAAATTCTATGGCAACACCCATTTGGAATAACCCTGATTTCGCTCCAGGTCTATCAGTCAGTAATATCTCAATCTGGAGACAGAGGGGCTACAATCGGATTAGAGATCTGGAGGGTCACGACAGAAAAATCAAAACATTCGATCATATCAGGGAAGAAAAAGAGATCCCTCACTCAGAATTCTTTAGATACCTACAGATCAGGGCCAGTGCGGAGGAACAGCCGACCTGTTACATATGCTGTGGTCTTGTCCACGGATCTCTCCACTGTGGGAGGCGATTAGACATTGGATACAGAGACTGTTCGATATCACCATTCCCCCAGACCCGTGGTTGTTCCTACTGAACAGGCCATTGACGGGCCTTTTCAAAACAAATAACAAACTAATTGCCCATTTTGCAATTGCAACGCGGTGCGAGATCGCAGCATTATGGAAACAATCTGATATTCCAACCATCCCAAAGATTCGGAATCGAATTTGGTTAATTTGCCAGATGGAAAAATTAACGAGTTTAGTTAATGATACTGGTGACAATTTTCTAAAAGTCTGGACGCCTTGGCTGGCACAGACAGATATCCCGGGGATTGAGAGGTCCTCAATATGGCTCTAATAACAGTAGGTGCGTTCTCCTTGGGAGGGGCTTACAGGAAGTATTCTATTCACCCAGGACCCCTTATAGCAGCATTATAACATAAGTAATAAGAGAGACGACTCAGCTTGCAAACATATGTGATGCTTAGCACGGAGCCACGTGTCGCACCTACTACCAACGCACTCCCCCTACCTCACCCCCAACCTACCCCTTTCCCCTCCCCATCCCGCCTCAACCTTCCTTTTTTTTTTTTTTTCTGTGAGTATGTATTGTCTCCCCTTTTAAGTTGAGTTATATGTGTCTGTTTGTCCATTTAAGTAGAGTCGGCTTGGACTATATAGTCCACACCAAAGTACCCAGAAGACCGCGTCCCGAAGCACATCAGGGCCTCGTTGTTACTTATATAATTGTTAAAATATTGTTTGCATACAAGACAAAAGTATTCTGTAATGTATTTTATGCTGTCTTGATTCAATAAAATTTAAGTTATAAAAAAAAAAAAAAGATGCATGAATGATTGTTAAATGCTAATTATGCCTAGTGTAAAACTTGGATTAAATTCCGTGGGTGATTAATGTGCATGTAATGTTTCAAAGGTGATTTTGTAAATGATTAAATAGACAAATATTGTTATACATTGTGATTAATAAACATATATATAAGACAGTGCAATTTAGTGTCTGTGTTCCCTATTATACATATTCTAAAGTGTTAGATAAGGTTTAGTGAGTAAATATGCGCTTATTTGCACACTGATTTTTGATTAATATTAATAATAAGAATAGTTAAAATCAAAATATATTTTCACATATAGTAGGTAATAATTTATATTAATATTGTAGCCTTTTGATATACAAAGTTTAGTACCATGAGGTGTACAAACTTTAAACAAATGTCTTAAAATGGTATCTTATATAAGTATAAATACATTTCTATATATACTTCCGTATAGATTCGTGCTGTACAATAGCCTGAAGCACCAAATGTTATATTAAACTAGATAGTGCAGTTTTTATTGCTATATGAAGCCTTTAGAATGTATTGTATCATTTATTTTAAAAATATAGTCATAAAATAATTTATTTCACATATGCTAGAAGGTAATATCGCATGAACTATTAATGCAAATGTGGTAACCTTATTATATACAAAGTTTAATATAGTGCACAAATTTTAATCAAATATATTAAAAGAGTGTCTAATACATAATAAAAGTATAGAAATATATTCTTATATACTTCTGTATAATACATTCGTGCTGTAAACTAAAACACCAAATGTTGTGTTAAAATACTGTAGCTATTGCAATCTTTTATACTGCTACATGAAGCCTTACGCATGTATTATGTCATGTCATTTCACAGCAAGATAGTGCATAAACTTAAAACATACAATTTTACAGTGCAGTTTCAAACTTATATATTAAAAAATTAAGTATTTTGGTTTGGTATCATAAGTGGGTCATACTGTATCTGTAAAAAAGATCAGAAATGATAATGGTGAATTCACATGTGTGATATTCCATATTGACATTACTTTCAAGAAATTGTCAAATTAGTGCGAAAAACACCATATTGTGATTTTTATTGTGCACTATGCATATAGTATTAGTTGTGATGTATAAGGAGACGGGGAGGAGGGGGGGGGTGAGTGGGAAAGATTTGAGAAAAAGATCGAGGAGAGACGGAGGATGCTGGAACTTATATAAACGACCCCAGGTCTATGTCTATATTCAGACATTTTGGGGTCAAAGTTTTTAGTTTATATATCCAGTATGTTTCTCTTTGACAGAGTTTCTTTAGTCTGTCTCCGCCTCTCCAATTTCTATTCCCTTGAATGTTAGGCCTTCTGGGTTTCCTTCATGGTGTAAACTGAAGTGTCTAGAGACGCTGTGTGTTAACACCTGCTTTCGAATGTTGCCCATGTGCTCCAATATGCGTACCCTCAGTGGTCTTGAGGTACGTCCTACATATTGGAGACCACATGGGCAGGTAAGCAGGTAAACAACATAATCTGTTCGGCAACTGATTGCTTGTTTAATTTTAAATTCTTCTTTTGTTATATGTGAATTAAAAGCTGCCTTGTCACCCTTCATTACCTGTTTACAGGCCTTACAACTAATGCAGTTAAAAAAACCTATTGGGGGGGTAGCCAATTTTTACTATTTTCTTTTATTTCTTTTCGGAATGTGCTTGGCGCTAATTGTGCTTTAATGCAAGGGGCCTTTCTGAAAATTACTTTTGGGATTGGTGGGATATGTCCCTTTAAAATGGGGTCCATTTGTACGACGTGCCAGTGTTTTTGTACAATCTTTTTGACTTTGGCAGCATCAGAACTGTAATGAATGCTGTAGAGAAGGTGGTGTCAGTTCGTTTATTGGTTGGTTTTAGCAAAGTCTCCCTTGGGATCAAGTTGATTTGATCAACTGCTTTATTTAACAACTGGTGTTCATAACCTCTTTCCAGAAATCTATCTTGTAGTGTATTTGACTGTTCTTTGAAAACCTCTATGTCAGAGCAATTCCTCTTAATCCTCCTAAATTGGCCGTGGGGGATGTTGCTAAGCCATCTTGGGTGATGGCAACTTGAAGTTAGTAGAAAATTGTTTGCATCTGTTTTCTTAAAATAGGTTTTTGTTTTGATTTCGCTATTTTCCACATAAATAGTGAGGTCTAAAAAGTTGATAGTGTTAAAACTGTATTCTGAGGTGAATTCCAAATTTACTGTATTGTCATTTATGTATCTAATGAACTCTTTCAGGTCCTCTTCACTCCCTTTCCATATGAACAAGACGTCGTCTATGTAGCGATGCCATGAGACCAAGTTTGCACTGAAGAGGTGGGTGGACCAAATTGTCGTTTCTTCCCAATCTGCCATAAAAATGTTTGCAAAACTGGGTGCAAACTTGGTCCCCATCGCAGTGCCACATAGCTGGAGGAATATTTCGTCATTGAACCAGAATACATTGTGTTTCAAAATGAAGTTAATGCTATCTAGTATAAAGGTTCGTTGCTCATCCCTGATAGTGGTGTCTTTTGAGATAATATTATCGATCGCACTGATACCATCCGAGTGATGGATGCACGTATATAGAGATTTAACATCACACGTGGCCAGCATAAAGCCATTCTGCCATTTTATCTCCCCCAATACTGTCGCGGCCGAGTTTATTCGAGCATTTGCCCGGTCTCGGCCGCGACAGTAACCGGGCGCGCGCCGGGGTGTCCCGAACGCGCGCCGAAGCCTCGGAGGAGCGGCCCTCCGATCGGGGCTTCTCCCTCGCCTCTCCGGGTCCGCCGGGCCCCCCGGAACCCCCCACCGCCGTCCCATAGATCACGGCACACCAGGGCTCCCTCGGGGCATGCGCGCAGAGGGCGCAGGCACCCGATGAAGCGTGACAGCGCATCGGTGACGCGCGGCACGCCGAGGGAGTGGGGCTAGCAAGCCGGGGCAACTAGCCCTGCTCGAATAAATCGTGTCGGTAGTGTATGTATAGAACTTGCATTGTATCTTTAAGGTATGATCTGCCCTTAATAGCATACTTCTGGAGGAAGACATCTAGGTATTCGGATAGATTCTGTGTAAGGGAACCGATACCCGATATAATCGGTCTTCCTGGGGGTGCCTCCAAACATTTGTGTATCTTGGGTAAAAAATAAAAAATGGGTAAGATGGGTTTGTCTCTGTGAATATATCCCCATTCTTTCTTGGTCAATATACCAATAGTTTTCCCCCTGTTGAGTATTTCATCTAATTCTCGTTTATGGTTTGGGGTTGGGTCTCTGTTTAATTTTTGATATGTTTTATCGTCCCACAAAATTCGTCCTGCTTCATGTAGATAATAATCCGTGTCCATCACTACCACGCCTCCACCTTTATCGGCTGGCTTGATAGTGATGGATCTATCCTCTGTTAATATCTTAAGAGCTTCTTTTTCTTCCTTACTGAGGTTGTCCCTAGAGTGTTTCTTTTGCTCTGTTAGTTTCTCTAAATCCTCCGAAATGAGTTGATGATAAACCTCTAAAAAATGTCCCTTGCTGTTGCTTGGGTTAAAATTGGATTTCTCTCTCAATTCTGAGTGTACGAAATTGGTCTCTGGATTTTCTGTTGGTGATGTAGTTTGGCATGCCCCTAATACTTCCCTACTATGGGCATCTTTATTGAGAAAGAATCTTTTCATAGTCAATTGTCTGAGGAATTTATTAGCGTCTATAAATGTATTGAAACCGCTTGCTTTGGTAGTGGGCGCAAAATTCAGGCCCCTAGCTATTACACTTAGTTGATTTTTGGTGAGTATTTTTTTTACTGATATTAAAGACTCCCTTTACTTCTGAAAACCTGCCCTGTTTGCTGCCATCGAGGACTGTAGTGCTGCAGTCCAACAGTAGAGAATGTGCAGCGCACAGCGTCCAGGCAAGAGGCAGGTCTTGCAAAAAATCTCTTTATTTGAAAGTCATAAAAACAAGGGGTGCAACCCTTCAACGCCTTTCGTGCCTAGCACTTTATCAAGAAGTGCTTTTACACGGTACACAGTGCATTTAAATACCACTGACTGCCTGATCTCGCGATACCTGTGACGTCACAACTCAACTGAGCCATTGAAAATCGCATCCATGGCGCATTCGCCCCACGTACAGGTACAGGAGAATAACGCGCCGTGTGTCAGTCCTCACATCATCCCGGGAAGCACGCCCACTGGGGAGTACACCTGATTTGAGTGATAAACCCTGACAGCGGCTTGAAAACTCACCTGTCTTGCCGGTACGCGCATGCGCGGGGGATCAATATCCAAAAAGGAAAAAATGTTTAAACGGGCCAAAAAAAAAAAAATCCCCTATCCCATATATATACATATGTAGTGGTGCAGGTCTGACTGACAGTTTTGCGCACCATCCCACTGTACTGTATATGTTTCTTTAATAAAGGAGATGTTTCGTTCGTATACTGCATTTTATGAATTAATTTTTTTTTGTAATCACAGGTAAGACCATACTGTTGTGCTGAACTGTATTGTACTCTAGATGTTTTGACCTGCTGTACTTAAATAAAGGAGATGAGTTGTGTGTTTTTTTACTTGTATTTAAAAGAAATGTTTTAAGGTTGTCCTGAAAACCTGCCCTGTTTGCTGCCCTCGAGGACTGTACTGGTGCAGACTGTTTTGCACACCATCCCACTGTACAGTATACAGTATGTTTTGACTTGTCATTCTTTAATAAAGGAGATGTTGCGTTTTGCTTATTTTATGAATAAAGAATAAATGTTTTCACACATGTAGCAGTAAATCATACACCTGTTGATGTTTTGAATTGCTGTGCACTTAAAATGTTTCTACATTGTACAGTATTTGTAAATAAATGTTTTTGTACTTACTCCACCAATAAAAGAACATGTTGATTTGTCTTACATTATTTCCATTTGCTCCTTTGCTACTGTAACAAAATACAGTGTTTCTAGAATGTCGAGGCATGCTGCACTGTATACTGTAGGCATGCTCAGTATAAGAGTATTAAAAAAAATAGAAGACACAAACTGTACTGTATGTACTGGCACTGTATACTGTAGAAGACACATAATGTATGTGATACATGTAGAATAAATGCATAGTTTTTATTTTTTCGGGTTTATTACACAGTTTACTGTACTGTATATAAAAAAGTATTGTACAATATACTGTACGGCCGGAAAACATCAGCATACTGTTTCAGGTACAGTATTCTATCCTAATCAATAACAACGGCAACTAAACTGTAGACTCCGGTACGTGGGTTTTTAAATCCGATTCAGCAATGTGCAGGCATTGTTACACAAAGCTTAAGTTTTAAAGCTTTAAAAGGAAGACTATTGAATCAATCTCATCTCATCGCTTTCCTCAGGTAAAAACATATTCCAAATTGTCTGTCTGTAAATCATCCCCTGATGTCTTAATTTAATTCAGCTTTCACACTTGTGCAAGACAACACCCAATCTTAGAAAACCATTTACTTAAACGTCCCTCACATGTGCTAATTAAGTTTGTTGTGCTAGCCAGGTGACTTCGTAAAGGTATATAAGTAAACTCATAGCAGCCTTAGCTGCCTGCAGCCGTGCTTCCAAGCAGATATGCTTTTAAGTAGATATGTTTCAAGTATTTATGAAGTTTAAAAAGGAAGTTCACAAAGAAGTGGAAAAGTGGACAACATCTACTACTTTTGATTCCTGCTTTTGATCTACGTTGGAAAGGAGGATATTATCTATCCCAGACTGCACATCTCAACACTTAACTATTGCTGTGATGCCGCCTTTATTTTTGGTATTTGCTGTAACCTCACTCATTTTCAAATTATGCACTTCCTTCCACCAGTCTCCTTATGTCTCTAACTCTATTTATATATCTCCAACTCTCCTCTCTTCCCCACTTCTCAGTTCACATGAACTCCTTTCTTACCTGCGTCCTCTGACACCACACAGCTATACATCCTGCACTAAAACACACCCCTACAAATCATCCTCACACATCCTCTTTCTATCCATGCTTCTCCTCCTTGCTTCTGGGGATATCTCTCCCAATCCTGGTCCCTGTATTATTTCTACTTGCTCTCGTCCTCGTCTCCCACATGGAACTTCTACTCCTTCTGGTATCAACCCCTCCAACCTCATACCCATCCCCTGCCACCCTCCCTCCTCTCTCCCTTTCTCCTGTGCCCTTTGGAATGCTCACTCCCTTTCTAACAAGTTCCTCTCTGTGCATGACTTCTTTCTCTCTCACTCCCTGCTTCTCTTTGCTATAACTGAGACCTGGCTCACTCAGTCTGACTCTGCTCTGGAAGCTGCCCTCTCCTACGGTGGCCTTTCCTTCTCCCGCACTCCGTGCCCTGATGGCAGGGATGGAGGCATGGGGCTCCTGCTCTCCTCTCTCTGCCGTTACCAACCCCTTCCTATTCCCCCCTCTCTTGCTTTTCCGTCCTTTGAGGTTCACACTGTCCAGATCTTCTCTCCTCTCCCTGTCCATGTGGTGGTCATCTATCGCCCACCTACCTCTACTCATCCCCCATCTGTCTTTCTCTCTCACTTTGAATCCTGGCTCTCTTTCTTTCTCTCCTCAGACTCCCCTGTTCTTCTCCTTGGGGACTTCAATTGCCACATTGATGACCCCTCTCTCCCTTGGGTTTCCCGCTTTCTTTCTCTAAACTCTTCTTTTGGCCTTCAACAGTGGACTGCAGCCAGCACCCTCAAGGATGGCCACTACTTAGACCTGGTTTTCACTAAAAACTTCTCTCTCTGATTTCTCCATTTCCCCTTTTCCTCTCTCTGACCATCACCTCATCTCATTCTCTCTATCTCGCTTCTCCCCTTCTCCACCTCCATCTACCCCCCGGTTCTGCAGAAACCTGCGCTCTATTCACTTACCTGACTTTGAGTCCACTTTACGCTCCTCCCTCTCCTCTCTCAGCTCTGCTACAGACCCTGACAACCTGGTCAGGAACTACAACTCTGCCTTGTCCTCCTCTCTTGATCTACATGCCCCGCTTTCTCTCTGCCGCACTCGCCCTTCTAACCCTAGACCCTGGCTAAATTCCCACACACACATGCTGCGTTCCTCCACTCGTTCCTCCGAACGCCTCTGGAGGAAATCTCATACTCTCGCAGACTTCCTTCACTACACATTTATGCTATCCTGTTTCAACTCTGCCATCTCGTAAGCTAAACAAGCCTACTTTTCTTCACTAATCAACATGCACAAGTCTAACCCACGCTGACTGTTCTCTGTCTTTGATACTCTACTCAAACCACCCTCGGCTGCCTCTCCTTCCTCCATCTCCGCTCAGGACTTTGCTGACTATTTTAAGGAAAAGGTGGAATCCATACGGCAGAACATCCCCTCTGTTTCTCCCTCCCATCCTACACTTCTTCCTAACTCTCCACCTGCCTTCTTTTACTCTTTTTCCACTGTCTCAGAGGAGGATGTGTCACTGTTGATCGCCTCTTCTCCCTCTACCACTTGCCCTCTTGACCCCATTCCCTCCCATCTCCTAAAACCTCTTGCTCCTACTATAATCCCTATGCTCACACACATTTTTAACTTCTCCCTCTGCTCTGGAACCTTTCCATCCTCCTTCAAACATGCAACAGTCATACCATTACTCAAAAACACCAAGCTTGACCCTACCTGTCTTTTAACTATCGACCTGTCTCCCTCCTGCCTTTTGCCTCTAAACTCCTTGAACGTCTTGTATTCTCTCGATTGCTCCATTTTCTCAACACCTATTCTCTCCTATACCCTCTACAATCTGGCTTCCGCACTGCTCACTCCACGGAAACAGCCCTCACTAAAATAACTGGCGACCTCCATGCTGCCAAAGACAGAGGGCATTACACTATGCTCATATTACTCGGCCTCTCTGCAGCATTTGACACCGTGGACCACCCTCTTCTCCTTCACATTCTCCATACTCTTAGTAATCGGAACAAAGCTCTATCCTGGATCTCATTCTACCTCTCCCATCATACTTTCAGTGTCTCTTCTGCTAACACCTCCTCCTCTATTGATCCCTCTGTGGGGGTACCCCAGGGCTCTATCCTGGGACCTCTTCTCTTTTCTCTGTACACACTCTCTCTAGGTGATCTAATAACATCTTTTGGGTTTAATTATCACCTCTATGCTGATGACACACAAATATACTTTTCAACACCCGACCTTACACCTGCTGTACAAACCAAAGTTTCGGAATGACTCTCTGCTATATCATCCTGGATGGCCCTCTGCCGCCTTAAACTCAACATGGCTAAAACAGAGCTCCTCATACTTCCTCCCAAACCTGGCCCTACTACCTTCTTCCACATTACTGTTAGAACAATGATCATTCACCCAGTAGCCCAAGCACGCTGCCTAGGGGTCACACTCGACTCCTCTCTAACATTCGCCCCTCACATTCAAAACATTTCTAAAACCTGTCACTTTTTCCTCCTCAATATAACAAAGATACGCCCTTTCCTTAGTTGCTCGACTGCTAAAACCCTGACTCAGGCCCTCATTCTCTCTCGTCTTGATTACTGTAACCTCCTGCTGTCCGGTCTTCCTGCCTCTCACCTGTCTCCCCTACAATCTATCCTAAACGCTGCTGCCAGAATCACTCTATTCTTTCCTAGATCTGTCTCAGCATCTCCCCTCATGAAATCCCTCTCCTGGCTTCCGATCAAATCCCGCATCTCAAACTCCATTCTTCTCCTCACTTTTAAAGCTTTACACTCTTCTGCCCCTCCTTACATCTCAGCCCTAATTTCTCGTTATGCACCATCCAGACTCTCGCATTCTTCTCAAGGATGTCTTCTTTCTACCCCCTTTGTATCTAAAGCCCTCTCCCACCTTAAACCCTTTTCACTGACTGCCCCACACCTCTGGAATGCCCTTCCCCTCAGTACCCAACTAGCACCCTCTCTATCCACCTTTAAGACCCACCTTAAGAAACACTTGCTTAAAGAAGCATATGAATAGCACTGTGGATATTCTGAACACATGATACATAAAGCTTGGCCCCCTACAGACGTACTTACCAGAACTCCCTCCTACTGTCTCTGTACGTTCTCCCTACCTACCAATTAGACTGTAAGCTCCTCGGGCAGGGACTCCTCTTCCTTAATGTTACTTTAATATCTAAAGCACTTATTCCCATGCTCTGTTATTTATTTGATTACCACATGTATTACTACTGTGAAGCGCTATGTACATTAATGGCGATATATAAATAAAGACATACAATACAATATAAGTGTCACGGTGAGATTATGGCAGGCTGTATAAGTCACACATAAATATATATAACAGATGATATATATTTATCACTGGATCTGAACCGGGACGAGTCTTAGATATAATAAAGTATATTTATTCCTTTGGATAGGTGAACACACGAATAATACAGTAACAGACAAGAAGTACACTTACTTTGGGGTTGGGGAATGAGAAGTAAATAGCATAGCAATTCTCTCGCAATCAGGTAGCCATCAGATGATAAATTGAAGACAAAGGATACAGGGTGAACATCAGTTTATAAACCTTTTGTGCCCTATCCTTAACCTTGAGTACCGTAGATTGGTTTTCAATTAACTCCAGCCAGTGGTTAACGTGGGAACACTTTTTTACCCATGCCCCCCGGCCAGTTGGGATATGCGCAGTAGAGCTCTGGGGTCCCATTTCTATAACCCCTGCTCTATATCAGGAATGCCAGCTAGTCTACCAAATGGAGTACCTGGCAGGAAATCCTTTGTTGTGAGGTGTGAAATGGAACACTTGAAGACTGCCCTGGATTGAGGATGCTCCACCCTCATGCAAACAGTGGAGGTGACAAAATCCTTTGAAACATACTCAGGTCCTAGACATGGGGTCGCCTTTCTGGCCATATGCTACTCTGGTATGCAAAGGAATTTCCTCTGAGTTTTACCCATATCTTGGAATACAGAATGTTGGATAAAACATGAACATATTAAAATATCAGGTTCCTTTGGGTCCAGCAGGTCCAAACTTCCCTGTTCTCAATGCCGGAACTGGGACACCCTATGGTCCAATTTGCGACCTGCTACGACCTGGGAAACAAGAGATACACAAATACACTTAAAAACCGTTTTACATTTTAATACACAAAACTCCGCTGTAAATCAAATCACGGTTTTTCACTAAATCCCCATTGAAAACAACGGGTTCCGCCGCCATAGACTCTCAATGGCAAACTGCCGCCATTGGTGGCTATGGGAATCCCCGCCATATACTTTCAACGGGGCGATGCCGCCGTTGAAGTCAATGGGGGTTTTCCGCCGTAGCCGGTCAATGGGGTTTGGCCGCCATTGAAGTCTATGGGAAAAATCCAGAACTTTCAAGGGGGTTCATACTCCGTCGGGTTGGTCCCAGAGGGTCAAAGATGGTTCTGCAGTGATGCCGGAGCAGTGGCTACAGACACCCCAAACCCTAACTCTCTGGACCCTCCGAAACCGGAGCTATGGAATACCAAATTTCTGCATTTGACACTTAGCCGTTTTCCTGAGCTGTTTCTGCCGCCGCCATTGGAACCTATGGTGCGGCCCGCTCTCCTCGGTTCGACCCTTATCGGGGGTCCAGGATACGGGGACCCGGTTGTGGTCGAGTGGGGGGAGGTCTAGGAACTAGGGTCAGAAAGAATTTTATTCCTAGGGGCCCTAGAACTGTTTATTCCCACGCCACTTGTCGTTGAACTTGACCTGTAAGTGATCAAAGCTCTCCTATTGAAAATGTATCCGCTTTGCGGTTAAGCGGTTTGGACTGCAGCCAACTTGTTCCTGGAAAGCTCTCTCAAGGGTTTCTCCATTGAAGTCAATGAGCCCATTGACTTTCAATGGGAAACCGCCGCTCTCCCTCTCGGACGCCATCTGCTGGTCTTCTCAAGAACCGGACTCCCCAGCAAGATTCACCATTAAGAAGCATTGAGCCCTAATGGCGGCCTATGGGAACCTGCAAAATGGTGCCTGAAAAGGCGGGAAAATTACACAAAGGGCTATAATCACTATACCACTATTAACCCTTGTGCTCCCGGATGGATCCCAGTGTGTGTGGGCTGCAGACCAGATGTTACATTAAAACAGAAAAAAACAGGGGAATACACATGTACATGTCATTACAGGGGTTAAATCACCGTTCTGGGTCTTAGCCCAGTTAACCCTTTGATTCCCGGGGGAGGTCAGGGGATGGCCAAATGGGGTGTAACCCCTTTAATCCCGGGCCACCCCCTTTCTCCCTCTACAATAAGGTTTGCAGTCACTCAGATCTTTTTTTTCTACCTACTGCAGCTGGAGCTTGACAAGGTCCGGGAGGAGTACCTGCAGCTGCAGGTCCGAAATAAAGAGAATGAAACACATTTAAGCTTTGTTCTGAGTCAGATGGGAGATATGGAGTTGAGACTCAACTCCAAAGAAGCTGAACTAATAACTGCATTGAGTGGGAAAAGAAGTGCAGAAAGACAGCTTCAATAGCTAAAAACTCAAATAGCTGGTCTTTTTTAGAATTTAAGTGATACTGTACCACGAAACATAAGTCACAAAAAGGGACCACAGAGAGTGAACTTAATGTCCCCATTGACTCGAATGGAGAGTCTGATGCACCCGTGCCTGAGGCTCGTGTTCCTGATGTCCATGCCCCTGCAATTGAGTTGAACGTACCCATCGGGAAATTCCTGATTCCAAAACTAAAAAAGATATGTTGGTCACAAAAAGTGACCACAGAAAGTCAACTAGATGTCCCTACTGACGCATATGAAGAGCCTGATGTATCTGTACCGATGCCCCTTCTATGACGTTAGACGGACCCCTTGTGAAGTTCCTTGAAATGCCTAATATACCTGATGCTAATGCCTACGCTCCTGTGATGAGGATAATTGCACCTCTCACAGATTTCCCATCAGCACTTGACGTACACATTAAGTTGGCCTTTCATCAAGGTTTACCTGAAGAGTCTGGAGGGTTATCTGGAGTTGTTGCTGATTCCTATGTTCCTGCGAAAAATGGAGTGGTTTCCGAAGGCCATCGTGAGTCAGTTTCCATCAGGGACACCCCGCTAAACCTGGAGGGTCGTCAGGAGGATCTACTGGCTCCTTTGCTCCTGCAGTGAAGACAAGCGCACGTTCTTCTGTTTGTTTACAAGAATCTGATATGTCCTCTGCTGAGCCTGTGACCTACTCGGCAAAGTCAAGCTTACTGCTCATGGATTCGCTGGCTCTTGGGTTGATGCATCCTAACATTTCAACTGTTCTGAGAGAGAACTGAATTCCTCTGTCTGCTTTCTGATGGACTTTTTCAGTCTGTGCCTGTGAAGTACCCTCTGCCCGCTGACAAACAGCCAGAGGTCGGTTATCTTGAGTCCACTTTTCATCAAGGCCTCTGGGAAGAGCCTGGAGGATTGTCCAGAGAATGCTCTCGAGAGGGGGGAGTAATGTCAGGGTCTCCTAGACATCCTGCTCCTAGCCATAGTTCCTTTCCTTGTCCACCGGGGTGTGCTGCTGCTTTCTGTCTGCTCTGGGGTTTGTCTGTCTTTCTGTCTCCTCTTGCTGCTCCTGTTCTCTGTCCTTATAGTTCCTGCTTCCTGTTGGGCCTTTGCCTTTGCTTTGTGTCAGACTCCATGCCTATGCTTCTGCCGAAGCTTGTTCCTGTATCTGTTGCTATACCAGTCCTGTATTGAAGTCATGTTCATATTAAAGGCCCTTGCTATTTAACTAGATTGCCTCAGCCTCTTTCCTGCTAGCAAGTCCCAGATCTGTTCCTGCTCCCCTGCCCAGTTCTTGCTCCACTGTTCTGCTCCTGCCTTCCTGTTGCCATACGACGATCCTGCTTGCTGCCTTCCACTAAACCCTGCTTGCCAACGATGACCCTGCTTGCTGCCTGCCCCCGACACATGTTTCGTTCGTCACGGAACTTCCTCTGGGTAGGCGTGTCCCAGCTTTCATCAGCTTTTTATGGCAATTGGTTGCCATGGCAATGTATTTAAATGCCACTATTTGCTGCAGGGAATCACCTATTAAAATGAAACTTTATTGTTTCCATTAACACAATGTGTAAAACTGATATGACTAAACTGTCATAAGAGAAAGTGAATGATTATCAATGTTATTTTAGTAAGTTGAAAAAGCTATGTCATAAATTTGGCAAGCTTGTATTGGAATAATGCCTTGGAAGCAGAGTTTTTTTTAAAGGGACTTAGCTGTAGTTTGACACATTTGTATATTGAATATATAAATATATAACTTTTATTTATAGAAACAACAGAGGGATAGGGAGTGATCACATGACCATACCAATTGAATAATGTAGTCAAATATATAAGTGAGGTAATCAAAGAGATGGGTGCAAACTGTGAACTGAAAAGTGAATCAGAAAAAGGGGGGAAGGGAAACACAAAATGAATGTGCACCCTAAAAGAATTCACTTATATGCACACCAAACTAGTGTAAAAATTAACTTTTAATACATTTCCTTAAAACATATATTACCAAAGTAATGTGTAATGTGAATTAAAAATATATTAAATCAGAGCTATCTGGCATCCATGTCTTTGATTATTGAGTCGTGCTGTCCCAGATGACCACTTAATGTTGGTGGGATACAAAAAACAGGGGATGCTAAGAGTCAGGGTGTTAACCCCTCTGGAGCAACGATGAGACCCAGTAGTAGGAGTATGTAGTTGTTCGCAAGTGGGTGGCCAACGGATTAAGCTTCCTTGCTAGATGGACCAGCACTGCGCACTGCAATAGAGGCTTAGGTGTGTTGAAGTAAAAGTGCCTGAATAATAAAGCTAGCACATACAGTGTAATGATGGTACAGACACTGCAACATAAGACTGCCAGACACAGCAGTGCTGGGGTGAATAGCACAGTGATGAATGTGAAAACGCCTCACATAGAGTGCAAGGAAAGCAGGCACACAAACTATGGAAATAAATAAATGAATGACTAACTGCTAGGGTCTACAAAGTTAGAACCAGGAGACTACAGACACTACATTAAAACAGCTCCAAGTAGGTGACTGACAACATTGCGCGTCCAACGCGCATTTCCCTCCAGCAAAGGAGCTTCTTCAGGGACAAATTTTTACTGGGGGAGAGAGGTCTGAACCCTTTTATACCCTTGCAATACCCTAATTACAAAATCAATAGCTATCAGCTGTTGCACATGCGCACTGATCTCACTCATAAACTGACTAAGCAAAGTACTCAAACACCAATAAATGCAATATCAGAGAAAACCCCATTGTTTGTACCTTTATTGGGCATATTTCCATCATAAACCGGCTGTTCGTGAAGTTTATAAAGCCATAAACCGTGATCGCCACATACAATATCTAGTGCGCATGCGCAGGGACTTAGACAATATTTCAATTCTAGTCCGTGCGTCCCGCGCATGCGCGGGAACTTAGATGTAATTTCATGCTTTTCCGTACCTAATGCGCATGCGCGAGGACATAGAAAACATTTCTATATTGGTCCGAGTACATTGCGCATGCGCGATTACTTAGACATGATTTCGATTGGGTGCATACACAGGCGCGCATGCGCTGGACCTTATACAACATTAAATGTACGGATCGGCGTAAGGCATTATACCATACCGCCGCGCATGCGCAAGAACTTAGAAATTGTGGAAGAGCCTCCCTCCGCCATTGTGCGCATGCGTAGGGACTTAGAAATAATTCCGGACACTTGCATAGTGCGCTTGTGCGATCTGCGCATGCGTAAAAACTTAGAATTTATTACATTTGGTCTTTATGTATTGCGCATGCGTGAACACTTAGAAATTCTTCGCGATTCCTGGCAGTTAGTATAGCGCATGCCCTCACTAAAATAACTGGCGACCTCCATGCTGCCAAAGACAGAGGGCATTACACTATGCTCATATTACTCGGCCTCTCTGCAGCATTTGACACCGTGGACCACCCTCTTCTCCTTCACATTCTCCATACTCTTAGTAATCGGAACAAAGCTCTATCCTGGATCTCATTCTACCTCTCCCATCATACTTTCAGTGTCTCTTCTGCTAACACCTCCTCCTCTATTGATCCCTCTGTGGGGGTACCCCAGGGCTCTATCCTGGGACCTCTTCTCTTTTCTCTGTACACACTCTCTCTAGGTGATCTAATAACATCTTTTGGGTTTAATTATCACCTCTATGCTGATGACACACAAATATACTTTTCAACACCCGACCTTACACCTGCTGTACAAACCAAAGTTTCGGAATGTCACTCTGCTATATCATCCTGGATGGCCCTCTGCCGCCTTAAACTCAACATGGCTAAAACAGAGCTCCTCATACTTCCTCCCAAACCTGGCCCTACTACCTTCTTCCACATTACTGTTAGAACAATGATCATTCACCCAGTAGCCCAAGCACGCTGCCTAGGGGTCACACTCGACTCCTCTCTAACATTCGCCCCTCACATTCAAAACATTTCTAAAACCTGTCACTTTTTCCTCCTCAATATAACAAAGATACGCCCTTTCCTTTGTTGCTCGACTGCTAAAACTCTGACTCAGGCCCTCATTCTCTCTCGTCTTGATTACTGTAACCTCCTGCTGTCCGGTCTTCCTGCCTCTCACCTGTCTCCCCTACAATCTATCCTAAACGCTGCTGCCAGAATCACTCTATTCTTTCCTAGATCTGTCTCAGCATCTCCCCTCATGAAATCCCTCTCCTGGCTTCCGATCAAATCCCGCATCTCAAACTCCATTCTTCTCCTCACTTTTAAAGCTTTACACTCTTCTGCCCCTCCTTACATCTCAGCCCTAATTTCTCGTTATGCACCATCCAGACTCTCGCATTCTTCTCAAGGATGTCTTCTTTCTACCCCCTTTGTATCTAAAGCCCTCTCCCACCTTAAACCCTTTTCACTGACTGCCCCACACCTCTGGAATGCCCTTCCCCTCAGTACCCAACTAGCACCCTCTCTATCCACCTTTAAGACCCACCTTAAGAAACACTTGCTTAAAGAAGCATATGAATAGCACTGTGGATATTCTGAACACATGATACATAAAGCTTGGCCCCCTACAGACGTACTTACCAGAACTCCCTCCTACTGTCTCTGTACGTTCTCCCTACCTACCAATTAGACTGTAAGCTCCTCGGGCAGGGACTCCTCTTCCTTAATGTTACTTTAATATCTAAAGCACTTATTCCCATGCTCTGTTATTTATTTGATTACCACATGTATTACTACTGTGAAGCGCTATGTACATTAATGGCGATATATAAATAAAGACATACAATACAATATAAGTGTCACGGTGAGATTATGGCAGGCTGTATAAGTCACACATAAATATATATAACAGATGATATATATTTATCACTGGATCTGAACCGGGACGAGTCTTAGATATAATAAAGTATATTTATTCCTTTGGATAGGTGAACACACGAATAATACAGTAACAGACAAGAAGTACACTTACTTTGGGGTTGGGGAATGAGAAGTAAATAGCATAGCAATTCTCTCGCAATCAGGTAGCCATCAGATGATAAATTGAAGACAAAGGATACAGGGTGAACATCAGTTTATAAACCTTTTGTGCCCTATCCTTAACCTTGAGTACCGTAGATTGGTTTTCAATTAACTCCAGCCAGTGGTTAACGTGGGAACACTTTTTTACCCATGCCCCCCGGCCAGTTGGGATATGCGCAGTAGAGCTCTGGGGTCCCATTTCTATAACCCCTGCTCTATATCAGGAATGCCAGCTAGTCTACCAAATGGAGTACCTGGCAGGAAATCCTTTGTTGTGAGGTGTGAAATGGAACACTTGAAGACTGCCCTGGATTGAGGATGCTCCACCCTCATGCAAACAGTGGAGGTGACAAAATCCTTTGAAACATACTCAGGTCCTAGACATGGGGTCGCCTTTCTGGCCATATGCTACTCTGGTATGCAAAGGAATTTCCTCTGAGTTTTACCCATATCTTGGAATACAGAATGTTGGATAAAACATGAACATATTAAAATATCAGGTTCCTTTGGGTCCAGCAGGTCCAAACTTCCCTGTTCTCAATGCCGGAACTGGGACACCCTATGGTCCAATTTGCGACCTGCTACGACCTGGGAAACAAGAGATACACAAATACACTTAAAAACCGTTTTACATTTTAATACACAAAACTCCGCTGTAAATCAAATCACGGTTTTTCACTAAATCCCCATTGAAAACAACGGGTTCCGCCGCCATAGACTCTCAATGGCAAACTGCCGCCATTGGTGGCTATGGGAATCCCCGCCATATACTTTCAACGGGGCGATGCCGCCGTTGAAGTCAATGGGGGTTTTCCGCCGTAGTCGGTCAATGGGGTTTGGCCGCCATTGAAGTCTATGGGAAAAATCCAGAACTTTCAAGGGGGTTCATACTCCGTCGGGTTGGTCCCAGAGGGTCAAAGATGGTTCCACAGTGATGCCGGAGCAGTGGCTACAGACACCCCAAACCCTAACTCTCTGGACCCTCCGAAACCGGAGCTATGGAATACCAAATTTCTGCATTTGACACTTAGCCGTTTTCCTGAGCTGTTTCTGCCGCCGCCATTGGAACCTATGGTGCGGCCCGCTCTCCTCGGTTCGACCCTTATCGGGGGTCCAGGATACGGGGACCCGGTTGTGGTCGAGTGGGGGGAGGTCTAGGAACTAGGGTCAGAAAGAATTTTATTCCTAGGGGCCCTAGAACTGTTTATTCCCACGCCACTTGTCGTTGAACTTGACCTGTAAGTGATCAAAGCTCTCCTATTGAAAATGTATCCGCTTTGCGGTTAAGCGGTTTGGACTGCAGCCAACTTGTTCCTGGAAAGCTCTCTCAAGGGTTTCTCCATTGAAGTCAATGAGCCCATTGACTTTCAATGGGAAACCGCCGCTCTCCCTCTCGGACGCCATCTGCTGGTCTTCTCAAGAACCGGACTCCCCAGCAAGATTCACCATTAAGAAGCATTGAGCCCTAATGGCGGCCTATGGGAACCTGCAAAATGGTGCCTGAAAAGGCGGGAAAATTACACAAAGGGCTATAATCACTATACCACTATTAACCCTTGTGCTCCCGGATGGATCCCAGTGTGTGTGGGCTGCAGACCAGATGTTACATTAAAACAGAAAAAAACAGGGGAATACACATGTACATGTCATTACAGGGGTTAAATCACCGTTCTGGGTCTTAGCCCAGTTAACCCTTTGATTCCCGGGGGAGGTCAGGGGATGGCCAAATGGGGTGTAACCCCTTTAATCCCGGGCCACCCCCTTTCTCCCTCTACAATAAGGTTTGCAGTCACTCAGATCTTTTTTTTCTACCTACTGCAGCTGGAGCTTGACAAGGTCCGGGAGGAGTACCTGCAGCTGCAGGTCCGAAATAAAGAGAATGAAACACATTTAAGCTTTGTTCTGAGTCAGATGGGAGATATGGAGTTGAGACTCAACTCCAAAGAAGCTGAACTAATAACTGCATTGAGTGGGAAAAGAAGTGCAGAAAGACAGCTTCAATAGCTAAAAACTCAAATAGCTGGTCTTTTTTAGAATTTAAGTGATACTGTACCACGAAACATAAGTCACAAAAAGGGACCACAGAGAGTGAACTTAATGTCCCCATTGACTCGAATGGAGAGTCTGATGCACCCGTGCCTGAGGCTCGTGTTCCTGATGTCCATGCCCCTGCAATTGAGTTGAACGTACCCATCGGGAAATTCCTGATTCCAAAACTAAAAAAGATATGTTGGTCACAAAAAGTGACCACAGAAAGTCAACTAGATGTCCCTACTGACGCATATGAAGAGCCTGATGTATCTGTACCGATGCCCCTTCTATGACGTTAGACGGACCCCTTGTGAAGTTCCTTGAAATGCCTAATATACCTGATGCTAATGCCTACGCTCCTGTGATGAGGATAATTGCACCTCTCACAGATTTCCCATCAGCACTTGACGTACACATTAAGTTGGCCTTTCATCAAGGTTTACCTGAAGAGTCTGGAGGGTTATCTGGAGTTGTTGCTGATTCCTATGTTCCTGCGAAAAATGGAGTGGTTTCCGAAGGCCATCGTGAGTCAGTTTCCATCAGGGACACCCCGCTAAACCTGGAGGGTCGTCAGGAGGATCTACTGGCTCCTTTGCTCCTGCAGTGAAGACAAGCGCACGTTCTTCTGTTTGTTTACAAGAATCTGATATGTCCTCTGCTGAGCCTGTGACCTACTCGGCAAAGTCAAGCTTACTGCTCATGGATTCGCTGGCTCTTGGGTTGATGCATCCTAACATTTCAACTGTTCTGAGAGAGAACTGAATTCCTCTGTCTGCTTTCTGATGGACTTTTTCAGTCTGTGCCTGTGAAGTACCCTCTGCCCGCTGACAAACAGCCAGAGGTCGGTTATCTTGAGTCCACTTTTCATCAAGGCCTCTGGGAAGAGCCTGGAGGATTGTCCAGAGAATGCTCTCGAGAGGGGGGAGTAATGTCAGGGTCTCCTAGACATCCTGCTCCTAGCCATAGTTCCTTTCCTTGTCCACCGGGGTGTGCTGCTGCTTTCTGTCTGCTCTGGGGTTTGTCTGTCTTTCTGTCTCCTCTTGCTGCTCCTGTTCTCTGTCCTTATAGTTCCTGCTTCCTGTTGGGCCTTTGCCTTTGCTTTGTGTCAGACTCCATGCCTATGCTTCTGCCGAAGCTTGTTCCTGTATCTGTTGCTATACCAGTCCTGTATTGAAGTCATGTTCATATTAAAGGCCCTTGCTATTTAACTAGATTGCCTCAGCCTCTTTCCTGCTAGCAAGTCCCAGATCTGTTCCTGCTCCCCTGCCCAGTTCTTGCTCCACTGTTCTGCTCCTGCCTTCCTGTTGCCATACGACGATCCTGCTTGCTGCCTTCCACTAAACCCTGCTTGCCAACGATGACCCTGCTTGCTGCCTGCCCCCGACACATGTTTCGTTCGTCACGGAACTTCCTCTGGGTAGGCGTGTCCCAGCTTTCATCAGCTTTTTATGGCAATTGGTTGCCATGGCAATGTATTTAAAAGCCACTATTTGCTGCAGGGAATCACCTATTAAAATGAAACTTTATTGTTTCCATTAACACAATGTGTAAAACTGATATGACTAAACTGTCATAAGAGAAAGTGAATGATTATCAATGTTATTTTAGTAAGTTGAAAAAGCTATGTCATAAATTTGGCAAGCTTGTATTGGAATAATGCCTTGGAAGCAGAGTTTTTTTAAAGGGACTTAGCTGTAGTTTGACACATTTGTATATTGAATATATAAATATATAACTTTTATTTATAGAAACAACAGAGGGATAGGGAGTGATCACATGACCATACCAATTGAATAATGTAGTCAAATATATAAGTGAGGTAATCAAAGAGATGGGTGCAAACTGTGAACTGAAAAGTGAATCAGAAAAAGGGGGGAAGGGAAACACAAAATGAATGTGCACCCTAAAAGAATTCACTTATATGCACACCAAACTAGTGTAAAAATTAACTTTTAATACATTTCCTTAAAACATATATTACCAAAGTACTGTGTAATGTGAATTAAAAATATATTAAATCAGAGCTATCTGGCATCCATGTCTTTGATTATTGAGTCGTGCTGTCCCAGATGACCACTTAATGTTGGTGGGATATAAAAAACAGGGGATGCTAAGAGTCAGGGTGTTAACCCCTCTGGAGCAACGATGAGACCCAGTAGTAGGAGTATATAGTTGTTCGCAAGTGGGTGGCCAACGGATTAAGCTTCCTTGCTACAGTAGATGGACCAGCACTGCACACTGCAATAGAGGCTTAGGTGTGTTGAAGTAAAAGTGCCTGAATAATAAAGCTAGCACATACAGTGTAATGATGGTACAGACACTGCAACATAAGACTGCCAGACACAGCAGTGCTGGGGTGAATAGCACAGTGATGAATGTGAAAACGCCTCACATAGAGTGCAAGGAAAGCAGGCACACAAACTATGGAAATAAATAAATGAATGACTAACTGCTAGGGTCTACAAAGTTAGAACCAGGAGACTACAGACACTACATTAAAACAGCTCCAAGTAGGTGACTGACAACATTGCGCGTCCAACGCGCGTTTCCCTCCAGCAAAGGAGCTTCTTCAGGGACAAATTTTTACTGGGGGAGAGAGGTCTGAACCCTTTTATACCCTTGCAATACCCTAATTACAAAATCAATAGCTATCAGCTGTTGCACATGTGCACTGATCTCACTCATAAACTGACTAAGCAAAGTACTCAAACACCAATAAATGCAATATCAGAGAAAACCCCATTGTTTGTACCTTTATTGGGCATATTTCCATCATAAACCGGCTGTTCGTGAAGTTTATAAAGCCATAAACCGTGATCGCCACATACAATATCTAGTGCACATGCGCAGGGACTAAGACAATATTTCAATTCTAGTCCGTGCGTCCCGTGCATGCGGGGGAACTTAGATGTAATTTCATGCTTTTCCGTACCTATTGCGCATGCGCGAGGACATAGAAAACATTTCTATATTGGTCCGAGTACATTGCGCATGCGCGATTACTTAGACATGATTTCGATTGGGTGCATACACAGGCGCGCATGCGCTGGACCTTATACAACATTAAATGTACGGATCGGCGTAAGGCATTATACCATACCGCCGCGCATGCGCAAGAACTTAGAAATTGTGGAAGAGCCTCCCTCCGCCATTGTGCGCATGCATAGGGACTTAGAAATAATTCCGGACACTTGCATAGTGCGCTTGTGCGATCTGCGCATGCGTAAAAACTTAGAATTTATTACATTTGGTCTTTATGTATTGCGCATGCGTGAACACTTAGAAATTCTTCGCGATTCCTGGCAGTTAGTATAGCGCATGCCCGGGGACTTAGGAATTATTTCAGAAACTGCCCAAACGTAATGCTCGTGCATGGGGATTCAAGATTACACAGGGGAGACAGATGTACATGGATAGAATTATAATTATGCACATACATAGGGTACTGAGTATAGATAGAGGATAAGGGTATACAGGACCTAAATTGCACATATTGTATTGGGTGATTATGCAAATAAAATGGTTTGCAATCCCCCATAAGTATATTATACAACACAATGTGTCAACTTACAATGCAGTGATAGATAAATCAATTAAACAATTCGAAAAAGTATGACTGTATATATGTGTATAATTTATTATCTCTACTCGTTATATATAGCGCATATACACACATTACACAGATACTAAACCCACTGCTGGGTTTAGAACTTAAGTATTATAGTCACTAGTCTAAATAATAATAATACTATAATCTATTTAATATTTCAATACCAAAAGCTGGAAATTGTCATAGTGGGCAATGAAAATACATAATGTGAATAGATAGCAGGATACATATGTTCGACCAAATAGTCCCTTGCTTAAATGAAGGGCGTAAAAGTAAACCCCTCATTGAGACCGTTAGGGCTCCTAGTTTTTAGCTTGTAAATCCATTCTGCTTCGATACGATGCCCATGAATTTGATGGCATTAATATCGCCGTCATGACATTGTGTGACGTGTCTAGCCACCGATGTCTCAGCAGAGTGTTTAATGGAGTTAATGTGTTCAAGAACACGTCTGCGTAGCTGTCTGGTCGTCTTGCCAACGTATCTCTTACCACAATTACATGTGATAAGATAGATAACGTTGGTGGTGCGACAATTGATAAAACTATCCACACAGAATTGTAAAGTATTGTCATGATTGTCGAATGTTTTGCCAACATTGATGTATCTGCACGCTTTACATCCCTGGCAGCGGTGCATGCCTTTCACGGGACTCAACCAAGTAGTGGTCCTAGACTGCTGGAAATGGCTGTTCACTAGAGAATCCCGTAGGTTCCTAGACCGCCTGCTGGTAATAGTGGGTCTAGGGCCTATAACCTTCGCCAGATCGTCATCTGCCTGAAGAAGATGCCAGTGTCTAGCAACGATCTGTTTAATAGCCCACCATCTTTTATTAAAGGTGCCAATGACTCTGATTGTTTTGTCCTGCACCTTCTCCTTATTACTGGACAGGAGTGAGGCCCTATCACTGTGTAATGCCCGATGATAAGCCTTGTTCAATGTTTTGATGCTATACCCACGGTTGAGGAACCTGGATCGAAGTTCTTTGGATTGAGTGGTAAATTCTTCGATCGTAGAGCAGTTACGCCGGAGACGGAGGTACTGCCCTATTGGGATACCCGCTACCAAACTCCTGGGATGCTGGCTCTGTGCCAGTAACAAACTGTTGGTTGCTGTGCTTTTCCTAAACACCTTGGTTTGTATGTTACGTTCATGATCAACATAGATGTTCAAATCTAAAAATGTTATTGAGGTGGTACTCAGCACAGTGGTGAGCCTCAGATTAAGCGTGTTTGTATTCAGCTTCTCAACAAATTCGTGCAACAGTTGACTGGTTCCTTCCCAGAGTAGCAGGATATCATCTATGTACCTGATCCACATAGAGATGTGGTCAGTGTACATAGATAGTTCCTCATTAAAAACATGGGTACGCTCCCACCAGCCCAGGTACAAGTTGGCATACGTGGGTGCACAGGCCGTGCCCATTGCCGTACCTTGGGTCTGGTGGTAATACAGCCCATCAAAAACAAAGTAATTGTGTGTTAAGACGTAGTTCAGTAGGACTAACACAAATGAGTTATGTCTATTAAACCTACAGTCCCTAGTTGTTAGAAAGTATCTGACAGCAGTAAGACCATTCTTGTGGACGATGGAAGTATATAACGATTCAACATCTAAACTCACAAGGATGGTCTGAGATGTAACATGGATACCATCCAGTCTCTTTAGTGTGTCTTTCGTATCCTGAACGTACGATGGGAGGCTGATGACAAAATCCCTTAGGACCTTATCCAGATATATGCTGCTGCCTTCGGACAAACAATTGTTGCCCGAAACTATTGGGCGACCAGGGGGGGACTGTAGGCGTTTATGTACCTTGGGTAAGGTATAAAATGTCGCCACAGTTGGTGACTTGCGGTACATAAAATCAAACTCACTTCGGCTTATCATGTCTGCATCAAGAGCATCCTGTAAGATGTTCAACAGTTCTAGTTTATATTCAGATGTAGGACTACATTCCAGGGTCTCATAACAATCTTTGTCATTGAGAAGTCTCATGTTTTCCTTAACATAGGCTTCAGTATCTAATATAACAATGTTACCACCTTTATCAGATGGTTTAAAGGTATAGGCTTTGTTAGACATTAAATCTTTTAGGCCAGTTCTTTCCTCAGATGTGAGGTTATTGTCAGACTTATAATGTTTGGGTTCAGCTTCAAGGTCCCTAGTAACACTTTGGTAATATATGTTTTAAGGAAATGTATTAAAAGTTAATTTTTACACTAGTTTGGTGTGCATACTGTATAAGTGAATTCTTTTAGGGTGCACATTCATTTTGTGTTTCCCTTCCCCCCTATAACTTTTATTTTTGTTATATGTTGTTTAGATAGCTTTTTGAATTGCTGATCATCCAAAAGTAAGTATTATATTTTTTCATTTTTATCACAAGCTTATTCTGGCACAAAGTGTGAATGCTTCTTTATTCTTTTAGTTAGTAAGTTATATAACATCACATATTGTATCTTCTTTGTTAGATTTCTGTATTGCTTACAGTATATACATGTAGATTTTTATTTACATTTTCATACATCTATATAGCAAATGTACAGTCCTCCAAAACAATTGCTGGTTGTGTCAGTGCATGTTGATATATCCTCTCCCTGTTATGATCTTCATAATACACATTACTGCTATCAACCTATTTACAGGGACAAATGTAGTGTTATATTTTCACCATCTTATATTGTTGTCTGTAATTTATTTGGGATTATGCTGAGCGTTATATTGTTCCTTTTATCTTCAGCTCTTATTTTCAAATACTGTTGATGCGTATGCAGCAAAGTGACACTTTGATATAGTTGTTACTTCTAATATCAATATTTACTAGTACATCTTCATTCTATATTGATCTTTTTATATGCTTGCCATAAGATTCAATTAGGTGTAATTTCGGCTATCATAAATTTGTATGTATACATATATGTGATCATGCTAAGTTTCTTTGAAGGTTATGGTTATTTCTCATAGAAATGCTGTATAGGTGAAACCTTCATTTAACCCTTTAGGGGTTTGAGATCCTAGAGTGTATATCCATTGTGCTTCCTTTTTTAACAGGACATTATCCAGATCACCCTTTCGAATCCCTAATGAGGAATGATCTATTCCTTGGAATGTGATGTATTTCAGTTCACCATTATGTACTTGGTTCATATGTTTGGCTACGGGGGTATACAATTTATTTCTTATTGTACCTACAGATGCAGCGGCCGTTATTCGAACAAATCACGGCGCGTTTTCGTGTGCGCTGCTGTACTCCACGCGGCATTAACGCCGCCAAAAGCCCCAGGTACACGTGTTTATCGCGGTTGCTTTATTTGAATTTCATTGATTGTGTGCAATTAAATGCAATGAAATGAATGAATTGTAATGTGTACAGTAGTGGGCTACTGTGTAAATTTCAGGTGTTTAAAAACCAGAACACTAAAATGCCATTTTCTGCACTCGCCTGCACTCGCGTCTTAAGGCGGTATGGTTGGAAGAAATCCTGCGCCATGACATGGGTATTCCAAGGTATACACCGCGTGAAGTGGTCGTATAATGGCTGCTGCATCTGTATATGTGTTGTGACATAGTCCAAAGATGTTAGGCAGCTTTCTGCCCCATTTTAGGTCAGAAAGTGCAGGAATAGTTAAAAATGATCCTTCCACAGCTTCCCATTAACTCAGGCAGCTGGATGGAAAATCCAGACCACAGATTACAATGGCTCTAGTTCTCCCTCACCTGCTCTTCTAATCACATGCACAGGTATTTAGAACAGAGAGGTTTTGCATTTCACTCTCTCTTCTTAGAGCCTGGAGCCTGGGGGTATCGCTGCTCCCCGGTATCCAGTTTCGGGGTGGACGGCCCCTCCAAGTATCACAGTACCAGAGGATTTGTCTGGACACTTGGGACCGAGTTCCCACCACGAACAGATAAGACAAAAACAAATGTTTACTGCTGTTGCTGAAAGTCTGTGCTGTATCTAAGTGACCCTTAATGAGAGGGCATTGTTTTAAGCTGGGGAACCAGGTTAGTTGGCCAGCAGCTGTTAGAGAGACTCATTCTAATGAGTAGTTAGATCCCTGAAAGGGATAGGATTTTGTTTATAATTTGGTTTCTTTTTACTTGAAATAACAGTGTGGGAAATACTATAACACTGAAATGAGAACTGCTGAATGAAAGTATCTGAGTACCTCTAATCTACACTTGTTAAAGCTGCAGTACCTTACTTGGATGAAAATAAAGCAGTTAGAAGCCTGAGTTAAGCAACGTAATACATTGCATGTTCCTGTTTGTTGTATAATTAACCCTAGAAGACTGTGTCGGGAAGAACCCAGACAGACGTCAGCGCTACAAAACAGGGGGCGTTTGTCACATATGGTGGAGAATGCGGGTCGACACTAAAAAGTCTGTGGGTTTGCAAATAAATGCGGGGGTTTAAAATGGCCGCCCAGCCGAAGATAAAGTATAGATGCTATGAGTGAAGTCTGCCCCACTGTGTATATCAGTTGTGCTTCTAGCATACACAGAGAATGTGCAAAGTGTGGATGCAATAGCCCAAATAGGAAACCAAAATGTTTTGCTGAAGGAAAAATTGCATCTAGCAAGTGCTGTTTGTAAAGCTAATGCCTTTTGCTAAAGTGCGTGCATTTGCAGCTAGCAAGTGCTGTATGTAAGTTGCTGAAGTGAGTGAAATTGCACCTAGCAAATTGTCCCTGCCGGGTTTCTATAATGGTCGACGTGAAATGTTTGTTTTGTAATGTACATAATCATGCAAAACAGTGTCCCTTCAGGCCATACGATGATGATGATGATGATGATGATGATGATGATGATGATGATGATGATGATGATGATGATGATGATGATGATGATGATGATGATGATGATGATGATGATGATGATGATGACGATGATTCGTATATGGCCCCTGGAAGAGAGCCGTATCTACAGATGAATTTAGTATGCTGTGCCTGTCGTGAAGTAGGTCACATGGAAGATGTGTGCCCCAAATTTTTCAAAGACAAACAGCTGCAAAAGCAAGCAACGCCCTGTGAGTGCAAGCAAGATGTGGAAGCTGATACCAGTGAGTGTATGCCCAGTACCACTGATATCTCTGGAGCAAATAAAGCAAAAAGAAAGAAGAAGAAAAAGAAAACTGTTCCTCAGGTCACAGGGGAAGTGACTGAGCCACTTGAACCTGCGCTGTCAGGACATGCGTCAGAAAGGCGCTGAGATGTGCTGCAGACCGGAGGGACCGGCAAAATTGTCACGGGAACAGTGGCAAAGGAAAAGGAGGAGCAAAGGGAAGCTGAATCCTTGAACCAGGATAAAGAGGCTTTGGTTTCTGCACTCCAAGCTGCCCGCCATGATTATGAAGTCCTGTGACAGGATTTGGGGAAGGAGTGAGAATGTTATAAGAAGGTTCAAGAAGCAAACGCAGAGTTACAGAGGTGTATACTCCCAGCTTTACAAGAGCACGAGGCTTTGAAGAAAACAGAGTCTTTCTTACGGAGTGAGCTGGAAGAGGTGACGACTAGTCTGGAAAAGGCCAACACCGTAATTACTATCCTAAAACAGAAATACGGGAAAGCTCTACAAGAGGTACACGCACTCAGCACAGAGGTGCAAAACTCACGCCTGGAGGGCCACGGTCTGAACACAGAGCTGAGAATGTTGAAGCAAACCCATGAGGTTGCCCTAAGTGAGTTAGAGACTGTAAAGCAAGAAAATGAGAGTCTGAAATTGGAAAATTCAGATTTGACTGTCCAAGCAGAAAAAGTAAAGAAACAGTTGACTCAGGAAAAATTAGAAGTGCAGGAAGCACTATAGAATGCATTGATGCACACTCAGAGCCAGCACCAGGAAGAAATGGACGCTCTGAGAACAGAATTGCGACATGTATGCACAAAACAAAATTCTCTCGTGGAGGAACTTAACGTTTTGAAAAAGGAGAAAAGCATTAGAATTATTCAGAAGCACTGCAAAGCTCTTATCCAAGGAAGAAGGGAAAGAGAAAATTATCGGCGTAAACGCGCCGCAACTATCATCCTACAGGCTGCCTACAGAGGGATGAAAATTCGTCAGTTTAATCGCCGGAATAAAGCAGCCTGTGTTCTTCAATCATTCTACCGTGCCTGCATGGTACGAAACAGGTTCCTCATTATGAAAGGAGCAACTATAAAAATCCAGTCTCTGACTAGGATGACACAGAACAGGATTCGCTATCAAACCCTGAGAAATGCGTCACTGGTTATCCAGCGGTACTTCCGCCTGAATAAATGTAGGCCTCAGGAAAGAGAGGCCCAAGACTACATGCCTGCCGGCTGCAAAGGTAAAATGCCACAGGGTATAGCCGGAGTTAGTAAGAGCCCCATCAAGGTAATCAGTGCTTCATCTTCTAAGTACCATATCATTGCCCCAGAGGGGAAATCCCAAATCTCTGAGAGTGATGGTCGTGAGAAAATACATGGCAGTAAGAAGTACATTAAAGGTTCAAAGGTTGCAAAGCAAAGCGACGAAGGTCAACGCTGGCCTTGAATTTTTCCGGATCTCGCCACCCTGGGCCACAATATAAAGACAAAGACTATCCGGCCCCAGAGTTCCGTCAGAAGCTAAAGAAACAGTCTAGTCATTTGCAGGTTGCAGCGGCCTATGAAATAAAGTCAGGAAATGTAATGGACTGGAAGTCAAAGAAAAAAAAAAAAAATGTGTTTGGGGAATTGACCGATATTTTTTTTTATTACACGTGTGGACTATGTCACGGACACTTAACTATGCAAATAAGCTATTGTAGTTAAGGTATATTAGGCCTCTAGAATAAGCATTTTGTCAATATTACAATGTTATATTGGTTCTCTGTGTTTAAAATGTAGCTAAACTACAAATTAATATACAGGGTTGATGGCCCTTAAGATTACAAGGCTGTAGTATAAAAAATAGTGGTAGCTTACAATATAGAAAAAAAAATGCCCTTTTCGGTTGGTAAATATATAATGAGGTTCATATTCTAAAGTAGAAAAACCCAGGGAGGTAATAGAAATTGTCTGGTTTTGTGAATATATTTAGCATATCCTGGGTTGTAAGAATGTTTGCTAGACACTTATTTTTCAAAATAGTTCCCTAATAGAGAGCAACAAAATATGTTTGCCAAGTATAGTCTCTTATGACGAAACCTATTGTCCATAATTGCCGTGGAAAAAGTTCATATTTGTGTCATGTGAATACTTAATGTTGAACTGAGGAGTTAGCTCAAGTATTTCAGGTAGGACGCTCACCCCAGTGAGGTCCATGGCCGCTCACCCCAGTAGGTGTGAGCTGGGGAGGGGGATATGTGACATAGTCCAAAGATGTTAGGCAGCTTTCTGCCCCATTTTAGGTTAGAAAGTGCAGGAATAGTTAAAAACGATCCGTTCCACAGCTTCCCATTAACTCAGGCAGCTGGATGGAAAATCCAGACCACAGATTACAATGGCTCTAGTTCTCCCTCACCTGCTCTTCTAATCACATGCACAGGTATTTAGAACAGAGAGGTTTTGCATTTCACTCTCTCTCCTTAGAGCCTGGAGGCTGGGGGTATCGCTGCTCCCCGGTATCCAGTTTCAGGGTGGACGGCCCCTCCAAGTATCACAGTACCAGAGGATTTGCCTGGACACTTGGGACCGAGTTCCCACCACAAATAGATAAGACAAAAACAAATGTTTACTGCTGTTGCTGAAAGTCTGTGCTGTATCTAAGTGACCCTAAATGAGAGGGCATTGTTTTAAGCTGGGGAACCAGGTTAGTTGGCCAGCAGCTGTTAGAGAGACTGATTCTAATGAGTAGTTAGATCCCTGAAAGGGATAGGATTTTGTTTATAATTTGGTTTCTTTTTACTTGAAATAACAGTGTGGGAAATACTATAACACTGAAATGAGAACTGCTGAATGAAAGTATCTGAGTACCTCTAATCTACACTTGTTAAAGCTGCAGTACCTTACTTGGATGAAAATAAAGCAGTTAGAAGCCTGAGTTAAGCAACGTAATACATTGCATGTTCCTGTTTGTTGTATAATTAACCCTAGAAGACTGTGTCGGGAAGAACCCAGACAGACATCAGCGCTACAAAAGAGGGGGCGTTTGTCACAGTGTTTTGAATTGGCGTGATGTTTTGCCCACGTATTTTGCTCCACAATCGCAGGGCCATATAGATTACCTCCAAGCTTGATGAACTGTCTGATGTCATATTCCTTCGCATTATTGTAATTAGAACATTTCTTTGAAACTTTTATGAGTTTGCAGGCTTTGCACATACCATGGGCATATGTGCCCACTGTTTTTGATTTCAGCCATGTCTCTTGTTTACTGCTTTTATAATGGTTGTAGATTTGAGGAAAGTTTTTAAATCATCATCCTGTAAAAGAATATACCAGTGTTTATTTAGCACGTCTTGGATGTTCCGCCATTGTCTATTGTAGGTTTCTATTATTCTAATAGGTTGATTTAATTTATCCATTTTTTTATTTTCATATAATAGTGTGGCTCGATCTGTGTTCTGTAGCTTCTATTTATGCGTCTTGTTATATCTTCTATTAAGGAATTTCCTTATCATAATATTGACTTGTTCAAAAGACATATGTGTTGAGCAGTTCTGTTTGGCCCTGAGGAACTGCCCTGTTAGAATTCACCTGGATAAGGGGTTTGGGATGCTGGTTTGATGCCAGGAGTAGATTGTTCGCCGCCGTCTTTTTAGTGTGCACTTTTGTTATTAAAATGCCTTCTGTGTCTTTAATGATCTCAAGATCAAAAAAGGTTATTTGTCAGAGTTTATTTCACTTGTAAGTTTGAGGTTATGTGTTTTATCATTTAATTGTCTTACAAGCATATGAAACTCCTTTTCAGTGCCACTCCATAGGACTAGAATGTCATCTATGTATCTTCACCATTGGTCAATTTGTTTCGTATGTACATTCATGTCCTTAACAAAGACTTTGGTCTCATCCCACCATCCCAAATATATATTCGCATACGTTGGGGTGCATGTCGTCCCCATCGCTGTTCCTTGCAATTGGTGATAGTACTTTCCATTAAACAGAAAGTAATTGTGTGATAATATAAATCGTAGCAGGTCCAGAATAAATTCATTATGATTATTGAGAATCGTACTTCTTGTGTTGAGGAAATGTTTCACTGCTGCTAAACCTGTCTCATGTTGTATACTTGTATACAGTGATTCTACGTCCAAAGACGCCAAAAAGATGCTCTGATCCACCGCCACTCCATCTAATTGTTTCAAGACATCAGCTGTATCCTTCATGTGACTAGGTGGGCATGTAACAAATGGCCTCAAAACTACATCCAAATATGTGCTGGCTTGTTCTGTCAATGACCCAATGCCAGACGCAATTGGTCTACCCAGTGGTTTGGTAGGGTGTTTGTTTAATTTTGGCACACTATAAAGAGTGGCCACTCTTGGCTGTTTGACCAACATATAGTTTAACTCTTTCACTGTAATCACTTTATTCCTTAGACCCTGCTGTAAAATTTTGAAATATGCAACTGTGGGGTCATTTGGTAGAACATCATAGCACTTGAGGTCCCCCAAAAGCCTCAAATTCTCCAGTAGATAGATTACCTCTTCTAGGAGAAAATGTTCCCTCCCTTGTCAGCGGGTTTTATAATAACATATTTTAACCCCTCTGACAATTTTTTAAGGCTTTTCTCTCATTGGGAGTAATGTTTTATTGGCCTCCTCTTTTTTGTAGTAACTCTACATTTTTGGTTTCTAATTGTAGAAAGACTTCAATGTTAGCGTTAGAATTCATATAGGGGGCAAACATGCTTTTGGGTTTTAGGGAGGTGAAGGGTCCATGACCCATTCTCATTCATTTTCCTCCAAAAGTGCAATTAGGTCTTTCATATATTGAAGATCTTTATTGTCCAGAAGAGTGGACATGCCTGCTGGGAGTGATGATAAATCTTTCCATTTGTGCATTTCATGAAGTGCCAGTTTGCGTCCGAACAGATTAGTGTCCTTAATCCACTCAAATTGGTTCATATTTTGAGACGGTGGACACCCTGGGATTATTAACCCCATAGGGAGCCCCGGTACCTAGAGCATAGTTTTGCCTATAGATCTCTCAGCGTTTCATTGTGTTTTATCGGTTCGTTGTTATTTCTTTTTTCTTAATAAAATAAATAATATATTTTAATTTTAAGTTATATCAGTAGAGGTTGAGTTCTTATAGAGTGACTTCCATGAGTTTGTGTATATGTAGTCTACTTTTCACTCACAGCACCCCTCTAGTACGTACAAATATTATGGTTTATACCTAGCTGAGTGAGGACTTTCTCTCTCTACTTGTCAATATTATTGGGGGACCTCAACTTGCATGCTCTACACGTTTTACAGCCGAAAAAAGTTTACTATGGTTAAACCAACTAGCTGGATTTGTCATTTGTCTCCTTAATGCACTCGGTGCTAGTTTGTTCATGAGGTTACATGCTTTTTTTAAAATAATATTGGGTCTGTCTGGGATATTTGTTCCTAGAATGGGATCATTTTTGAGAATTCCCCAGTGATTATTAATGATGTTTTTAATGGCTTCTGCCTCTCCATTGTAGCTAGTGAGGAATGCAAAATCAAACCTCCCCGCTCAGATTGGCTGGAGTATTTAATGAATGAAATTGAAATACTATAAGAAACCCAGCAGCGAATCCGGTGGAGAGATTCTCTAAGATTTTGAATGCAAAGACAACAGCGGCAAATTTGAAATCCCCAAAAGATGCTCTGAGAGAAATACCAGCAAGCCGGCTTCAGAAATTTCAAGACAAGAAATTTTCTAAGTGCCACATTTTGGAGCCAAGATCTGAAAAGAGAACGTAGCGGTCGCGGCAGGGATTGCAAGCCGAAAAGAGTACCAGGACATTTGGTAATATTTCCCGGTGCAGGGATATCGGCAGCTCCGGAGCAGATATAGCGGTGGCATCAGGAACTTCATGCCGATTTGAGTTCCAGGACAATTCAGGCTAAGTTCCGGTCAACTACAAACTTTGTTGTATTGACTGTAGAAGCTAGAAAAGTTTAGTTTTTTCGCCCAGACCCCCAGTAAGTGTGTCTCTTTCTTGTATTTTTGTAAACCACTGTGTGTGCATCTGTTTCAATGGAATAAATGACAATTTGTTTTTCCTCCTTGTTTTGCTCAATGTTATGATCCCGGTAAAAAAGTGTAAACGCCTGGTCTCCTGTAAAAAGGGCTGTTGCCCATTACCTGCCAGTATTGTATCAGAACAGTCCAGTCACTCCAGGGCATGCAGTCCTTGAAGGTAAGTAGAGAAGATTCAGCAAGAAGCAGGAGCACAGCCAGGATCCAGGTTGAAGACAAAAATAAAAGATTCCAGGGCAACCCCAGATATCAATAAAAGTTTATTGAATATAGCTCACAATGGAGGTGAAAAAAGTGCGCCTACGTGTTTCGTCCGTAGGACATTATCAAGGTGACACCTTGATAAAGTCTTATGGATGAAATGCGTAGGTGCGCTTTTTCCACCTCCATTGTGAGCTACAGTATATTCAATAAACGTTTATTGATATCTGGAATTGCCCTGGAATCTCTTATTTTTGTCTTCTTCAACCTGGATTCTGGCTGTGCTCCTGCTTCTTGCTGAATCCTTTCACTTATTAAACCTGTGTGCACCTATGAGTTAAATAGTAATTATATATTGTTGAAAACTTCTGGGAATCTATTAATAATTGAAACATCCTATAATAGGAAATAATCATGAACATATACTGTTGCGGCAGCTTTTATTCTAACAAATCACCGGTTTGTCCCTGGCTGGTTCCTGGAATGCGACGCTGTTCACCTGGCGCATGCCGTGTTCACCTTGCATTCCCAGCCACGGGTCATGCCCGGCTGATGCGTTTATTGATAATGGTTCGTGTTTTAATAGTCTGCAATGCTTCGACTGTCCGCCAGATGGCAGAAATTCATGAATTGTAATGCGCCGAATCAGTAATGTGTCAGCTTGCAGGTGTTTCGTTTAAAAAAGATACTGTACCACAGTGTGCTATTGTAACTTGGCCTTGGCCTTGAGACTTAAGGAAGAGGTTGCAAAAATGTATCAATTTAGGCTTTTCATATTAAAGAAAGACAAAGCCCAGTTTCAGTTTCTGTTACACTATTCTGCAGAGACCCACCATGAGTGTTCAAGTGCAGCCCGCTTTCCAAAAACCTGACAGAAGTTATGCGTATTTGATATGAGCCGCGATTAATGCATCAGATGATAAGATGGCAACTGTTGCTCAAATTTATCATTATTTTATCGAAAACTATGACTTTTACAAATTTTCGCCAACTCCTCATACGTGGAAGCGTGCAGTAAGGAAAAGGTTATGTAGCGACCACTGTTTTCACCGTATTGAGCCCCAATGTGTTGGAGGGTATTGGTGTGTGTCACTGGATTTTTCCCGTATCTATGATCATGGAGCCGGCAAAAGGCAAAGGGTCATGTTAAAACCAACTAAGAAGCGACAGTCGCTGCCAAGCAATGCACCAGCACCAGCACCAGCACCGGCTTCCAATGACGGTCCCACTGTCAGTGACAACCCCTGAGCCTGAGTCGGATTTCGCGTGCAGTTTTGATGAAGCTTGCATGTACCTAAGCGATTTCCTGCTTACAGGTGGACTAATCCCGCTGCAAACTATCGACGTGGATGATGAAGAAAGCTGGACTGGCAGTGGACCGGCGCCGGCGCCAGCTGAATGGGAAGTTCTATGGTGAGTACTGTCTTGTTGCCGTATTATTTTGGTGGGGCTGGCTGGGTACTTCTTTAGGGGGCTGACCATTACCGTACATTAAAACTTTTCTTTTTGTTTTTCCTCAGAAAAGAAAACGGCTAATGGGAGATTTCGATGGATAATATTGTACTGTATGCTGATGTTGTTTTCCGGCCGTACAGTATACTGTGTAATAAACCCGAATAAATAAAACTATGCATTTATTCTACATGTTCAGTATCGTTTAATTATGTGTCTTCTACAGTATACTGTACAGTGGTATACAGTGCCTAACATCTATGGGCAAAAAGAATTTTATTTCTAGGTGCCCTAGAACAGAAGTTGCCACGCCAATTGCCCGTGAACTTGACCGAGGCCCTAAGTAGTTCCCATGCCAATTCCGCGAATATAATGTAAAATAATCCGTTCTGTGGGTCTGAGCGGGTTGACATTTGCCTGGTCCTCATGCGGGAGGACCCTTGCCATAGTGGCAAAATATCAGCCTTCCACGACCCCCGGAACCGGAGATAACAAAAGACAGTTTAAAAGACATTACCAAAGTGGCTTTTTTTCTGCCATGCAAGACAATGGCAGAAACCTGAACTTTAACATCACCCTGACTCCGTTCTGTTGCAATGAGAGGGTCGCAATTTGCCATGCAATCCTGCCGCAACTAGGACTACATGGTGACCGAATCTGAGCCCTCTAGGTCGAGCAGAAACGGAGTTGTGGATTCCAGGTTTCTGCTCATTCTGACTTAGCCTGTTCAAAGCTTTCTCCGCCATTACGCTCAATGGTAGGACCCTCCTCGCCGGCGTGACCCTTTCTCGTCGCCATTACTGCTCGGACCCTGTTTGGGTCAAGTGAGGGGTTTCCTAACATCTAGGGGCAAAATTAATTTTATTTCTAGGTGCCCTAGAACAGAAGTTCCCACGCCAATTGACCTAGTTCCCACGCCAATTGCGCGCTCATTGCTCTTTTTTTACAATGTTGCCGATCTTGCGGCTTTGCGGTCAGGCAGTAAAAAAACAGTGAAGCAAGCCTCTACATTTGTTACACTGTCAAAGGAGCAAATAGAAACAATGTGAGGCAATTCAACATGTTCTTTTATTGGTGGAGTCAGTACAAAAACATTTATTTACAAATACTGTACAATGTTGAAACATTTAAAGTGCACAGCAATTCTAACCATCAACACACAATAATACATTCTGCAGCCTTTATTAAATTCTTCTGCCACAAAACATTTTTGGTGCATGGGGCAAAGGGAGTTAAAGTGACTTGCTTTGTATATACTGTATTTGGGGGTTGTCTTTGGGGGTTTATTCATCAAATTATTATGATGAACTGCCTTTGGAAATTACAGTGCTGTTAACTATTTCAGCCTCACACCTCCAGAGTTTTTAATCCCTCCCTAGCCAAGCGTCAATCGGATGAGTCACCCTATCCTACCAACCCCCTCTCTCCACTGGGTCGTTAACCTTCTGCATATTGCCATTGTGTTCTTAATCCGCCCATAGCCGAGCTACAAACACTCAGTAGGCCTGCGTCTAATCACACCACGCCCCTCCCCCAACCCTTAGAGGCCTGTTGTTTGAACGGTAATGCTTTGGAAAATCCCCTCTCGAATTTGAAATGTAAATCTGATGTGCACAGCACTGTGAGAATTGAGAGTACACTGATACTGTATTTCATCAGGGTGTGAAAATATTTGTCAGTCACTAACTATGGTTTACAGTCACATGTTTTAAATACAATACAGTACATTCTTTAATATCTTTAAAATAAAAATATATAAATACTGTATATAAGTATAATGTAACATAATCCGTTCTCTGGGTCTGAGCGGGTTGAAATTTGCCTGGTCCTCATGCGGGAGGACCCTTGCCATAGTGGCAAAATATCAGCCTTGCACGACCCCCGGAACCGGAGATACCAAAAGACAGTTTTAAAGCACATTACCAAAGTGGCTTTTTTTCTGCCATGCAAGTCAATGGCAGAAACCTGAACTTTAACATCACCCTGACTCCGTTCTGTTGCCACGAGAGGGTCGCAATTTGCCATGCAATCCTGCCGCAACTAGGATTACATGGTGACCGAATCTGAACCCTCTAGGTCGAACAGAAACGGAGTTGTGTGTTCCAGGTTTCTGCTCATTCTGACTTAGCCGGTTCAAAGCTTTCTCCGCCATTACGCTCAATGGTAGGACCCTCCTCACCGGCGTGACCCTTTCTCGCCACCATTACTGCTCGGACCATGTTGGGGTCAAGTGAAGGGGTTCCTAACATCTAGGGGCAAAATGAATTTTATTTCTAGGTGCCCTGGAACAGAAGTTCCCATGCCAATTGACCTAGTTCCCACGCCAATTGCCCTAGTTCCCACGCCAATTGCGCGACCAGGCAGTAAAAAAACAGTGCAGCAAGCATTTGTTACTCTGTATTTTGTTATAAAGTACTATCAAAGGAGCAAATGTAAACAATGCACAGTACAGTAAGACAAATCAACATGTTCTTTTATTGGAGCAGTCAGTTCAAAAACATTTATTTACAAATACAGTACAATGTTGAAGCATTTTAAGTAACATCTCCATTATTAAAAAAAACCAGTACTGTAATAAGTACAGTACAGTGGGATGGTGTGCAACACTGTCAGTCAGACCTGCACCAGTTCAGTCCTAGAGGGCAGCAAACAGGGCAGGTTTTCAGGGCAACATTGAAAACTGTGCCTGTTTGCGGCCCTCAGGGACTGGAGTTGTGCATGTCCTGTGAAAAAAAACACACAACAACATCTCCTTTGTTTAAGTACAGCAGGTACTGTAGGGCACAACATGTACAGTACAATACAGTTCAGCACAACAGGTCTCACTGAAAGTCCTCCACGTTGTCCGTCCATGGCCGATTTCTTGCATGGCGCAAAACGCCATTAATGCAGTCTCTAACGCCTTTCATTACAGGATCTGTAACTGTATAAAAGCGCCGCAATTCTTCCACAATGTTTTTCCTTAAATTGGCAGGAAGGGCCTTTTTTAGGCGATTCCCATCGTAGTTCACTTTGAACACCCACTCGCAGTATAACGTATAGGGAACATGGTGCTTAAAAATGATCAAGGCATACTTGTGGGGTACACCAGCACTCATCACCCTATACTTCTCCCTGAGGCCCGTGGCAGATCGCACGGGGTGATGTCGGGCACTGTTTCGATGCGAGCGGGTGTAGGTCTTTTGGGAGCGGGTGTGCTTGTGGCGACGGGCGATGGTAGGTTGTCTGGGAGGAAGCTTTCCTCCAGTCGTGGTTGCCGTGTTGTCTCCTGGCGTGGTCTTGACGGGGTTGTCAACGGCATACATGTACACTACATCTTCTGGTGGAGGGGGGGCGCTTGGTGATGGAAGGGGGTCGAAGGTCCCATTCATCACATCCATGTCACCCCCCTGATCCGACGTCGAAGAAACAGGGGCATTAGCACCGAGCAAATAATGTAAGCCCGCAATGTCAGCCTCTATCTTCTCCATCCGTTGATCCATCCGTTGCTCCATTTGTAGCATCCATTGCTCCACATTTAGCATTGTCTCCCGAAGCAGATCTATTTCTTTGCTAGCACAATAGAATTCCCGGGGAGATGCACACTTATCCCATTCAGCATCCGGTCTAATGAGCTGCTTCTTGTGCATGGCGTCTGGACATCTGGGGGGATGGGTGCAACGGAGGATGAGATGGGGGTTCCATGGACAGAAGCGGCATCGATGGAGAGTGGAGGAGGTGACCTGTGGATACCCGGTAGAGGAGAAGCGGCAGCGTCGTCGAAGAGGGATGGAGAAGGTGACCTTTGGATTTCCGGGCGAGAAGCAGAGTCGTCTAAGAGCAAAGGAGAAAGTGACCCGTGGATTTCAGAGGCGGCAGCATCGTCAGATGGAACCGGAGAAGATGGGGGTGGAGAAGACGGGATGAAGATTTCCGGGACAGCTACAGCAGAGTCGTCGAAGCATATGGGAGGAAGTGGTCTGCGGATTCGATGGGTTTGCTGCCATTCATTTTGTGTCGAGAGTACATCACCGTATATCTTCTTGACATAATGAGGCTTACGTCTAAGAAAACCCTTAACCTTTGGGGTCAGCAGAAGGTTTTCTTTATTGGCCTTAGCCTGTCGCTTTGCCCTTGGCGTGGAAACGGCAACAGCCTTTCGCTTTTTCAGCATGACAGGCACGGCAGAGGCGAGTGGGTTCCTGCGTCCAAAGAAACGGGGATGCTCCATGGAAGCAGGTGGCACAATGCAGTATCTGGACAAGGGCAAGTTCAGATAAAGATCATGGAGTGGTGGGCTATGCAAAGTGTGTAACCTTTTATGCATGGCGAACAGGTACAGGTGTTGAAAGTGAGCGTACTCTAATGTGAGTCATTACCGTATAAATACACCATCCATTTTGTGTATTGACTGCACATAGAATACACATCGACTAAACATCGAATATACATTCTTGTGTTTGTATTTATTTCTACTCGCAGCAATGCCTGTTAAAAAGATTTCAAAGGATCTCAGCATGCGAATTAAGGACATGTACACGAGCGGACACCGAATTGCTGCTATCCAACGCTGGTTAGCTACTTCTGACCTCGTTGTGCCATCAAGTACTGTGTGCTATCATGCATACGGAAAAAACAGAGACCGCAAAAGGGCACCAAGGGTAACTAACGCGTAAGTATACAGTATTTATAAAACTTAACAAAAAAAAAATATAGAAAACTGCACTGTACATCTACAGTACAGTTCTGTTTCTACTGTAATACTGTTGTTATTTATGTTGATTTATATTACAACATACAGTTGTTTGTCTATTTATATTTATAGTCCAGCAGTATACATTTTTTGTATATTTCAATTAATCTTACAACGGTATATATAGGATGTATATTTATATTTATATTACAACAGTATATTTATTTTGTATATTTATAGTACAACAGTATATATATATTTTGTCTATTTAGATTTATTGTACAGCAGTATACATTTTTTGTATATTTCAATTAATCTTACAACGGTATATATAGGATGTATATTTATATTTATATTACAACAGTTTATTTATTTTGTATATTTATATTTATAGTACAACAGTATATATATTTTGTCTATTTATATTTATAGTACAGCAGTATACATTTTTTGTATATTTCAATTAATCTTACAACGGTATATATAGGATGTATATTTATATTTATATTACAACAGTATATTTATTTTGTATATTTATATTTATAGTACAACAGTATATATATTTTGTCTATTTATATTTACTGTATATTACAACATTACATTTATATACATTTTATTTTGCTGCATATTAATAAAACAATATAATTTCTTTACATTGTAGGGAGACAACTGTTCTGGTGGACAAAATAAGTGAGGAGAATGATGAGAGGAGTGCATTAAGGGTTAAAAACACTCTGCAGGAAAAGCACAATCTGACTGTATCCGAGACCAGCATAAAGAAGATTAGACGCAGCATTGGATGGAAATATGGACGTGTGAGGTTAGTACTGGACAGTACAGGAGGTAAAAGTGTTGTTTCGCAAACTGTACTGCACTGTGCCGCAAATTTTTTTTATTCCTTGTCATTATAGAGTGTACCCCATGATACGGGACGCAAACAAAATCAAAAGAGTGCTCCAGGCCCAGGCATGGATCGACAGCGGGGAGACTTTCCAGGATTGCATCTTCACTGATGAGTCTACTGTGTCGCTGGAGAGATTTGCAAGATTTGCATTCCACAAAAAAGGCCGCATATCTTTGAAGCCGCGGCCAAAACACCCTGTGAAGCTGCAAGTGTGGGGTGCCATCTCTATGCGTGGACCGGGATGCATTGTCATCTTTGAAGGTAAAATGTATCAAATATAATGTCGCCTAATGCACTGTACTTGACTAGTGTTTCCTTACCATATTCACTGTACTGTACTATTGTGCAGTTTTTTGAGCACTTTTCTTTTCTTGCTATAGGAATCATGAATAAAGCTTTCTTCCAAGACAACATTGTGCCTGAGATAGTGCAGTACATCACACGTGACTTCCCCAATGGTCACCGCTTCTACCAGGACAACGATCCCAAGCACACCGCGTCAACGGCGCATATCCTTGAGCGCGGCATCAACTGGGTGAAGACGCCAGCGGAGTAAGTGCAGTAAGAAAAAAAGTGTGTTTGCTCCGTGGTCACAGCATCTCCAACAGCCAACGCATGGATTATAAAAAACTTTATTAGCAACTAGTAAAGAACATCAGCACGAACCACTCTGACGCGTTTCGTCCAGGCTTGTACTTTATCAAAGAGTATTCTCTATGCACATTGACTGACCTTATATAGGGGATGACGTGTTCAAGCCTCCAATCATCATTAATGCTATAATTTTATAGTAATAGTATAAATGAGTATTCAGCTTTGTGGTTTTAATAGTGTGTTTTATGTTAAATTTTGTATTTGACTAATTTTGTTTTTATCACATCTGTATATCTGTCCTTATGCATATACTTACAATTACTATAGGGAGTGATGCGCTAGAGCCATTGATTTAATTAGTAGTTGCAGGTGAAGGGGAAGGTCCATCCCTGTGATGATTGGAGGCTTGAACACGTCATCCCCTTTATAAGGTCAGTCAATGTGCATAGAGAATACTCTTTGATAAAGTCCAAGCCTGGACGAAACGCATCAGAGTGGTTCGTGCTGATGTTCTTTACTAGTTGCTAATAAAGTTTTTTATCATCCATGCGTTGGCTGTTGGAGATGCTGTGACCACGGAGCAAACACACTTTTTTTCTCAATGCGACGTCACTTCCGGTTGGAGCACGCCGATATCAGAAGCAGCGTGGACACGAGCTGCCAGAGATTCATACCGGTACCAAACAGGAACAGCTTTTTCGTGAGTACAGACCGGCTGATTACCTCCATGTGGTACACAGGGGAGAGGTGAGGCGTCAGGTGAACGGGCCGTGATTTACTTAGGGGTGCCCCTCGGGAGGTGTCCTTTGTACTTCTATCCGGTATACAAAATTGCCCAACACCCTGAGTGAGTACCGGAGGTTTATTATACTACTGCTGCAGCCAAGTTTATTCGAGCATTTGCCCGTTCTTGGCCGCAGCAGTAGCCTGGCGCGCGCCCGAGAGTGACGGGCGCGCGCCGAAGCAGCAGAAGAGCGCCCCGATCGGAGGGCGCTCCGATCGGGGCGCTCTCCCTACCGCTGCCGGGTCCGCCGGGTCCCCCGGAACCCCCTGCCGCTGTCCCGCAATCGCGGGACACCCGGGCTCCCTCGGGGAGCCCCTGGACGCGCGTGCATGGGGCGCACGCTCCCAAAGACGCGTGACCGCGCGTCTATGACGCGCGGCTCGCCGAGGGGCGGCCACTAGCAAGCCGGGAAATCTCCCGGCTTGCGGATCTGGCCGCAGTGTGATAAAGTGTGTCGGTAGTGTATTAGTTATTATTATTACTGGTGTCAGTCTTCAATCAAGTGGAAAAGTTATACTCCGTGCCCAGGTAGTAGCCTCGGTTATCCTAGGGATTTACCCTATTTTTTTCAAAGTAAGTATTGTACTGTATTGTATTGTATGTCTTTATTTATATAGCGCCATTAATGTACATAGAGCTTCACAGCAGTAATACATGTGGTAATCCAATAAATAACAGATAATATAAATAAAAGATCTTGGGAATAAGTGCTTTAGACATTAAGGAAGAGGAGTCCCTGCTCCGAGGAGCTTACAGTCTAATTGGTAGGTAGGGAGAACGTACAGAGACAGTAGGAGGGCTACACCTATCTCTGCACTAATCTCGCCGGCAAATCATTTTTTTACATAACAAATCTATTACTATTGTAGATGTGCAGGGGGTCTCCGGAGATGAACCGCGTTGGTTTTATGTCCGAGGACCCCATGCTTCCCGAGATACAGGCCCCATTATGAGGTGCCGGTATCTCCTATGCATGGAGATAGCCCGATCACGTGACGCGGGACATTTCCATTCATAGGAGATAACCGGTATCCCATAAAGGTGCCTGTATCTCGGGAAGCAGGTGGTCCCCGGACATAAAACCAACACGGTTCATGTCCAGAGACCCTCTGCACAAGTACACTATTAATAAGAATACATTAATGCTGCTTCATTACCTTAGCGGCTATCCGTTAAGGCAATGAAGGGGTTAAGGGACAGTAGCATGTTTATTGGGGACAATTGCCCCAATAAACATTGCAAAACACAACACAATCAGCCTCTGTTCCCCCAACAACCCCTAAACCCCCCTTATATACATAACCCATATTTATTATTTTAGGCACAGAAATGGTACTATAGGCTGGCGGTGGCACTCCGGTGTTTCCGCAGGGGTCCCCGCTTGCCTGCAGTATCAAGTCTGTGCCCCAAAAAATTATTTAAAAACACAAATACTTCAACATAAATACACCCCCCCCAGCCCACCCCCCACTACCGTGAGACATAAGCACCATCACCCCTACACACACCGGGAGACCTACCCTCCGTCCCTTGGGGACAAAAAACCCTACCCCCAATACCCACATTCAAAACAATACACACACCCGCAATAAACATAACAATTATTAAAAAGCAATACATAACCCACTCATAACAGATTGCAAATATATTGTGGTGTTACTTAACCCCTTAATAAAATTAACGTTTAATAAGCGCTAAAGTTATTAATGGAGGAATATTGAGGTAAAGGTCCCCTCAATTATCAAGTGCTGCAGAGCATTGTATCCACTTGTATAATGAATTGCTGCATCCGGATAACAAAATGTTAAAATGAAATGCTGAGTGGAGCTAGTATAAATTAACCCCTAGTTGGGACGTGGTCCGGCAGGAATATGAAGGGTTGTCTGGGGGAAGTCCTAAGACCCACCCAGACCCCATACATGAATCCGGCAACTTAATGAACCAGTGCACCTGGGGACACTCCCACTTTGAAGATGGTAACAAAGTACTCACATGTATCTTTACTTCATCCGGGTTTGTGTGCTCCACGCTGTATACAGACACAGGAAGAAATCCCCACTGCCAAGGAGAGTGAGACAGCGGGCACGGCCGCGCAGCAAAAGTGATAAAGGCTGGACTGAGCTAAATAAAGTCTTTATTGAAGCATGGATTTAAAAAACAAGAGGATGGGTGCCCCCCCCCACGCGCCTCTTACGCGTTTCACCCGCTACGGGCTTTCTCAAAGAAATAAAAAAACCTTTGGAATCCAATGTGGTGTCTTCTTTTGTGTCTTTATAATCCATACCGTCTGTGGCCTTCTTTTCGGGGTCTTCTTTGGCGTCTGCGGGGTCTTCGGGGTCTTCTGGCTTCTTTATCTTCTTCTTCTGAGACGCACTGGCCATCTTCTTCTGAGGGGAGGTCCTCTCCCCACGGCGTCTAGCTGTAAAATGAGACGACATAGGCTTTTATAGGCCTATGACGTCACATTTTGCATCAAATGGTTCTCACGGTCCTGATTGGTCCGTGAAAAGCATGTGATTTTGGTTAAGGAAAAAAAAATGCTGACGTCATTTAAAGGAAATGAAGTCAGCCAATCAGAATGGCTTTGCTTCATTTACCTTTAACATGATGTCAAAAAAAACAAAATGGCGCCGTCACATTGGACTAGAGCCAATAAGATCGTCGGAACAAAATCAACGATCTCATTAGCTATGTTATAGGTAAATGAAGCAAAGCCATTCTGATTGGCTGGCTTTAATTCCTTTAAATGACGTCAGCATTTTTTTTCCTTAACCAAAATCACATGCTTTTCACGGACAAAACAGGACCATGAGAACCATTTATAGGCCTATAAAAGCCTGAAGGGTGGGTATGAGTGAAGGGTGGCTATCCGGCCAGGCTGGCTTAACCCCTTAATTACCTTTGCGGTTATTATCCGATAAGGTGATTAAGGGGTTAATTGATATCAGACTGTCATTGCAATGTATTGACTATGTATTTGGTTGGCAATGGAGGACACAGATTTTGCTGTCAAGGGGGATACATATTGATGAGGTTAGTAGAACTTTATTTATTTTATTATGATAGTTATGTGTTTAATAATGGGCAAATAATGTTTTATCCATATTATCCATATCCGGATAATAGTTATTTTGCACATTATTGTAGTGTATTTGTTTGGGGGGGGGGGGTTGATGTATTTAATGTATAGGATATGTTTATTTTTTTTACATAAAGGGTTGTTTCCTCAGGTCTGCGGGGGACATATGGAGACCACCTGAGGTCTCCTCGGACTTCTCATGGGTAACCGGCTGCTGGGTCCATGGGGGACACCTGCGTGGAAGAACCGGTGGACCCACATCTGTGGGGGCACCATGGACCCGCAGGGACCACCCGAGGGCCCTCAGACCCCGTGGGAACCACCCGAAGCCCCTCAGACACCTGTGGGTCTGACCCGGGGTCCCCAGACATCCGCGGGCCTACCGTGGAGACCCCATTGGGTTCCAAGGTGACCTGTGGCGACCACCTGGTGGACCATGGTACCTGGTGGGGACCACCCACAGGCCTCAAGACCCTGTTTGAAACATGGTGTTGGGCTACTGTAGGTCTGTGAGGTACCTCGTCAGGCCCACTGGGGACTCCTGTGGGCCTGGGGGATTAACCCTGTATGTAAAATAATAAAACATGTATTTATGGGGGGACACAGGGGGTGGGTTATGTATTTAATAAATATAATGATGTTTATTGTGGGCTGTGTATTGTTTTTATTGTGGGTACTGGGGGTGGGGTAAGGGGGTATTGGCCCCAAGGGTATGTGGGTAGGCCTCCCGGCTGGGTATTGGGTGAGGGTGGTTAGGCCTCACAGGGTGGGTAGTGGGGGCGGGTATTTAGACCACCCGAGTGGTGGGTGAGGGTGGGTGAGGGTGGGTTAACCCCTTAATGACTATAGAGGTTAATAACTGCTATGTTGATTAAGGGGTTAGGGGAAATTACATTGGCTGTTTTTATTCTTGTTTATGTTTTGCAGCATCGGAGGGGGCATGGACGGTGATGAAGATGAGGATGGCCTTCATCGTTCCAGCCGGACATGGGTGAGTGATATATGTATTTATTGTATTTACTGTTCTTTTTGTATTTTAAATGGGCAAATTCACTATTATCCAGATGTGGATAATAGTAATTGTGCCCATTACTATACTGTATGTTTTAGGGGGGGGGGGGGGTATTTCTTTATTAATATTAATATAATAACCTACCTACTCTTATGACTGACTTACATAAGTTATTAGAAAAAGAGACTAAATCTTGGTTAGATATGGCCACATTGGAGGAATATGTAAGATGTATACCTAGGGGACTTAGAATTTTAAAACACGCAACATTTGGCCCGGTTACTACAGAGTTCTCTAACGAATGGGAGAGAATTCTCGACCATTGCTCATTTGAGCTAATCCGGTTACTTATTTTAGAAAGGAAAAAATAAGTAATTGAGGTGGATACTCAAATAACTAAAATTAAAAATGAAATCTTAAAGATTCCATATTTAGATAAATTTCCTCAACTAACTAGAGATATGAATGTCAAATTGAGGAAATCTGAGAATTTAATCTTGATAAATAAAAACAAAAAATTCCTCAGAGATAAAAGGGATTACGCTTTAAATATTCAGAGGTGTTGGGAAATATTTAAAGAAGCTACCACTCCATATGAGGCTAAGAAAACTAAAGTCACAAATAAAACCCCATCAAAGGGTTTATTACAGACAAAACAGACTAAATCTAATCAGAATATTCCCAGAACATCTAGAGACCCCAGCTTTCATTCAAGACCCCCACATGAAAAGCACACTAGACACTCATCCAAATATCAAATAAATGACATTGTAGATGATGTTGGAAGGGGAGCCAATACTAGAAAATCTACAAATTGGAACCCTAATTATTCTAGGCAACACAAATATCACAAAAAACAAGAGGTTGTACACAATAGGAGAGATAACAGTAATCATAGAAACTACACTAACAAACGAGATGAAATAGAGAAACAAACAACTGTAATTCCACTTCAAAACAAATTTGAGGTTCTAACTGACAAAAAGGAAGAATTAGAAAATGAAGATTTTTTAAACAGGTTGGAGAAAATGAGACGAACAATATCCGCCTGCGATTCAAACCACCCACCCATATTAGAGACCTCAAACAAGGCGATAAGGAAAAGACAGGAATCAGAAGAGGGAACAGAGGAAGGGGTGAAAAGGGAAAGAGAACCACACACCCCCTCATTACCTTTCCAAATGACTTAGTATTAACTTCCAAAGGCATCTTCAACCTCTCCAATTAGCGTATTGACTATACCCTCATGAATTTATTGGGAAAAGGTCTCTCCTTTGCTCCCACACGCAGAGTCAATAACTTTGACCTATATATAGATGTTCAAAAGTTTAATAGAAAATTGACTCTAAGTAAACACTTCTTCTCAGACCAAGGCAAACAAATATCATTACCAGATACTGTAAACCCTATTGTTGATACACTGTCCATAGATGAACAGAACCACCTAGTGAATTTAATGTCCTTAGTAGATGAAGGCAAAACCAATACAATAGATGATATGTCTATCCAACATTCATCTTTTAAACCAAATTCTACTTTTCATCCATATTATTCAAGGGGCAATTTCATTGACATTTTTAACAAATTAGTTGAAAGGGATTTCAGTGAACTTGGTCAATCTAAGGTAATGTCAGTGAACCATACAAATAATCTTACTGTTCAAGAAAAACATACTCTTTAGTCATTACAGTTAGATTTGAATACAGTTGTACGGGAGGCTGATAGAGGTGGTGGAATCATTCTTCAAAATAGGGTAGATTACTGTTTGGAGGCGACAAGACTATTGTCGGGTCATTCATCCTATTATAAATTAATTGGGGATCTGTCTGTCTTCAATCAAGTGGAAAAGTTATACTCCGTGCCCAGGTAGTAGCCTCGGTTATCCTAGGGATTTACCCTATTTTTTTCAAAGTAAGTATTGTACTGTATTGTATTGTATGTCTTTATTTATGTAGCGCCATTAATGTACATAGAGCTTCACAGCAGTAATACATGTGGTAATCCAATAAATAACAGATAATATAAATAAAAGATCTTGGGAATAAGTGCTTTAGACATTAAGGAAGAGGAGTCCCTGCTCCGAGGAGCTTACAGTCTAATTGGTAGGTAGGGAGAACGTACAGAGACAGTAGGAGGGCTACACCTATCTCTGCACTAATCTCGCCGGCAAATCATTTTTTTACATAACAAATCTATTACTATTGTAGATGTGCAGGGGGTCTCCGGAGATGAACCGCGTTGGTTTTATGTCCGAGGACCCCATGCTTCCCGAGATACAGGCCCCATTATGAGGTGCCGGTATCTCCTATGCATGGAGATAGCCCGATCACGTGACGCGGGACATTTCCATTCATAGGAGATACACTGGCGACACATTTAATTGCACTGCGGCCAGATCCGCAAGCCGGGAGATTTCCCGGCTTGCTAGTGGCCGCCCCTCGGCGTGCCGCGCGTCATAGACGCGCGGTCACGCGTCTTCGGGAGCGTGCGCCCCCTGCACGCACGTCCAGGGGCTCCCCGAGGGAGCCCTGGTGTCCCGCGATCGCGGGACAGCGGCAGGGGGTTCCGGGGGACCCGGCGGACCCGGCAGCGGGAGGGAGAGCGCCCCGATCGGAGGGCGCTCTTCCGCTGCTTCGGCGCGCGCCCGTCACACTCGGGCGCGCGCCAGGCTACTGCTGCGGCACAGAACGGGCAAATGCTCGAATAAACTGTGCCGCAGCAGTACCGGTATCCCATAAAGGTGCCTGTATCTCGGGAAGCCGGTGGTCCCCGGACATAAAACCAACACGGTTCATGTCCAGAGACCCTCTGCACAAGTACACTATTAATAAGAATACAGTAATGCTGCTTCATTACCTTAGCGGCTATCCGTTAAGGCAATGAAGGGGTTAAGGGACAGTAGCATGTTTATTGGGGACAATTGCCCCAATAAACATTGCAAAACACAACACAATCAGCCTCTGTTCCCCCAACAACCCCTAAACCCCCCTTATATACATAACCCATATTTATTATTTTAGGCACAGAAATGGTACTATAGGCTGGCGGTGGCACTCCGGTGTTTCCGCAGGGGTCCCCGCTTGCCTGCAGTATCAAGTCTGTGCCCCAAAAAATTATTTAAAAACACAAATACTTCAACATAAATACACCCCCCCCAGCCCACCCCCCACTACCGTGAGACATAAGCACCATCACCCCTACACACACCGGGAGACCTACCCTCCGTCCCTTGTGGACAAAAAACCCTACCCCCAATACCCACATTCAAAACAATACACACACCCGCAATAAACATAACAATTATTAAAAAGCAATACATAACCCACTCATAACAGATTGCAAATATATTGTGGTGTTACTTAACCCCTTAATAAAATTAACGTTTAATAAGCGCTAAAGTTATTAATGGAGGAATATTGAGGTAAAGGTCCCCTCAATTATCAAGTGCTGCAGAGCATTGTATCCACTTGTATAATGAATTGCTGCATCCGGATAACAAAATGTTAAAATGAAATGCTGAGTGGAGCTAGTATAAATTAACCCCTAGTTGGGACGTGGTCCGGCTGGAATATGAAGGGTTGTCTGGGGGAAGTCCTAAGACCCACCCAGACCCCATACATGAATCCGGCAACTTAATGAACCAGTGCACCTGGGGACACTCCCACTTTGAAGATGGTAACAAAGTACTCACATGTATCTTTACTTCATCCGGGTTTGTGTGCTCCACGCTGTATACAGACACAGGAAGAAATCCCCACTGCCAAGGAGAGTGAGACAGCGGGCACGGCCGCGCAGCAAAAGTGATAAAGGCTGGACTGAGCTAAATAAAGTCTTTATTGAAGCATGGATTTAAAAAACAAGAGGAAGGGTGCCCCCCCCCACGCGCCTCTTACGCGTTTCACCCGCTACGGGCTTTCTCAAAGAAATAAAAAAACCTTTGGAATCCAATGTGGTGTCTTCTTTTGTGTCTTTATAATCCATACCGTCTGTGGCCTTCTTTTCGGGGTCTTCTTTGGCGTCTGCGGGGTCTTCGGGGTCTTCTGGCTTCTTTATCTTCTTCTTCTGAGACGCACTGGCCATCTTCTTCTGAGGGGAGGTCCTCTCCCCACGGCGTCTAGCTGTAAAATGAGACGACATAGGCTTTTATAGGCCTATGACGTCACATTTTGCATCAAATGGTTCTCACGGTCCTGATTGGTCCGTGAAAAGCATGTGATTTTGGTTAAGGAAAAAAAAATGCTGACGTCATTTAAAGGAAATGAAGTCAGCCAATCAGAATGGCTTTGCTTCATTTACCTTTAACATGATGTCAAAAAAACCAAAATGGCGCCGTCACATTGGACTAGAGCCAATAAGATCGTCGGAACAAAATCAACGATCTCATTAGCTATGTTATAGGTAAATGAAGCAAAGCCATTCTGATTGGCTGGCTTTAATTCCTTTAAATGACGTCAGCATTTTTTTTCCTTAACCAAAATCACATGCTTTTCACGGACAAAACAGGACCATGAGAACCATTTATAGGCCTATAAAAGCCTGAAGGGTGGGTATGAGTGAAGGGTGGCTATCCGGCCAGGGTGGCTTAACCCCTTAATTACCTTTGCGGTTATTATCCGATAAGGTGATTAAGGGGTTAATTGATATCAGACTGTCATTGCAATGTATTGACTATGTATTTGGTTGGCAATGGAGGACACAGATTTTGCTGTCAAGGGGGATACATATTGATGAGGTTAGTAGAACTTTATTTATTTTATTATGATAGTTATGTGTTTAATAATGGGCAAATAATGTTTTATCCATATTATCCATATCCGGATAATAGTTATTTTGCACATTATTGTAGTGTATTTGTTTGGGGGGGGGGATTGATGTATTTAATGTATAGGATATGTTTATTTTTTTTACATAAAGGGTTGTTTCCTCAGGTCTGCGGGGGACATATGGAGACCACCTGAGGTCTCCTCGGACTTCTCATGGGTAACCGGCTGCTGGGTCCATGGGGGACACCTGCGTGGAAAAACCGGTGGCCCCACATCTTTGGGGGCACCATGGACCCGCAGGGACCACCCGAGGGCCCTCAGACCCCGTGGGAACCACCCGAAGCCCCTCAGACACCTGTGGGTCTGACCCGGGGCCCCCAGACATCCGCGGGCCTACCGTGGAGACCCCATTGGGTTCCAAGGTGACCTGTGGCGACCACCTGGTGGACCATGGTACCTGGTGGGGACCACCCACAGGCCTCAAGACCCTGTTTGAAACATGGTGTTGGGCTACTGTAGGTCTGTGAGGTACCTCGTCAGGCCCACTGGGGACTCCTGTGGGCCTGGGGGATTAACCCTGTATGTAAAATAATAAATCATGTATTTATGGGGGGACACAGGGGGTGGGTTATGTATTTAATAAATATAATGATGTTTATTGTGGGCTGTGTATTGTTTTTATTGTGGGTACTGGGGGTGGGGTAAGGGGGTATTGGCCCCAAGGGTATGTGGGTAGGCCTCCCGGCTGGGTATTGGGTGAGGGTGGTTAGGCCTCACAGGGTGGGTAGTGGGGGCGGGTATTTAGACTATAGAGGTTAATAACTGCTATGTTGATTAAGGGGTTAGGGGAAATTACATTGGCTGTTTTTATTCTTGTTTATGTTTTGCAGCATCGGAGGGGGCATGGACGGTGATGAAGATGAGGATGGCCTTCATCGTTCCAGCCGGACATGGGTGAGTGATATATGTATTTATTGTATTTACTGTTCTTTTTGTATTTTAAATGGGCAAATTCACTATTATCCAGATGTGGATAATAGTAATTGTGCCCATTACTATACTGTATGTTTTGTATGTTTTAGGGGGGGGGGGGGTATTTTTTATTAATATTAATATAATAACCTACCTACTCTTATGACTGACTTACATAAGTTATTAGAAAAAGAGACTAAATCTTGGTTAGATATGGCCACATTGGAGGAATATGTAAGATGTATACCTAGGGGACTTAGAATTTTAAAACACGCAACATTTGGCCCGGTTACTACAGAGTTCTCTAACGAATGGGAGAGAATTCTCGACCATTGCTCATTTGAGCTAATCCGGTTACTTATTTTAGAAAGGAAAAAATAAGTAATTGAGGTGGATACTCAAATAACTAAAATTAAAAATGAAATCTTAAAGATTCCATATTTAGATAAATTTCCTCAACTAACTAGAGATATGAATGTCAAATTGAGGAAATCTGAGAATTTAATCTTGATAAATAAAAACAAAAAATTCCTCAGAGATAAAAGGGATTACGCTTTAAATATTCAGAGGTGTTGGGAAATATTTAAAGAAGCTACCACTCCATATGAGGCTAAGAAAACTAAAGTCACAAATAAAACCCCATCAAAGGGTTTATTACAGACAAAACAGACTAAATCTAATCAGAATATTCCCAGAACATCTAGAGACCCCAGCTTTCATTCAAGACCCCCACATGAAAAGCACACTAGACACTCATCCAAATATCAAAGAAATGACATTGTAGATGATGTTGGAAGGGGAGCCAATACTAGAAAATCTACAAATTGGAACCCTAATTATTCTAGGCAACACAAATATCACAAAAAACAAGAGGTTGTACACAATAGGAGAGATAACAGTAATCATAGAAACTACACTAACAAACGAGATGAAATAGAGAAACAAACAACTGTAATTCCACTTCAAAACAAATTTGAGGTTCTAACTGACAAAAAGGAAGAATTAGAAAATGAAGATTTTTTAAACAGGTTGGAGAAAATGAGACGAACAATATCCGCCTGCGATTCAAACCACCCACCCATATTAGAGACCTCAAACAAGGCGATAAGGAAAAGACAGGAATCAGAAGAGGGAACAGAGGAAGGGGTGAAAAGGGAAAGAGAACCACACACCCCCTCATTACCTTTCCAAATGACTTAGTATTAACTTCCAAAGGCATCTTCAACCTCTCCAATTAGCGTATTGACTATACCCTCATGAATTTATTGGGAAAAGGTCTCTCCTTTGCTCCCACACGCAGAGTCAATAACTTTGACCTATATATAGATGTTCAAAAGTTTAATAGAAAATTGACTCTAAGTAAACACTTCTTCTCAGACCAAGGCAAACAAATATCATTACCAGATACTGTAAACCCTATTGTTGATACACTGTCCATAGATGAACAGAACCACCTAGTGAATTTAATGTCCTTAGTAGATGAAGGCAAAACCAATACAATAGATGATATGTCTATCCAACATTCATCTTTTAAACCAAATTCTACTTTTCATCCATATTATTCAAGGGGCAATTTCATTGAAATTTTTAACAAATTAGTTGAAAGGGATTTCAGTGAACTTGGTCAATCTAAGGTAATGTCAGTGAACCATACAAATAATCTTACTGTTCAAGAAAAACATACTCTTTAGTCATTACAGTTAGATTTGAATACAGTTGTACGGGAGGCTGATAGAGGTGGTGGAATCATTCTTCAAAATAGGGTAGATTACTGTTTGGAGGCGACAAGACTATTGTCGGGTCATTCATCCTATTATAAATTAATTGGGGATCCAACAATACAATATCAATCAAATTTAACAAGTATGCTCCAAAATGCATACAAGAATAATGTTCTTACTAAACACGAGTTTGACTTTCTGTATTGTGCGGCTCCCACTACCCCTATTATGTATCACTTACCCAAAATTCACAAATCACTTACTAATCCACCGGGATGTCCTATTATTTCGGGGATTAATTCACTTACTGCTAATCTTTCAGTTTACGTTGATTCATTTTTACAACCACTTGTACTTTCTATACCATCACATTTACTTGATACCACCTCTCTTCTCACTATTCTCACAGATTTTGTTTGGAAGGACACTTATTGTTTGGCCACTCTTGATGTTCAAGCACTTTACACATCCATTCCACATAGTGGGGGTTTAGAGGCTATAGATTACTTCTTAGCACTTCATGGCACCTTCCCACTTTCTCAATGTTGTTTTATTCACGATTCAATAGAATTTATATTAAAACACAATTATTTTTTGTTTGAACACGAGTTTTACTTACAACTATGTGGCACGGCTATGGGGACACGATTTGCACCTTCTTTTGCCAATTTGTATATGGGATGGTGGGAGTCGCTATACATATGGGGCGTCGATGTATCTCCGCCGCAATTAGTTATGTGGCGGAGATACATCGACGATGTGTTCGTTGTCTGGGATGGCGATCACGATTCTTTTGATCAATTTGTATCACAATTAAATACCAATAATTTTAATCTCACCTATACTAGTGAAATAAATGAATCCAATATTATATTTTTAGATTTGGAGATTTATGTTGCTGAAAACCAACTTTTGACCAAAACCCACTTCAAAACTACTAATGTTAATTCATTTTTACACACCACAAGTGGACATGAAAGGAGATGTATTAATAACATCCCTTTCAACCAATTTTTACGTATCCAACGAAATTGTGCAGATGTGAAAGCATTTAAAGAACAATCCCTAATCCTTTTTGACTGCTTTCATCAAAAGCGTTATGATGATATGTTGATTTCTAGTGCCTATAATAAAGCATTGAACATTGATAGGAAAAAAATAATTACACATAAAATCAAAAAACAAAGGAATTCAGTTGCTACTTTGAATAGAAATCCAGATTTATTAAATCAAGTATTAGAGGATGAATCCAGTCCTCCTCATTCACCAACCAATGTTCAAATTACCAGGGATACTCAGAAACAAAATCAGAAAAAGAAACACCATATTTTGTTACTACTGTAAATGTAATAGTTCTCATAACAAAATAAAATACATTTTAAACAAACATTGGCATATCTTATGTATGGACCCAATATTGTCTAAATTTCTGGCAAGTAAGCCTCCTATTGTTTTCACAACATCAAACAATTTAAAAACTATCTTGGCTCCTAGTCTTCTAAAAGGTACAACTTCCAATAAGAACAAGATCTAAGAGATGTGTTAGGTATTAAAGGGAATTACAGGTGTTATAATGTAAAATCTGTTCAAAAATGTTGACGCAGAATTGTTTTAAATCACATATGACAGATCATCTGTATGAGATCAATACCTATATTGACTGTCTGACAACTTATGTGATTTATATATTACAATATGGGTGCGGTCTCCAATATGTAGGCCGCACCAAGCGTCATTTAAAAATACGCATTATGGAACACCTTAGAAACATTGTTAATATCCCTAAACTGTTAATCTCAGCCAAACCCCTCACACATCTTTTAACCCACTTTAGAGATGTTCATCAGTGCAGCACTGCAGGAGTTACATATATGGGTATTGAGCACATAGTAACCAATATTAGAGCCTGTGACAGAGATCTTCAATTTGCAAAAAGAGAACAGTTTTGGATCTTTACCCTCCAAACATAACATCCTGGGGGGTTAATGACTATGTAGAGTTGACACCATTTTTGAGATACTGTAAATAGTGGGAGTCAAAACACCTAGAGGAGAGGAATATCTACTGTACAATCTGTCATTTATATATTGCTCATTGTTTATATGGACCCTCTCTGGTCTGGCTCTTACATTTATATTTGTGTTACTCTATTTATTTTGCTTAACCCATTGAGAGCATCACAAAATACCTACGGAAGCTAAGCAGGGTGAGGCTTGATTAGTACCGGGATGGGAGACTGCCTGGGAATACCTGGTGCTGTATGTGAATCACACATTTTTTCCTCTTTTTTATTTTATTTTTAACTCCCCCATTTTAATCTTTTCTTTCTTATTTCTTTTCTCTTTCCTTTTTGTTTTCATATTGTTGTAATTTGTTATGTCATTTATATTGCATTTATGTGATTATTATTACTTATGATCATGTTTTTATCTTTGTTGAATGTACACTTGTTATTCTTGGATACCCGTGGGTGTGACTGTGTGTACTTAAATCCAACCATTAGAGTATCTATTGTCCTGCCATCTCCCCTTTTTTGAGATGTTACCTCCTATTTCAAAAATAAAAATAATATTGTCTATTAATAGATCTATAATTTTACCACTCTAGCGGCCATAATTATAGGTCTGCTAAAGTGTTGTGGATTTGAATGAATAACTCATTCTAGTCCTCTGATTGCCTTGTAATTTGAGAATGAACAGCCAATGATAGCAGTTGGTGGGATACAAAAGGACCTCACACGGGTGCCCAAGATTTAGCCTGATGAAGTATATCTACTATACGAAACACGTCGCGAGTGAACTGTGCAACTAGCTTCCCTATTCCATCTTTGGGGGTCAGTTTACACCGTTGTGTACCCTTCCGGTCACGATTTTCCATCGTAACCGGCATCCACAGATGCCTACAAGGGGCTTTCCTTCCACACATGTGCATTAGCTTTGGATACCACGCCACTACCTGCATACATGCAGAGACGATTCCTGCAGCAAGTGCCATAGAGTGAGTCCCAGCGTGCGGGATCTCCACATAAACAGAACTGAAATTGCCCCCCTGTCTGACTGATGATGACGATCTGTTGAACATTTCGCTGACCTGGATACTCATTTATTCTTACTTACATGTAAGTTATTTTATTGCCTTATTGTTTATTACATTTACAATTTTTCCTTACCTTGGTGCGCTCCTGTGCTTCTTTTCGTGGATAATAGTAATTGTGCCGATTACTATACTGTATGTTTTAGGAGGGGGGGGGTATTTTTTTTATTAATATTTGTGTTTCTAAATTAATTTGGGGGGGGGCACAAAATTGGTACTGTAGGCCCGTGGGGGCAACCGCCGGCCTATAGTATCATTGCTGTGCATATATGTACTGTAGGTTAGGGGGGTATAAGTGTTGTTGGTGTTATATATATATATACAAATGTAAATACAACTGTATGCTGTATATTGTATATTGGGTTGTTGGTGTAATATATATATATTTATATTTTTATATATATATATATATATATATATATTTTTATATATATATTTATTGGTTTGTTGGTGTAATATATATATATCAACTGTAAATATTACTGTATGTTCATTTGCATGTCTTAGACAGGTCTGCAACCCTGTCCTTCCCCATTGTCACCCAGCATACAGCGCTTCCACTGCAGCAAGGGATTCTGGGAAATGACATGCAAATGAGCACTCAGTGCCACCTTTTGTCTCAAGCTCGTATTACACAAGCCAATCCTCAAGCCAATGCATGCTGTTTTAAATACAGCTTTTAGACAAAGGCTGGGATGAGATGCAAAGCCATTAAACCCACTCACAGACATGTTTCAACCTTGATGGGTATCATCAGTGTGAGGTTGGTCTTAATGGCTAAGCAGGTTTGAGACTAGACTAGGTAATCACCACTACTATTAAGGTTATGGTGGGTAAAAAAAGTGACAAAAACCCTCCACAGTAAAGCATAAAGCAACTGTAAATATTACTGTATGTTCATTTGCATGTCTTAGACAGGTCTGCAACCCTGTCGTTCCCCATTGTCACCCAGCATACAGCGCTTCCACTGCAGCAAGGGATTCTGGGAAATGGCATGCAAATGAGCACTCCGTGCCACCTTTTGTCTCAAGCTCGTATTACACAAGCCAATCCTCAAGCCAATGCATGTATATAAATATATATATATATATATATATATATATATATATATATATATATATATATGTATTTTTTTTTATTGGGTTGTTGGTGTAAAATCTATCTATCTATCTATCTATCTATCTATCTATCTATCTATCTATCTATCTATCTATCTATCTATCTATCTATCTATCTATCTATCTATCTATCTATCTATCTATCGTTGTTGGTTATATATATATATATATATATATATATATATATATATATATATATATATATATATACAGCTCAACCCCGTTATAGTGTGATCCGCTAAAATGCGGATCGCTTATAACGCGGTTTGAGCATGGACCCCGAATTAAAAAAAAAAAAAATTAAGTTTTTTTTTGCACACACACTGCACACACTCACTGCACACTGCACACACTCACTGCACACTGCATACATTCACAGCACACTGCATACACTCACAGCACACTACATACATTCACAGCACACTGCAAAAACTCACAGCACACTGCATACATTCACAGCACACTGCACACACTCACAGCACACTGCACACACTCACAGCACACTGCACATACTCACAGCAAACTGCACATACTCACAGCACACTGCACACACTCACAGCACACTGCACACACTCACAGAAAACAACACACTCACAGCACACTGCACACACTCACAGCACACTGCACACACTCACAGCCCACTGCATACACTCACAGCACACTGCATACACTTACAGCACACTTCATACACTCACAGCACACTGCACACACATACTCCCAGCACACTGCACACACACTGACTCACACACAGCACACTGCACAGCACACTGCATACATTCACAGCACACTGCATACACTCACAGCACACTGCACACACTCACAGCACACTGCACACACTCGTTGTGCTTAGCCTATTTTAACTGAATAAATTACAACTTATTTTACCAACTTGTTTTGCTCAGTGTTATGATCCAGGTGTAAAAGGTATAAATGCCTGGTCTCCCGTGACAGGTAGAGTAACCCTCACTAGTTATATGTGATCACTCTTATAGGCTCCTGGTAATAGTGCCAAAGATCAATCTGTATTCAGTCTATACATATAAAATGACATAATAGTCAGTAGCCATACAGAATATTGCTAATCTATATAATACATTGCCTGTGGCACCATATATTCACATTGATGCCACTGTAAAAAAATAAAAATAAATTACATCCATTAATAATGCAAAATGCGAAATTAGCCAATGGTGGAAATACTTAATGCACCTTGCAGTGCCAATAGCTATATTCAATTTAAATTTAAAGGTTAAGGTTCCTCAGAACAGGGAAAACCACCGATAATGTGACCACAGTGGTCCCAGCAATGTATGATTAATAATGTGGGGGGTCCAATCCAGAAATCATGGCATCCCGCAATACTCAACAGTGGTATAGCATTATGAAACTTTTACAAATTTAGCAAGTCCTTTACACATACAGATTATTTTAAACTACCAGGTATACATGAAAAGCTAATAGTTTTTTCCCCCTTCAATCACATGGGCTTTGTTTCAAGTATAAAAATAAACAGAAAAAAAAGATTTGTCATTAAAATAAAACATATAACCAACTGTTAATTTAGTAGCTATACTCCTATTGTGACAGCTTGATTTACAGTCTATGTTATTTAATTACACCCCAACAATTTTGTTGTGCAACAATAATAAAGCCTACAAGAATGTTTTACATACTTCTAGAACAAGCATTTATCTCAACAACTACATATGCTCTAGCAATAAATTCTTATTTGCTTCATTAGTTCAGAATCTTAGATCCACTTCCCATTTTATCAAACATGCCAGACCTTGTAAAACTTGGTAGTCTGAAGTGTTACATTTGAGATGTCAATGTTAAGAAAAATAATAAATCTAAATGCTAAGAAACAAAATAAGAAGATAAAACTTAATCAGCTGGTTCACTTTAATGATTCTGTCAAAGCATTACATTGCAGTTTAATAAGGAAAGCTACTGCTATCACTTTGCTTATGTTGTGAATGTCAAACTCTGTTACAGTATATTTCTAGATTACTTTTTAAATCAAGATTGAATACTAATTTGAAAGCTCCATGTAAGCCAGATAATACAAATTCTGTATTATAATTTAAATACATTTCAGGTAAAACCTGGGCATTTGGAGAAAAACATTTACAATTGCTAGCTGTAATATTTGTTTTCTGACTAATTATTCAAAATATTGTAGCTGCATCATTGCCATTAGCTAGTGGCATATATCACATATATAATCATGTTTGCTCCAGGTATAAGTTTCATATAGGTCCTACAGTAGGTACTGTAGCTGAGTGCTGACTATTGAAGAAGCTACATCAGTGGCTCTTAAATCTATTCATGGATCTATGATCCTGACCAGTTTTTTGCCCAACCAAGTAATATCCAATACCGTTCCTATCTAATTTAGTTGCATACACAGTTTACACTGCATTTCTTATTCTTAAAATCTTATGCAGCCAGTTGTCCTGAGAAAAAAGAGAAAGAGACGGCACAATCAATAAGTGTACTCAAAGTCTTAGTAGCATAGTTTGTAAGAAATAACTTTTTTAGAGGTATTCTCAAAGCTAATGAGATGCAAAAACAACACTGTTAAAAAAAGCTCCAGCACTAGTTGTGGAGATTTTCATGGAGGAGAGACACGTTAACCAATACACTGCCAGAACTGTAATGTGTGTTATTTAATGAATGCATAAGTAACATCCATGAGCATATTGCAATTTATAATAAATACACATTACTAACTGAATTGCTCAGCCATATCAGCTAAACTTCTAAAAAGCTTACAATGCTTTGCAGCCTTCTGGATCTGCTACTGATTTTGAGGCTGCATGGATTTGTTGACTCAAATTTATGTAGGAAGAGTATGAGCTCCTAATAAAGGAAGGGTGGATAACAACGCCAAACTTTTATGGGCTCTCTGCTCCCATAGCGGAGAAGCAGCCCATTTTGGGAGAGAGGGGGCATCCCCAAGCAGATTAATGTCTCGGAGAAGGAGATCAAAAAGGTACCGTAGACATGCTCAAAAGCATAAGCTTGCAGGCGCGGAAGACAGGAGGCTCAGCTGCAGTTCTACATTATTAAGGAGTGTCTCAGATCTGTGATCACCACTTCCCAGATTGTGTGTCTTCTTGGACTGATGGGAACAGAGGATCTGAAGAGACATGGTCAGTGAAAATACAGTGCATATTTAATACACAATACATCAGTCTCATGTATTTTATTTTTTGGATGGTTTTTTGTAGGTTGCCCATTCATTGACATTGTGGTAATCCTTGCTCCAATTGTGCCCGTATCTTACCACAGTGACAATCAATTGGTTTATTGGCTACTGTGTAATGCAATGTACTGCATTGCCAGTTTTATTTTATTATGTATTTCTTTAAATCAAATGGACAAATGCGCTATTAGCGCCATTTGGCTACTTGTGCTTTTGCACATTTGTATGTATAGTGATGGGGGTAGAGGTGGTGAAGGAAGGGGGTAGTTGCCCTGGGAAGGTGGTTAGGCCCCCCGGTTGGGTGGCTGGAGGGGGATTGACCCCTTAATTACTATAGTGGTTAATAACCGCTAAGGTGTTTTAGGGTTTACAGGCCAGTAGTCATTAGTTTTTATTTTACTGTCGGTGATGAGGAGGAAGACATGGAGGACCAGGAGGATGAAGATGAGGATGGCCTTCATCATGGGAGTGGTAAAAACAACTTGTATTTACGATATGCTGGCTGAGGAATGGTTTTAATGGGGAAAGGTGCTATTATATAGATCAGGATAATAGGGATTTGCCCATTACTGTACAGATGAAGCACTATGGTGGGTCACGCTTCCACCCCTAAATCTGCCACGACACCAATTTTTTTTCATCTGTGCTCGCGTGTGCACGTGGTCTCAGTAAGTAGACTTAATGGCCTATCGGGATTTAAACAACGGGGGTCCCTGAATCTGAATGGGACTCACGCTGTGTGACTCCTACCGGGCTTCACCTGCCTGTAAGAGAAGCAGACTAAGAGTAAGTCTGAATCAGTCACTCTTCCTGGGTGCATCTAAGAGGCGATCACATGGCTTTTATTTGATTTTGATAAGACAGTATTGAAGCAGGGGGTCTCTGGAGCTGAAGTGCATTCATTTCAGCCCATGTTTCCTGAGTATAGGCCCCATTATGGGGTTCAGGTATCCCAACCATGTATAAATTATCCCGTGTCATGGCCCACATGATCGGGACATTTAAACAAAGCAAGGGGATACTAGCACCCCATAACAATGTATGTAGTTCAGCTCTAGAGACCCCCTACTTCAATACTGTATTATCAAAATAAAATTAAAAACAGCTTCAATACCTTAGCGGCTAGCCGCTAAGGCAATGAAGGGGTTAAGCCAGAGTACCTAGTTTATTTGGGGTAGACAGGGTGGGTGAAAAGGATGTTGCCTCAGGGTGGGTGATTAGGCCCTCCAGGATGGTTGTAGAAGTGTTAACCCAATCATTAACTCGGTGTTAGTAACTGCTGTGGTAATGAACGGGTTAACCCCTCCCACTACCCACCCAAGTGGCCTAACCACCCACCATGAGGCAACAACCCCCTTAATCCACCCCACTACCCCCTATAAACATTACAATACAATATATTTAACAACCCCCCTCTTTCAACCCCCCCATGCCCCCATCACATACAGTCCAGTCATGGGTAAAATCCCTACTATCCAGATCTGGATAATAGAACATTTGCCCATTAAAAAATAAAATATAGACACAACATTACCCAGCCAGCATGTTGTAAATTAAACTTTTACTTACCCCTGCCAGGATGCAGGCTGTCCTCATCTCTTCATCCTCCTCATCTTTAATGGACACCGACAGTAAAATAAAACAACTAGCTACTGACCTGCAACCCCTTTATCACCTTTGCGATTGTTAACCAATTAAAAATACAAAAATAGAAATATACCTGGCGCATGTGAAAGATAATAAATAAACAGTGATAACATATAAATTGTGTGACCATAAATATATAACCAAAAGCGGTGATGATTATCTAGAGTCCAATAAAAGGATATGATGGTATATGGAATGAATAGAGTCCTTTTCTTCAGTGATAATCAAAGATAGACTCAGTACTCCAACCATGTGAAGAAGTTCCTCCCTGCAGCAGCTGTTTCCTATATGTTAAGACATAAACCAGGGACACAACATTGCGCAGTGCAGTTTGTAAGCAAAGACGCCCTCGGATATAACTGTCCAAAAAAATGCCTACTTACTAGAGGTAAGAGAGCAGCATACTGTTGAGAGAAACTGTGTCCTGGGTCTTCTAAATCCACACCTTTTCAGGGTGCCACGAACCCCCGTGACCCTCCTGGTCCGATTGGATTTGGATGGAAAAAATACCTTTTTCCCAAGATAAACTGTTTTCTGCGGATGTCTTAGAGACCTAAGCTCATATCTCCATAATGGGGAATAAGAGAGAGGAAAGGGATTGCGCAATACGTCTGTACTTTAATAAAACATCCTAAATTAAAACAACAAGCATACTCACATTACACTTGTGAGTTAAAAACAAATTGGAAGTGCCCGGCCTGGCTACCAGCTGCAAACCATCTCTAGCAATCCTGATGACAATGCGTGCACTCCTTGCTGTTCTGGCGCAACACGATGACATCACCAGCTCTGTGCCAGATGGATCACCTGATCGGCAATTCCATAGGCACCTCAGCCATCTTGGAGGAGGAAAGAAGCAGTGGGCTTTTCGGCAGTATCCTGTATTCCCGGTGTCCTGTGTTCCGGTGAGCCGTGACGTCGCGATCCAGAAGTGACGTATCTGGCAGCGGTTGCAGTGTGTACCGGGCGAGGAGAGCTGCGACGCAGTAAAGACCTAGCTGTTCGAATGCCTGTTATTCTCTGATTGCCGTATGCCTGTTATTCTCTGATTCACCTTCTGATTGATAAACCTGTTATTTTTTATCTGCACTATGGTTGTTCTCTCTTCTCTTTGAGATTGCTGACTTATATACCATACCTCCAGGCCGGGATATACTACAATTCCAGACTGGCACCTATGCTCCTTTTCCTACTGTGCTTGTAAGTAGGAATTTGGTAGCTCTTCTTATATTTATATCACACTGTTTGACAGTATTACACTATCCACCTTTTTATTTTTTGGGCACTCGGCGACGCTCCTCTGGAATTCCATCAACAGTTCATCATCAAGACTTTTGAAACAGTCTTTCTACAGGGTCGATGGATAAGTTGTTTTTTGCCTTTTTATTTGATTATTTTATTGATTTTATTCACTGTTCACTGTTGTTTAAACATTTTGTTTGTTTATTTTTATTGATATATATTTGATCACATCACTGTTTTGGGTGTAGTAGAGCGCCATCTAGCGTTCTTTATTGACAATTAACCAAATTAGTTAGCCAATTAGGATATCCCTAATATTATTAATGGTTCATTCAATGCAGACATCAGTAGCACAGGATTATCATATAGATAGGCTACTGGGCTGAGGGGTAATACAATTGTGCTTCCTAATCACTAACAAAACCAGCTGATAGAACAGATCCACAGCAGGAGGTAAGTGCCGTGAATAGGTAAGGGCAGTATAGATCGGTTTCCCGCACGGGCCCCAGATGAGGGAGTATGCAGTGTTACCAGGTAAGTCAACAACAGGGTAAAACCAAACATGCAGTATAGAACATTGATTCTGGTAGTGCATTGTCCCCTACATCAGCGCTGATCATTAATATATCAGCGCTGATATGCTCGAAGACATTCCTGACTGAAACAGCAGTAATAACAATGGTCCCTAAATACAGAGAGATCCTGCGGTGCTAAGTGTAACACGCAGGATCAAAGTATCAAAAACGCAAGACGCTGGGACTTCGCAACTGTGAAACAATGTCAATAAATGTTTCATTCGAAATGAGGGCATCCCGCGTGTATGGATAAGTCTGTGGCCGACGCATGCGTTTCACGTGTGAACGCTTCTTCGGGGCAGTAAGGGGAGGTCCCAGTGTGTGAGTGAGGGTATATATTGTCACTGTAGGTATGGCTGTTAAAGTGGTTAACCCCTAAGTTGCTGGATCTGAGCAGGTGAATGTCCTACTATAGGAGTACACATATTGTGGTCAGATGCTAGAGCAACCCAGAATAGCCAGACCCATTTGCCACTATGCCCTAGACACTTGATATGTCAGTGAACAGAGCATTGAAGGCTGGGTATCGATGGCAAAGAAACATGTACAGGTGATTCATTAATGTAATAAGCACTCACGGATGTGGGGTTAACACACGAATAAGATATTGTATTCATTGGTGTCAGTGATGGTTAGTCACTGTTGTAGTTGGATTGGTATAGCCCAGATAATGCCTGTACCTGGTTGATGAATTATCAGCCATAATAATAAAATGCACATTCTGTGAGTCCATGTGTTTTAATTCTAGGCAAAATTGGAGGCTATGCAAAGGCTGGATATGAGGTATGCTGTGTTAAAAACGGAATTATGTATTGAGGGGGGCCAGTTCCATAAAGAAGAGAGTCAGGTGAAGGGGCTGAAAACAAACCCCTCATTGAGTCCAGATGGGCTCAATGTTCCCAGAGTGTATATCCATCTTGACTCAATCTTTAGTAGTTCAGTGTCCCGTCCCGTCCGTCTGACTCCCGGGGAAAATCGGTCTATTCCCACAAAGGATATTGCCTTAGGGTCCCTATTTTGACATCTATTGACATGATTAGCAACAGGGGTATCCAGTTAATTGCGTATTGATCCTATGTGTTCCAGTATGCGTGTTTTAAATTGACGGCGTGTTTTGCCCACATACTTCTTGCCACATTTGCAGGTCCCCATATAAATTACTCCTGTGGTGTTGCAATTTATGAACTTTCGTATAAGAAATTGCTTTGAATTGTTAAAGTTGCTGAAAGTTTTAGATACAGTAACATACTGGCAGGCTTTACATCTTTGACAGTGGAAAGAGCCATCTACACAGGGTGGTAGCCATGTGGCTCTGGGTGTCTCCACAGTATGGTGGCTATGGACCAGATGGCCTTTCAAATTCCTAGCCCATCTGCTAACCATAGCAGGATATGGAGGTATAGAGTCACACAGATCTTCATCGACCCTTAGGATATGCCAGTGTTTGTGTAAGACTTCCCTGGCCACCTTCCATTGTTTATTGAAGGTTCTTATAAATCTTACTATTTTCTGGTCTAGTTTAATGAGTGTATAGTTGACCAACCCAGATCTTACTTTGTGCTTTGACCACTAGTAGGCCTTCTTGATAGTTTTTTGGCTATAACCCCTTGCTGTAAACCGTTTTTTCATGTCATTAGCCTGTTGTTCAAAGTCTTTGTCATTGCTGCAATTTCTTCTCAATCGGAGGAACTGTCCTACCGGTATTCCTTCAATCAGGGACTTGGGGTGATGGTTACTGGCCAATAGAATGCTGTTAGTGGCAGTGCTTTTATGGTAGATCGTTGTTTCCAAAAGGCCATTATCGCCTTTGGAGATAAGTAGGTCAAGAAAGGAAATTTGCTCAGAACTGTAGTCTAGAGATAGGCGTAGGTTAAGATCATTGATGTGGAGGGATTATACTCTAGCATCAAACATGATCAGGGAATAAAGGCGGTTAATCACTTCCTCAATACACGCAGTCAGTATCATCAAAACCATAATAATTTCACTGTGGAACTTTTTCAATTTGTCCTACAGAAAATCTATTTTTGGTTTAACAAGACCATCTATCACCAGATGCAGGGCACAGCCATGGGCACAAAATGTGCCCCTACATATGCAAACCTGTATCTGGGATGGTGGGAGTCTAAAGTGGTGTTTCCAGAGGAACTTGAACATTTCACCACACATGTGGAACTATGGCTTCGATTTATCGATGATCTGCTAATAGTGTGGCGAGGGTCTGAGGCTACGCTCAAACAATTCATCGAGATCCTTAACATCAATGATCTGGAAGACAAATATGTATATATGTATATTTGTATATATGTATAAATCTCAATAAGAAACAAACAGGACTCTTAAAACAGCACTCTAGTATGTTCAAAAAAGTACAAAATGTTATTCAAGCAATATCTGATAAAATATATAAAACATAAAATTAAAATTACTGAGGTAATGAAATCCCAAAAACCTGTCCTGACTGTCAACTATAATTCCTGTGTAAGTATACAAGACCATATATTTATCATAATGAATACTACATGTGTACTACACAGAACCATTGTTAAACCTTATTAGTTGTTCTAACAAGTCCAGAGGCTCAGCGATATATCCCCCAGCAGTAAATAAATATCTACTTATAAGTATTAGAGGATGCTGGAAAATAAGAGGTAAACCTCCTCCTCTGAACTCACGAACACCAGGACTGGCAGACAAGCGGTAGAACCAGCACAGCATCAAACGTCAAGCGACACAACACAAAGCAGTCCTCTGCAGTTCAGCAGCACAGTAAAGACACGGAGCCACTAATGCAGCAGGTCTCAGGGAGCATCAAAACAGGACAGTCAGGAAGGGGGTACCCCAGGTAACAGACAAACTACCCCGACACATGTTTCACCATGTGACGGGCTTTTTCTTAGGGGTCTAACTGAATATGTTCTGTTGAATATTTAAGCCAGATTGGCTAGGCATTGCTCCAATAAGGAGTGAGTGGGATGACAAAGTGAGTGTGGAGGAGTTTGTATATATATATATATATATATATATATATATATATATATAAAAAAAAAATATATATATATATATATATATATATATATATATATATATATATATATATATATATATATATATATATATCTATATCTATATATATATATAGTTTGTTCCGGAAATTATTGGATTCTGATGCAAGTTTTGTTATTTCGGCTGTGTACCAAAATAATTTCAAGTTACAGTTAAATAATGAATATGGGCTTAAAGTTCAGTCTATCAGCTTTAATTTGAGGGTATTCACATCCAAATTAGAGGAAGGGTTTATGAATTACATCTCTTTAATATATAGCTCCTACTTTTTCAAGGTACCAAAAGTAATTGGACAATTGACTCAAAAACTGTTTTATGGACAGGTGTGGGCTATTCCTTCATTATTTCATCATCAATTAAGCAGGTAAAAGGTCTGAGTTGATTCCAGGTGTGGCATTCACATTTGGAAGCTGTTGCTGCGAACCCATAACATGCGGTCAAAGAAGCTCTCAATGCAAGTGAAACAGGGCATCCTGAGGCTGCAAAAAAAAAGAAAATCCATCAGAGAGATAGCAGGAACATTAGGAGTGGCCAAATCAACAGTTTGGTACATTCTGAGAATAAAAAAACGCACTGGTGAGCTCTGCAATACAAAAAGGTCTGAACGTCCACGGAAGACAACAGTGGTGGATGATCGTAGGATCCTTTCCATTGTCCCACATTAACTCTAGATTGTATGCTCTCACGAGCCGAGCCCTCGTTACCTCTTTGTATCCATCTGTTCATGTTTGTCCTCTCTTGTATGTAACTGTTTTTGTAATTTACATAACTACTCATTGTAGCGCACTGTGGAATATGTTGGCGATTTACAAATAAATGATAATAATAACAATAATAATAATAATAATAATACTATGATGCCCATATGATCATTTTTGTCATATGTTCACTTCATTCTTTTCTTTATATCATATTTATGATTCCCCATTTCATTTTCTTCAACTGGTCTTCCTCTAGTAGATCTTGTTCATTTTATCTCCTCCATCATATGTTGATTCAATTTCCTTGTTTATATTTTCATGTCCATTCCATTTTCTGTTTTTTTTTGTATATTCATTTAAATTCATACATTTTTATCTTACTTTCATCATATTTTCCATATTATATCTAATTTTCATTCCATTTCCTACATTATACCTTATGTTCTCGCCATTTGTTACATACATTACTTTCATTACATTTCTAGTATTATATCTTGTTCATTCTATTTGCCGCATTATAGTCTTATGTTCATTCAGTTTACTACATTATATTCCCATATTTACTCAATTTGTAATATTATATCTTATGTGCATTCAATGTGTAACTTTATATTCGTATGTTTATTCAATTTTTAACATTACAGTGTATTCTTATGTTCATTCTATTTACTACATTATATTCTCATTTTCATTCTATTTCTAATATTATATCTTATGTTCATTCCATTTATAAAATTATATTAGTTATTCAATTGCTAACATTATATTCTTACAGTCATACAATTTGCTACGTTTGTCCTGTGTTCATTCTTTTTCCTTCATTATATCTCTATGTCAATTTCATTTCCAACAACAGTATGTCAATCACCTATCTTTCCTTATTTACTCAGTTCAATTTTCATTCCATTTCCCCCATATTTTAAATTTGTATATATTATTTTAAATATGTATTCAATTTCCTATATTGTTTCCTTGCTTTTTCCATTTACTACTGTATGTTCATTTTTTTAGTATGTCCCACTGAGAATTTGTTCATTATGGTCTGTGTTTAGTGTGTATAACTTTGCTCCAGTGTGTATTTGTAAAAATGTGTAGATTAATATTTATATTGATATACACAAATCTTGTGTATAATTGTGTGTAGCAGTGTATCTGTATGTCTGAATGCATACATGTGTACAGCAGCCATACTGTGTATATGTATAGTTGTATCATTAATTCGCAGAGGTCTATTCACTAAACTACAATAAATTAATTGTATTACCGAACGTGTTTGCATGATCCTACCGAAAACACTATGAAATTTGAGTAAAAACAGTATTCAATAAGGAAAATCGCAATTTTTTTTTTTAGCGTTTGGAGAAAAAAAACTAAACTGTAAGAGTTTGTGTTTGCTTAACTAAGTGAAATTAACTTAACATTCAATTTGGCTCCTCTTGTCTGTAAGAGCTGCACAGAGAGAGCTGCACAGAGAAAGTTTAATATCTCTACACAGATCTTACAGGTGATTTCACAGTTTTAATTATAATAACATAGTATTGAATCAGGCATTCCCAGAGCTGAACCACATTAATTTCAACAGCACACCCCCCCCCCCCCCACCTCCCAACACACACTGTTATGGGCAAAAGGCCTATTATCAATATCAGGATAATAGCGCATATGCCGATTAAAAAGAAAACATAAGCCAGCCTGCTAAAAGTAAATTAAAGTTGTACTTACCCCCTGCCAGGACAAAGGCCATGCTCATATTTGGCATCCTCATTCTCCAGGGGCAGCAACATTAAAATAAAAAACTTACAACTGGCCACTAGACCCTAAATAACCTTAGTAGTTAGTAACCGCTATGGTAACAAAGAGGTTAACCCCCACCTCTACCAACCAGGGAGGCCTAACCACTCTGTCCAGGGCAGCAACTACTCCCATCCCTCACTCCTTTTACCCCCATCACCACACATAGAAATGGTAAAATTCACTAGTAGCCAAATATGGCTAATAGAGCATTTGCCCATTTGTTTTCAACATAAAATAAATACACAATAAAATCACATTGACATTACAGTACCATACTTGACACAGTAGAAAATAAACCCATTGATTGTCACTGTGGTAAACCATGCCAACAATGGGAGCATATATAGCCAAAATGGTAATTAAGGGGCAACTTAAAAAAATCTAATAAATACATTACAATAAAATTGAATAAAAACATTTGCTAATACATCCATTGATTCTCACTGTGATAAATCATGCCCACAATATGAACATAGATTGCCATCATGGAAATAAATGGGAAACCTAAAAAAAACAACCACAAAATGAAATACAATACATTTAAATTAAAAAACAAAAACATTTGCCAAAAAAATTCATTGATTGTAAATGTGCTTATTTATACCCTGAAAGGGGCATAAATGAACACATTGCAATTGCAATGGGCATCCTAAAAAAATACATATGAAATAAAATACAATGAATGTGTTTCTTACATTTGTGGGATGAAAATTCTTTCTCCTCATCCAACAGCAGCACCAACTCTTGCCCCGCGACGCAATTATCCTCAGCAGTATGATGCAAAGAAATCCATGATTCTCAGTTGCTTAAAGAGGAGACCCGTTGAATAGTTCTTCTTACTTTTCTTCTTTGTTCTCCACCAGGTCCAGGAGATGTTGATCCGATGGCTTCTTGGGGTGAAATGAGACACGACAGGCCTTATTTAAGGCCTTTGACATCACATTCGACTGACAAATGGTACATACACCAACCCGATTGATGAATGTACCATGTGATGGCTTTCATTTTTTTTATGACGTGACGTCATCTTAAAGGGAGGGAAGCCAGCCAATCAGGTGTCCCCTTCCTAAAGGATTTCCTTACTGCAGCAAAAAAAATAGAAATTGAAGTCATCACATGGTACATCCTTTTGTCCATTGCAGTGTGTGTTCCGGGGGGGGGGGGAGTGTTGTTTAGTGGCCATTGCTTGAAAATGTGGCCCATTGAGGTCACAATTTTATTGTATTGCACTGTAATGGTTATTTCAATGGGCAAAATAGCTACTAGCCATCTTCGGCTAATAGCACTTTGCGATTGGTGGGGGTAACCAGGCTCTCTAATAAAGGTCAAGCCTGTTTTGGTTACCCCTGATCTGTGTACCTGATCTGTGTATAATGGACCCAGAGAGTCAGCTTTGAATTAAAATCATTTTTTGTGTATTTTTCCCTTTCCGGGCATGCAATAAAGAAGGGATTGCCAGGTTATGAGTTTCAAGGGGGGGTTTGCGGAGGAACCGTTGACAGAATGTGCCTAGGAGGTTGGGGTTCGGAGTTGTCGGTTCCCCTATAAATGTACCTGGGATTCATGCCTGATTCTCAGATACATGTAGGCACATTGCCCCGGCAATACCTCCCCTTGAAAATGCAAGTGTGACTCACTAGTAGGGTACCCTGCTTCAGCCCAGCCAGGAAGGAGAATGAGGCAAAGGGATAAACCAGGTATCCCTGTAGCTGAGGGAATCCCTAGGTTAAGGGGGGTACCTCAGCTAATGCCAAGGTTACCCACAACCAGACTAAGGTTTGTGGGTGTCCCAACAATATATATGGTTGAGGTGGGGCTCAGAGTCCAAACTGAGTCCAAGGGAAGGTGTGTGAGGAATAAGGCAGATAGAAATACAACTACAACCTGTTTTCCTTTCTTTTCCCTTATCCCCCATGATTCAAAAGGGTATTAAAATATACTTAAATATATTTATTGTGCTTTTTACATTTGGAACCGTTGTTCAAACATGCTACCCGAGCTAACCCATAGGCACCAATAAGTCTGCTAGACATTGGAGTTCAAAACAGCCAGAAGATGTCCAGAAGTGTGATAAAGCGTGGGATACCACGGGAAACGCGTCAGAGTGTTCTTTTTGGCTGTTACTATGCCCTAAAATAAATTTTTGCACCTAGGATATTTTGTGGTTTGCAGTTTGTGGTTTCCAATCTTCAGCAGCAGCAGCAGATGCACCGCCGTTTTCCCTGTACTCTTTTCAATTGTTCCTTGGTAGGAGCACGCAGGACAGGACCAGGATATCCCCAAGGTCAGCAGTGAGTAATCCATTTACTTCATTTATGTGATCAGTCCCACACACGGTTACCTAGACCACCACATAAGACTTACCTATATGGCTAGTGGCATAATCTATGGGAGTGTGTTTAACATTGGACTATCTGGAATCCTGAGTCTTATGAACTGTCCTATGCTATGAAGATGTTTATATTTTTATATCATGATCAAACATTGCCTACTCCTGGTTAGCATCACAAGTGGGAATTAACTCTCCCCTCCCCTTCCCGTCCATGTTCAGAAGTGTGAATAGCATTTGGTCAGCAGGGAAAGGCAGAGTACCAGGTCCGGAGATCAATGTCAGTCCCCCGAGATGCCACTTGTTCTGTCAGAACTAGTGAACCCTGCACAGCGGGTGGCATTGAGTTAGCCAGGAAGAGAGGTGACAGACTTGCGCATGTCTCTTAGCTATTTTGGATTTCCCGCTGACCCGGCTTGGCTCTGATTGGCTGCTTGGGAAAGTTCCCACACATTGATTAGCTGTTCAGTTTTGTGAATTATACTGAAAATACTATAAGAATCGATGAGCCAATCAGATTCATATTTCCCTGCAGTAAGAGCATGGGCGGGATTTTTAAAGTTTCTTCTGTGTGAATAGCATAGCAAACAGCTTCGATTTTGAGCCTGAAAAGCCAGAGTCTTAGCCGTAGCGGTCGAGGCTTGGATTTTATGCCGATTTGAGTTCCAGGAGATTTGGACTAACTCACGGTCAGGAGCCACCAAGTTCTCACAAGAGAACGTAGCGGTGGCGTATGGAATTTTATGCCGATTTGGTTTCCAGGAGATTCCAGGCTAAGTCCCGGTCAGGGTAAAACTCTTCCATAGCATTTTCAAAAGAAAAAAGATAGGGTTAGAGCACTGCAAAAAAAGGCTGGACTGGAGGCGGGTAAAAAAACAACTATTTAATAGGCATAATGCCAAAAAACAAACATACAGATAAGTCCTCTGAAGCGTTTCCTGCCTCTACGGCACTTTATCAAAGAGTATCTTTAAAGTTCAGATAGAGTTTGTTAAATAGACGCTTCCCAGCTTGCACGGAACCCACTCTCTCCGCCCCTAATCAAGCTGATGCACCACACCAGGTGTAACAGCAGAAGCCTTCCAATGTGCAAGTCGTGACAAGCTGTGAGTAATCCATCCCAAGGAAACCCAAAAATACAATAAAATATGCACTTAAATCACTTTTACATCAAATTGCTCACCAAGAAACCAATATCCCATGTATATAAACAAATCAATCTTCGCACATATACTGTTATAGTCTAAGGAATATAAAGACTCATTAGAATGATAAAGCAGCCAGAATATAGAAATATGAGCAAAAAAATCAAGCAATCAAGTCACATAAACAGACACTGACACCTACACATAATATCTGAACAAAAGTCCATACAGTACTGTATATTACACAAAACATTACATTTTAAAACAAAAATACATAAAAACCTGAATAAATCTCATCCAATGTACTGTTAGTAAGCATCATGTTTAATATTATCTGATTATATGTCAAAGATTCCCTATGGATAACAAACTATAATAAAGATACATAATATGATATGATAATGCATGAATCTAAAAATCTCAAGGAGTTGACCCTAATGACGCCTGTAACATGCAGAGTGAAGGCTCAAATGTAGGAATGTAAATTATCAAAATAATCCTAGCTGCAAGTGTATCTGTATATATGTACATATATATAAATATGTGTCCCAATCTACGTAGTATAATAACACATTATAAATAGCATGGCATGTCTTAAGATGGTCATGAATAATACTCTTAACATTTGTAATTAGAACCCTATACAGGCATACCCCACATTAACATACGCAATGGGACCGGAGCATGTATGTAAAGTGAAAATGTACTTAAAGTGAAGCACTACCCTTTTTCCACTTATCGATGCATGTACTGTACTGCAATCATCATATACGTGCATAACTGATGTAAATAACGCATTTCTACAGTCTCCCCGCTTGCGCACAGCTTCGGTACAGGTAGGGAGCCGGTATTGCTGTTCAGGACGTGCTGACAGGCACATGCGCGAGCTGCCGTTTGCCTATTGGGTGATATGTCCTTACTCGCGAGTGTACTTAAAGTGAGCGTCCTTAAACCGGGGTATGCCTGTATTGGAATTATGTGTATACACCTCAAAATGATGATATGAAGTATCAATATAGTGCATATATATAAAAAAGTTGACTAGGAAGACAACACTATTCTACAATCCCACATAGAGCATATAATAAATGATGACATTTTGCTTATCCATCTAGCATTATGATATTCATTAGCATAGTACTGTATACATCTATAGAAAGGGATCATATAAAGATACAACATAACCCTAAATAGTAAATAATAGAAATAGGAATAACCCATCTACACCTACAGTAGATGGATATGCACACAAATTCCGACATGGAGTCCAATTTGAATACAAGGCTATCATATATAGGGCCTATGCAGAAAGCTCCGTAACAAAAAAAAAATCGCTGTGCCGTTTAAATCTCTATTTTTTCAAGCGTTGCTCTCACGATATGCAGAAAGCTCCAAATACCTGTGATAACAACATTTGCAGAAATGGCGAGTAGCTGGCGGTGATAGGTTTGGCCCTCCGAAAAGGGCTTACCGGTCTCTCCCCACGCAAATATCGTCGGGAATCTTTTATTCTTTCATTTCAACTTTAATACTAGTAAAGATGAGCAGGGGGTCTCCAGAGCTGAACCGTTTTGGTTTTAGGTCTGAGGATCCCCTCCTTCCCGATACAGGCCCCGTTATAAGGAGCTTGTATCTCCTATGCTTTGGATTCCCACGGTCACGAGACGCGTGAAATTTAAATGCATAGGAGATACCAGCATCCCATAATGGGGTCTTTATAACTTGAAGCAGGGGGTCCCCAGACCTCAAATCAATGCGGTTCTGCTCCGGAGACCCCCTGCTCATCAACACCTGTATTAAAACACAAATTTAAACTATTTAAAAATTCATTACAATAGCGACTATCTGCCCTATCTTCTGAGCTGAACCGCTTTGATTTCAGCCTTGGGGACCCCCTACTTCCCGAGTTACAGGCCCTGGTATAAATCACCCTGCATACCCCAGGTATAAATCACCATGTTACGTTACGCAGACTCTTTAAAAATGGCGGTGGTACTGGCACCCAATGCCCCATACCAGGGCCTGTAACTCTTTAGCGGGGGTCCCCGAAGGCTGAAATCAAAGCATTTCAACCCAGGAGACCCAGTGCTCCCGCACACTATTATGAAAAATTACATTAAAGCAGCTTCATTACCTTAGCGGATATCCGCTAAGGCAATGAAGGGGTTAAACACCCATGCCATGCTTATTGTGGGTAGTGGGGGTGGGTGAAGGTGGTATTTAGTCTTTGATGGGTATTTACGCCATACCATTCTGATTGGCTAGCTTAATTTCCTTTACATGACGTCACCAAAAAAAAAAAAGGCACATGATTTTCACTGGCCAATCAGAGTCCTGTGAACCATTTGCCGAAATACAATCCTAAGCAGCCTCATTTTATGGCAAGAAGCCAAGGAGGGTGGATCTCCTCCACCAATAGGAGGAGACCGGCATTCCTCCAGAAGATACAGACAAAGAAACAGATGAAGAAAAAGATAGAGATGAAGAGCCCACAAGACCCCGAAAGTGACAATTTACAGAATAAAAGAAAGAGAGAAGAAAAGGACTTTGGATTTTTTTTACCCGTGGGCCGTTGCTGTTCTGGATCGTGGATTGGTTCAAGAGCATACGTTGACCACGGGAATCAGAGGGTGAAGACATCTAAAAGTAAGGAAAAATATTGAATGTATGTTATTTTTATTTTAAAGGTTTTTTTTATTTTATTTTTATTGTGATTTAATTTTTTTTATGCCCATGCATTGCCACTGTATTTATGTATGTCTCTTTATGGATATACATACATACATAGATAGATAGCAATCAAGCAATGGTTGTTTTGACAAATGCTTGCTTTTATGTATTTTACATGTATATTGGTAATTTGTTTTTTTATTTATTATGCTCTTGATTTTGTGTTTGTATTTACAGTAGTATGCTGACATTTTTGGTGGTGTTTTAAATTGTTATTTGTGGCTTTTGATTGGTGTTTGCTTTTTAATGTTGGATTATTTTGTGACTTTTGTTTTAGAATGATGCAGTTTATTTGTATATTTATTTTATTTATTCATGGTTTTGTTTTGGCGTTTGTATTGTTTATTCTTGTCTTTATTTTGGATTTGATTAATTGATTGGCGTTAATTTTGTTGTGTTTACTTGATAATTTGTTTTTATTTTGTGATTGTTTGGAATGCATAGGAGATTGTTTGTGATTGTTTTTTTAAAGTTGACAATTGACTGGCATAGTGTTAAATCATGCTCATATTATATGGAAATGATGTACCCACTGTGCCATTCAATTGTTTTATTGCTATACTGTATGTTATGTACTTATTTGGCTATGTAATGTGTTTTTTTGGCAATGTTATGTGTTTTATTTGGTCCTGTGTTTTTATTGCTTCTCCATTGCATGCTATAGGGGTAAATCATGCCCATATTATATGAGCATGATGTAACCACTGTACTAATGAATGGGTGAAGGGTGGGTATAATGGGTCCGGGGTGGGTGGTCAGGCCTCCGGGTGTGTAGCTGGGCAGGGTGGGTTAACCCCTTAATTACTATAGCGGTTATTAACCGCTAAGGTGATTAAGGGGCTAGGAGACATTAGATTGTATTTATTATGTATTCTTGCTGACATTGGAGGACAAGCACCTGCAGTATGATGACGAGGAAACCCTTCACATTGCCTGGAGTAAGTAGAATGGTTTTTATTAACTTTATTTATGCTGCCTGGCTAATGTTGTGTTTAATAATGGGCAAATGATCTATTATCGATATCTGGATAATAGTTATTTGCCCATTATTGTACTGTATGTGTGTGTGTGGGGGGGGGAGGTGTATTTATTGAAATGTAGACCATGTTTATTTTTTTAAATACAGGATTGGTTTTTATATATTTATATTGGTTTGGTATATATTTACTTTATTTATGCTGCCTGGCTAATGTTGTGTTTAATAATGGGCAAATAATCTATTATCCATATCTGGATAATAGTTATTTTGCCCATTATTGTACTGTATGTGTGGGGGGTAGGGAGGTGTATTTATTGAAATGTAGACCATGTTTATTTATCATAGGGACCACCCTGAGGACCCCTGTATACACACGGGGACAACCTGAGGACCCACGGACACCTGGGGGGAGGAACCGAGGGCCCACAGGCACCCGTGGGGATGACCCAAGGACCCCCAGACACCTGTTATGGATCCTTGTGCCCCATTAATGCCCACGGACACTTGCAGGGACCACCTGGAAACCAACAGAGTCTAGCGGGGACCAACTGAGGGCCAACAGACACCCATCGGAATCCGCCGGTGTACACTGTGTGGGCCTGTGGGCACTCGTCAGAACCACCCGGGGACTCCAGCTGCCCTGGGGTATTATTCATGTATGTAAAAAAATAAATATTGATTTTATGTGGGGGCACAGGGGGGGTGGGTTGTTTATTGGTGTTTATTAGATATTGTAATGGTTTATTGGGGGCCTTGGAGGTGGGTAGTAGGGCTGTTGTATGTATTTGTGTTTATTGTGGGTAGTGGGGGTGGGTGAAGGGGGTATTAGCCACAAGGATGGGTGTTTAGGCAAACCGGGTGGGTTGATGGAGGGTTTAACCCCTTCATTACCTTAGCAGTATTAACCACTAAGGTAATGAAGGGGTTAAGTCCAGCCACAATCCCCCTGCATGGCCTAAACATCCACCAAGGGCCAAATACCACCTTCACCCACCTCCGCTACCCTCAATAAGCCTGGAAGCCTGGCACTGATGGTTAACCCCTTCATTGCCTTAGCGATTAGCCGCTAACGTGTGAAGTTGCCTGTAAATGTATTTTTCATGCATCTGATTCATGCAGGGGGTCTCCGGTGCTGATGTTAATGGATATAACCTCCGGAGTCTCCTGGCATCAATCGGATGCAGGAAAAACGCAATTTATTTTCTAAGTGCCGTATCGCCGCTTCTCCCCACCTTCTTGCTATCTTTTTGTGGCGAGGCGATTTGGAGAGGAAATCTCAATTCTAGATTGGCGAATAGCCCCAAGAAGCTTTTCGGGGCTACTAGAATAGCACGAGTTTGAAAACATTGCGAAATGTGGCTTTTCGCCACGCTCTTAGCAAATTTTTTCACTCGCAAAAAAATTGGCTTAAATCTCTCATATCGCTGACTAATCGGAGTTTAATGAATAGTGGTAGGCTTTTTGGGCAAAAACATGGCGAGAAATTACTTATCGAAGCTTTCTGCATATTCCCCATAGTCTTCTTTACAGAAAATATGCAATCTCCCAGTCCACATTAATGCCCATTGGGTGCAGTGTATTGATGCTACATATCCAGAACATTTCTCGTTTGTTGAGCATGTTCAACCTGTCTCCACCCCGAACCGAGGCCGAAACATGCTCAGCCCCGAGAAAGTGAAGTTCTGCATACAACCAAGGGGCAATTAGAAAAGTGCCTCAAAACCAGGTGTAGAAGATCTCCCTTCTTTATGGCACGTCATACTCCATAATTCTCTTTTTTATGGGCCTAATAGTCTGCCCTACGTAAGATCTGTCACATCCACAGTTGAGGATATATTAATGTAACTTGTATTACAGTTGACGAATGTTTGAATCATCCTCTGTTTTTTAGGTATAATACAATTGATTTTCTCAATGTTACTGGCGTATACACACATAATGCAATATCCATATTTATTTGTGGAACCCCTTGGGTATACCCCCATTCCCGCCATGACTAGATTGAGAACTAAAAAGGCTGGAAGATTGAAAGGAGGCCAGTGATTTAGCCTTCCTGAATACAAATTGAGGGCCCTCCTGTACTATCAACACAAGTCCCTTATCTAGTTTAAATGTATCCCAAATTTTTAGCCACAATGGATCGCACAGCACCAGCCTGTCAACTTTGTTGTGTAATAAAAAGTTATGTTTTGTTCCCCTTTTTGTTCTGTTCTTATTATTGTTTTATTGGACAGCAGATCTTTTCGATCCATACGTTTTACTGCTTCTAGAGCATCATTAAGTAAAGGGTCACTGTACCCTCTGGCACGAAATCTAGTTATCAATTCCTCTGACACCTCAAAAAACTCTCCTCCGTAGAACACAATCTCCTAAGTCTAAGGAGTTGTCCCTTAGGTATCCTCTTTTTAAGTGATGCTGCATGATTACTGGTACCCATTCAGGACTTACTGTAGGTCCCACTTTGTATCGTTAAAGCACCCATTCAGGACTTAGGTCCTACTTTGTATCGTTAGCACCTATTCAGAACTTAGGTGCTACTTTGTATCGTTAAGCACCCATTCAGGAATTAGGTCCTACTTTGTATCGTTATAGCACCTTTTCAGGACAGTTCCTACTTTGTATCGTTATACACCCCATAGGACTTTAGATGCACCCATTCAGGACTTAGGTCATACTTTGTATCGTTATATGCACCCCATAGGACTTTAGAAGCACCCATTCTGGACTTAGGTCCTACTTTGTATCATTATACTATACAGTATGTGCACCCCATTGGATTTTAGAAGCACCCATTGAGGACTTATGTCCTACTTTGTATCGTTAAGCACCCATTCAGGATTTTGGTCCTACTTTGTATCGTTATAAGCACCCATTTAGGACTTAGATCCAACTTTGTATCGTTATAGCACCTACTGTATACAGGACTTAGGTCCTACTTTGAATCGTTATACACACCATGGGACTTTATAAGCACCCATTCAGGACTTAGGTCTTACTTTGTATCTCCCATATAGTTTCCTGCACCCAGGAAAGTCTAGTTTTCATCTCCAGTCCCAAAGTAAGTGTGTCTCTTTGTTTGTTTTTTGTGTATCATTGGGTGTAAGCGAATTTATGCCAAATAAATTACAATGCATTTAATTACCTTGTTTTGCTCAATGAATGATCCCGTTAAAAGGTGTAAATAACCTGGGCTCCTGTGTCACACTTTTATCCATTCCTGTGTGGTGCTGTTGGTAGAGGGGGTGGGTGAAGGGTCTAGTGGCCCCAGGGTGGTGTTTAGGCCTTGCAGGAGGGGTTAACCCCTTCATTACCTTAGTGGCTGAAACCACTAAGGTATTGAAGGAGTTAACTCATACTGCAACCTTCCCGGGAAGCCTAAACACCCACCCTTGGGCAATTACAAGCTTCACCCACCCCCTTTACCAACAACAATTCAGTTCCTGCTATTTGACCCCTTCATTACCTTAGCAGTTAGCCACTAAGGTAATGAAGCTGGCCTGTAATATTATTTGTATTACCTGGGATTGAATCCAGTGGTCTCCAGAGCAGAAATAAATGTGGGTCAGCACTGGAGACCCCCGGATTCAGTCCTATGCAGTACAAATAAAAGAAGCTCTGTCTGATGCTAATCGCAATTCTGATCTAGACACCCTTTAAGTAGCGTGAAAACAATGCATGTGTTTAACCCACGATTTGCATTTCGTAGTTTTGTGAATAGCAGTGGCTGGCAAAAAAATGTGAGTTCGGGTATTTTTTCAGCTACTGCACAGCTTGTTATAGCAAGAGTGATAACGCTCGTTAAAAAGCCATTTTCAAGCGAATTTGCCATGTTACATGTTTTTGCCGAGAAAGATTAGATACTTTTACATTAGTTTCCAAATGCTGCAATATGGATACTAATGTTTTTGGATAAAAAAGAGAAAGAAACAAGCGCAAAAACTGTGAAATTAAAAGGATACGATATAGTCCAGAAATGGGGATCTCTTTAATGGGTGCCTCACCGGATAGCAAATGGGTTCGTTCTAGGCCACTTGAGTCGTTGAGGATAAAAGGGGTTCCAAATGCGCAGTCTCATCAAAGTATATAAAAAATATCTCAACTTAATAAATATGACCCACAATGTAAGTTTCAAAGTTACAGTCTTTGACTAATTATTTGGTTAACAAAATATAAAAAAAAAATATTTTAAATTGGAATAAAAGATTCACAGATCTATGCAGGTCTATTTCACCTAAAGAAAATTAGTTAATCCAGTTGCCTCCTGAAGAGACTGACAACTGAAACCTATGAAATACAGTAAGAAAGAAACACTACTCAAAGAACATTAGTGGTTATGGCTAATTTGCTTTTTCTAAACAAATCATACCAACATCCAAAACCATTAAGGAAAAAAGGGGTTCTAAATGCGCAGTCTCATCAGAGTATATAAAAAATGGGGGAAAAGAACACACAATAGTGTAATATTGTATAATACAGTTTGATCAAAGGAGGTAATGCACTCACATTTTATACAGTCAAGCGGGCATTTCGGTTACTGAGTTTAACCACACTGGTGTTGCAGGTTGTCTGTGGACAGGATACCTGCGGCAATGCAGACCGTCTCCAACGATAGGGTCCGCAGTGTTGTACAGGGTCACCATTGACAGGATATTCTCAATAGAACAGATATAAACCAAAAATAGTGTGATACTGCTTAAGTAAGTACTGTCCCGACAAAGTTTATTCTAACTAAAGACTGGAGCTGGCCGGGATCGCAGCAGGCAAGCCGCGGGTCCTTGCGGGTCCATTCTCCGGTTTAAAACTGGAGTTTCCCGCACTTTCCCGCGCTTCAATAGATAAGCGCTATGGCGCTTACTATTGAAAGCGCCCGGGGCGCAGGAAAAAACGGCCGAAACCCGGCCAGGTTTCGGCCGGAGACAGCCGAGCGGCGCACGCGTTTTTTTAAAAACGCGGTGCTGGCCGTGTTAGAATAAACTTTGTTGCTACTGTATCAGTAGAGTGGTAACGCAGAGTGTGCACTCACATTTTATGTGAAGATATATAGGCTTGTGGTTGTTTAAAATGACAAACTTATACGGGGGGTTCTGGAATAGCAGGTTAATTCCAAAAAGAAAAAAGGCAAAGGACGCAGGAAAAAAGGAAAAAAAATTTATAACATAAAAACAGTAAAGCAATCAAATATCCAGAGGGAGCTAAATAAAGCAACTGGATCCCAACTCCCAATAAACACCAGCGATGGCCATTAACCAGGGGATATAGCTAGGAGGAGGTAGCAATGCTCCAAATAAACTCCCAAAGATCTTTTGCAATCTGTAAGGTAAGTGAAAGATGTCCAAATGCATTTCGTCTTAGCAGACTTCTTCCAGGGGGTTTCTAAAAGTCCTGCTGTCCTTTTCCCTTTAAGTACTTTTGAATTTGGCGCCTTTTTTCGTTTATCCGGCTTCCGTTGGTGGCGCACTGCTTTCCATTAGTCGATCAGCACACAGCACATAAGGAGTGAAATATGGAGAAATAAATAGCAAAGTGATATTAGCTGTCCCATACTAAGCTAGACAGTAAATAAGTGACACAGTGAGTAATTAAATGTGTACCATAATAAATATGCTACCTAAAGGTTGGCAGCCCAAACAGTAGTTTTAATGTGACATTAGTGAAAAGGTAATAAGGGGTACAAATATGTGAGAGTGAATAACAGCTAAAAGGACATAATTGCTGTCTTATACTTAAGTTAACTTTAAATAAGTGGCATAGTGAATAGATAGATGTAGATAAATAGTGAATAAAATATCTAAGGATTTTAAATAGTGAAGTAATAAATTACATATTTTAACACAAATAATATCTTGATAAAAAGTAAAAGCAGAGGAGGGCTTCCGGTGACGTCACCAGGGATAGTCGGGTGAAAGAGGAGCTCTGTGGATCCCACTGTATAAACTGCTATAAAAGACACATAAAAGCCTGAATTTTTTCCCCAATTCGACTCTGGAGAAGAGGCAAACACCACAGAATGACTTCCAAGGGCAAGAAGCAAGCAGCCCACGGGGTTTTAAGCTACTTTACACTGCCCCAGAAGAGAACGGAGGAGCAGGGGAAAAAGCAAGATGGCGGCGGAACACGAGGCCAGCCAGCCACCTCGGGACCCGAGACCAGGAGAATGTACACCCGGAGGAGAGGGAACCTCTAACAAGGGAATACATGGAGGAACTGTTTGTCGCCATGCATGCCAAGCTTCACTTGTCCCTACAAGCAGATATTAAAGAAGCAGTGCGGGACATAAGAGAGGAAATCTCCTCGCTAACGTCCAAGGCGACTGAAACAGAGACTAAGGTGGAAGGAGCCCTGAACCAGCAGGCGGCAATGGAGGAAGAATTAACATGCCTGAGGGAGGAGATCGAGGCCCTAAAGGAGAGCCAGGAAGAACAAGAAAATCGGGACAGGCGCCAGAATATCCGAATCAGGAACGTCCCTGAAACGGTCTCCCCCACACAAATAAAGGCATATCTCCTGGAGCTGTTTGCTACGATATGTAAAGACATCCCAGAGGGAGACCTCGAGATCGATAAGGCCCACCGAGCTCTGGGGCCCAGATCGGAAGACCCCAAAAGGAGGCGAGACATAATCGTGAGGCTGCATAGCTACACCACTAAAGAAAGAATTTTAATGGCCTCCCGCGAAACAGAACCCCTCACCTTCCAAAATGACACCATACAACTCTTCAGCGACCTCTCAAAAAGACCTGTCTTCCGGCGCAAAGAACTGAAACCCCTTACCTCCCTCCTCCGAGAGAAAGACGTAAAATACCGATGGGGCTTTCCGTTTAAGCTCATCGTTAACAAGGGAGGGAGGTTCTTCACAATGAAACACCCCGAGGACATGTTGCCATTCGCCCAAGCGCTAGGCCTGACCTCCCCTCCCATCGTGGATGTCGACCCCCACACCGGGGGAGAGAAGAAGAAAGAGACGGCCATGCACGAGCGTCCCCCCTTACCTATCCTCCCCATCCACGGGAGAACGAACCCAGTTAAAAGAAGCACACTACACCCCCCACCCTTCCTGTCCCCCCCCCTCCCCCAGACGATACATGGGCGCATAAAACAATAAAAGGAAGCCCCGCATAGAACTTAGGCGTTCCCCTAGCAAAATGTAAAATAGTCAAAGGGGCACAAATTTAAGCCAATAGACTACTCACAAGAGTGAATGGATGCCCGGGGCTCCGGGCCCAACTCTGTTGGGAAGTGAAAGAACACACACAGTTGTAACAGGGTGAGCTCCACCTGCTGGACAAACTAAAAAATACCTACATTGATGTTCAGAGTCGAAATGCATGTTATATGTGAAAATGTAACCCCTGAAAGGGAATGCTGAAAGTCCCCACCACTGTTGTTCCCTGATCCCTGTACATGTCCCCCCCATGTGTCAATATGTCGACATAATGTGAAATGCCAAGGAGACCCGCCATCTAACTCACACAAGCCCACACAACCCCCCTCCCCCCTCACCTCCCCCCTCTCCCCCCCTCACCTCCCCCCCCGCTCCCCCCCGTACCTCCTCCCCTCCCCCCTCCCTACACTGATGCTCAAAGTTGAATTGCATGTAATATATGAAAATGTAACCCCTGAAAAGGAATGCTGAGAGTCCCCGGCACTGTTGATCCCTGTTCCCTGTACATGTTCCCCCCTTGCGGCGATATGTGGATATAATGTGAAATGTCATGGAGACCCGCCTGCTAACTCCCACAAGCCCACACAACACCCCCCCCCTCACCTCCCCCCTCCCTCTCTCCCCCCTCCCCCCCTCTCCTCCCCCTCCCCTCTCCCCCCACTCCCCTCCTCTCCCCCCTCCTCTATGCATCCGCCCCGCCAACGGGTTCATCCAAGCTCCTAATTAAAGAGTTAAACGTGCACAATTCAAAGTAGGTGTTGATGGTACAAGTGTGTTACTAAAGATTACCTGCATTGCTGGTACAAGTTGAAATATAAGTCCAACCCCCCACCTACCCACCCCACCACCCCCCCTTCTCTCCCCACCCCCCCCAACCCCCCTTTTTTCCTTCCCCCCCACCCACCCACCTTTTTCCCTCCCCACCCCTCTTCCCGCCCCCCCACACAACCCCCCCTGCCCACCCACCCCCCTACTCACCCAGAGATATTATTCTAACGCTAACCAATCCTCAAACCTCCCTTCCTAACCTCCAAAAGGAGGTTGAGGACTTTGGGGGTATATCAGGATACAAAATTAATAGTGATAAATCAGAGGCCCTAAATCTCAGCCTAACAGAGCCAGAAGTGAAACTAATTAAAATAAATTTTGCATACAAATGGAGCCCTTCATACATCAAATACCTGGGAGTGAATGTATCAAGGGACTACCAGTCACTATATCAGTATAACTACCCAGCTCTCTTTGACAAAATCAAAAAGGATTTGAGAAAATGGGAAGATTATCAGATATCGTGGATCGGAAGGATGATATCTCTAAAAATGAACATACTCCCTGGATTACTGTATTTTTTTCAAACCCTCCCGGTCCATGTCCCTGGCTCAGAGCTTAAAAACATCCAAAACAGGGTGTTCCATTTCATTTGGCAAGGCAAAAGACCCAGAGTAGCCCGATCAGTCCTGTTGTCATCACGGGGGAGAGGGGGCATGGGGGTCCGGATATCCAGAAATATTATCAGGCTGCTCAGCTAAAACAAGCGGTACTATGGAATGCAGATCAGACCCAAAGATGTTGGCTCCAAATAGAAGCACACTATGCTAAAATGCCTTCCCTGCCAGCATGCCTATGGAGTATGGAAAGAGGAGATATGCCACCGCAAAATTTTTAATTAAGAACGGCAAGGCACACGTGGGAAGTCTGGCTAAAAACTAAACTCAAATATAAGCTCGCCTCTACTGGCTCACAGTTTACACCAATATTTGATAATCCTAAATTCCCCCCGGGGTGTGCATCAAAACAGTTTGACCAACTAAAGTCAAAAGGAATGAAGACACTGATGGATATATTGAGCCTAGGAAGTCTCTTAAGCTACAGGGACTTGAAAGCAAAATATAAGATCCCAGATTTGGATGCGTTTAAGTACCTCCAAATTAGGCATTTTGCCCAAAAGACTTCTCCAAACCCGGAATTTCCCTTTCCCACTAGATTCGAGAGACTATGCAAGTCTGACTCAGATCAAAGGGGACTAATCTCCAAGATCTATTCGGAAATGGAAACAAGGGAAGGACCCCCTAAACATGACTACATGCTTAAATGGGCCGCCGACCTGAATGTAACTATTGAAGAGAAATATTGGGAAGAAATCTGGGGAGCGGCCTCTGAGACATCTAAATGCACCACCACAAAGGAAAACATTTATAAAATACTCTTCTATTGGTATCTCACGCCAGTGAGATTAAAACAAATCTACCCTCTGGCATCGGATCTGTGTTGGAGAGGCTGTGGTCAAAGGGGAGATATGGCCCACATATGGTGGACATGTCAGAAATTAAGAAGTACTGGACTACGGTCAAAAATTTAATAAAAGAGGTCACAGACCTCGAGTTACCCATTGAGCCACTGACCTACCTACTGGCCAGACCTATTGAGGAAATGGGTCGACCAACTAGGTAATTAATCTCCTTCATCCTCACAGCGGTGAAATGTGAAGTAGCGTCTTCCTGGAAGAAGGTAGAACTAAGGGAATGATAAAAAAAAAGAATCAACGAAGTGATGCTTATGGAAAAGCTCCCAGCCTACCTAAAGCAGAAAACTAAACCATTCGAGAGGGTGTGGGAACCGTGGCTGACACTATAGGAAAGGACCACCCCCCACCCCCCCAGGCAAAACAGGAATCCCCTCGGGGAGGACTATCAGCCCTAATAACTGGGACGCAGGCCGCCCAGAAGAAGACACACCCCCCCCCTTTTTTTTTCATCCCTTCCCTCCCTCCCCCCCTCTATGTTCTCTTTCATATTTTCCCTACTTTGGAACTATACTAAGCTTCCCCCCTCTTGGGAAGTGCTCTTTGTGGGCAAGTTGCCTTGCCCCCCTTCCACAAAATTTGAAAATGGTGTAATGTATTGGGATGTAAATATTGACACTTGCATATATGTAACTGTGTATCTACCCAATAAAAATGTTTGGAAAAAAAAAAGTAAAAGCATATAGTTCGAAAAGAATCACAATAACATATCACACTTATGTTAAAAAAGCTTTGAAATCAAAGTCAGCATTTAAACCTTTAGGGTATAGGGTTTTTAGTTCAAAGATTCAAAAGGATTCTCTTTGAGATAGCTGTTTTACTCTGTCTCCCCCCTCCAATGTGTCTGTACATGTTCAATGCCCATATACAGTATTTTAAACCTGTATAATTGGAGTTATGATATTTTTTAAAGTGTAGGGGGACACTGTGATTTTCCATCCCTAAATTAATGTTACATACTGTAGGTGTTCGAGAATCCTAGTTCGGAGAGGGTGGGTAGTTCTTCCAATGTATTGTAGCCCACACTCCTTATGTGATGCGTGCTGATCGCAGACACTTTCTATACCCGCCAACATGTTCACGTGACGATATTCACACTACATACATTTGCTACACTTATCCTTTGTATTTATACTGTTTTCTTTATGATGAGGTAGAGCTTTGGGCGATATAATGTGTCTTTCTTAACCCCCTTACTCAACCATCACTTACCACAACTTTGTGCCATCTGTGTGTGGGATGTAGGCACCTCACACACAATCCACGTCGTATCTGCGTGATGACGTCACAGACGCGACGTCGCACTACAGTTAGGAACGCACAGACTAATGGAATGCAGTGCGCCACCAATGGAAGCCAGATAAAAGAAAAAAGGCGCCAAATTCAAAAGTACTTACATATAGGGAAAAGGACAGCAGGACTTTTAGAAACCCCCTGGAAGAAGTCTGCTAAGACGAACTGCGTTGGGACATCTTTCACTTACCTTACAGATTGCAAAAGACCTTTGGGAGTTTATTCGGAGCATTGCTATCTCCTCCTAGCTATATCCCCTGGTGTATGGCCATCGCTGGGGTTTATTGGGAGTTGGGATTCAGTTGCTTTATTTAGCTCCCTCTGGATATCTGATTGCTTTACTGTTTTTATGTTATAAAGATGTTTTCCTTTTTTCCTGCTTCCTTTCCCTTTTTTCTTTTTTGAATTAACCTGCTATTCCAGAACCACTTGTATAAGTTGGTCACTTTAAACAACCACAAGCCTATATATCTTCACATAAAATGTGAGTGCACACTCTGCTTTACCACTCTACTGATACCTACTTATACAGTATCACACTATTTTTAGTTTATATCTGTTCTATTGAGAATATCCTGTCAATGGTGACCCTGTACAACACTGCAGACCCTATCGTTGGAGACGGTCTGCATTGCCGGAGGTATCCTGTCCACAGACAACCTGCAACATCAGTGTGGTTAAACTCAGTAAACGAAATGCCCGCTTGACTGCATAAAATGTGAGTGCATTACCTCCTTTGATCAAACTGTATTATACAATATTACACTATTGTGTGTTCTTTTTCCCCCTTTTTTTATATACTCTGATGAGACTGCGCATTTGGAACCCCTTTTTTCCTTAATGGTTTTGGATGTTGGTATGATTTGTTTAGAAAAAGCAAATTAGCCATAACCACTAATGTCTATTGAGTAGTGTTTCCTTCTTACTGTATTTCATAGGTTTCAGTTGTCAGTCTCTTCAGGAGGTAACTGGATTAACTAATTTTCTTTAGGTGAAATAGACCTGCATAGATCTGTGAATCTTTTATTCCAATTTAAAATATTTTTTTTTTATATTTTGTTAACCAAATAATTAGTCAAATACTGTAACTTTGAAACTTACATTGTGGGTCATATTTATTAAGTTGAGATATTAAATAAATAACCTTCATCTGCTTGTGAATAATTTGTAAGATGGCTTCTTGTGCTGGAAGATATTTCTTGTAAAAGCACTGCTTTGCTAAAATGGCCCTGTATGTTTCATATTTTAAAATATACAGTATAGCACAAGCAAAGCAGAAAGTGTTGGTACAATGCATATTCCAGAGAATTACTTTGAGAAATATATTATTTTTAGCATGGATTTTAGTTACTGAAGATGGAATCATTTTGCTTCTGATAATGGATCATAAATTGACACTATCTAGTGAATCTATCACATATTTTGTGACAGTCCCCACTGTGACTTGGCTCTTCAGGTTAGCTCTCGCTTGACCCTAGGAAAGACATTTATTAATAATTTCAAAGATAGGATGAAATCCCCTGTACATACATCATAGGTCTACAGGCAATGCATTGGCTATTCGATAGTATGCTTTATTAGTGGAATCCATTCCCAAATTGAAACTATAAATTGATACAACAATTTATGTGGTGTATACATGAATCTGAGCTGAATCAGCGTCTTTTGGCTATGAAGTTAAGGTATATAACTTCCTATTAGTTTCAAAATAAATCACCATTGCGCGACATTTGGGACAAATGCACTGTGAAAAACTGGGATTCCAAGACACCAAATCAACCTCAGAACATCAAAGCTACTGGGAAACTAATTACAATAGGTGACTAATGGTGAAATTCTCAAACTAAGCAGTATGTGAGGTGGAAATCATCCAACAAAAATGATGGAAACCAATATTTGGCTAAACTTAATGCACCTACACTGTCAATGCAGAACCCATTAATTACCTTTAAGTCACTACTCGTACTCTTGCCAGGGCTCCCAAAGGATATGCAATCATGTCTAAAAACTAACTGCAAAGGGAGCAATGGAAATTTAGGCCAAGGAATGGTCAGTGCCATTTTGCTCAAAAATGTTATGATTTCCATATTTTTTTTAAATATATGCATTATGTATATACTGTAACTGCTGCTAAAGCCAATAATAAATAGCTTACTGTTTATAATGCTGAGAGAACTTGATAGTTCTCTCAGAAACATTGAAGCAGGTGGCACTTGGTTCTGCAGGCCTGCTGTAGTATCCTGCTTATACAAATGGGTTGAATACTGTGAGGCATGTTGTTCAGTGTCCATCCATCCCTCTCTAGTCCTCGTATTGGATTGGGCATTTGTGCAGTGGGTAAAAGTAGCCAGAACCAGACTAATTCTAAATGAGGACAGGTGCCATTATCTTACACACTTAAAGGGGTTTAAGTCTGTCCATAAGGATCATCCCCAAAACTTTCACTGTGTTTAATAAATAATAATAAATAATTATTGCATTACTGCACCGACACACTTTATTCGAGCAAATGCCCGATTTCTACCTGGCAGATACTTGGAATCCGCCGCTGCTCACCTCTCGCATGCTGCGTTGCGTTTGCCTTCCCAGCCACGGTTCATGCCTGGCTGACGGGGGATCTGATCTGTTAAATGATAACCAGAAGAATTTACTAGGTGGAAATGTTTCGTTTGTCCACCAGATGGCATAAACTCATGATAACCAGAAGAATTTATTAGGCGGCAATGTTTCGTTTGTCCACCAGATGGCATAAACTCATGACTTAAGTAATGTGTGGACTTTGCAAGTTGTTTCGTTTACTACTGTATACCAAAAAAGATACTTTATCCCAGTACAGTATGCTACAGTATTGTAACTTGTCCTTGAGACAGAAGGAAGAGTTGCAAAAAATGTATCAATTTAGGCTTTACATACAGTACTGTATTAAATAAAGACAAAGATCATTTTCGCTTACACTATTCTACAGAGACATGAGTGTTCAAGTGGAGCCCGCTTTCCAAAAACCTGACAGAAGTTATGCTTATTTGATATGGGCCGCTATTAATGCAACAGAGGATAAGATGGCAACAGTTGTTCAAATTTATCAGTATTTTATCGAAAATTATGACTTTTACAGATTTTCGCCAACTCCTCATTTGTGGAAGCGCGCAATAAGGAAAAGGTTATGTAGTGACCCCTGTTTTCACCTTATTGAGCCCCAATTTGTTGGAGGGTATTGGTGTGTGGCACCGGGTTTTTCCCGTATCTATGATAATGGAGGCGGCAAAAGGCGAAGGGTCGTGTTAAAACGAAATAAGAAGCGACAGTCCCTGCCAAGCAATGCGCCAGAACCAGAACCAGAACCAGCAGCAGCACCAGCTTATCATGATGCCCTCGCCATCGGTGACAACCCTGAGATGGATTTCGCAGCCAGTTTTGATGAAGCTTGCATGTACCTAAGCGATTTCCCGCTGACTACAGGTGGGCTAGTCCCTCTGCAAACTATCGACGTGGGTGATGATGAAAGCTGGACTGGAAGTGGGCCGGCGCCGGCGCAAGCTGAATGGGAAATTCAGTAATACAGTATGGTGAGTACTATTATTTTGGTGGGGCTGGCTGGGTACTTCTTTAGGGGGCTGACCATTACTGTACATTAAAACTTTTCATTTTGTTTTTCCTCAGAAAAGAAAACGGCTAATGGGGGGATTTCGATGGATTCGATTTGTGCTGTACAGTACAGTATGCTGATGTTTTCCAGCCGAACAGTATACTGTGTAATAAACCCGAATAAATAAAACTATGCATTTATTCTACAGTACATGTTCAGTAAATTACTGCACATACTGTACTGGGGGCGAGATGTGTTTGCAGCAGAGAGAGATTTAATAATATTGTACAGTGAGCAGGGGGTTCCCTGAGCCAGAAATTAATGCTCAGGGAACCCCCCCCCCCTGCTCCTGATCAATATTATTAAAAAAATACACACAGCAGCCGCCAAAAAATAAATAAATAAATGACAATAAATACATTTGAAATACATTTTTATTGATAGTGTAGATGTGCAGGGGGTCTCCGGAGCTGAACCGCGTTGGTTTTAGGTCTGGGGACCCCGTGCCCCCCGAGATACAGGCCCCTTTAGGGGGTGCCGGTATCCCTCTGCGTTTAAAGGTCCCGATCACGTGGACGCGGCCTGTAAACCAAGCAGAGCAGAGGGATACCGGCACCCCCTAAAGGGGCCTGTATCTCGGGGGGCACGGGGTCCCCAGACCTGAAACCTGTGCGCTTCTGCTCTGGAGACCCTCTGCACATGTACACTATCAATAAAACACATACAATATACAGTATAAATAAACACTCGTTCTTTACCTTAGCGTCTATGCGCTATGGTAAAGAAGCATTATTTTAATAATATTGTAAAGTGAGCAGGGGGTTCCCTGAGCCAGAAATTAATGCTCAGGGAACCCCCCCCCCCCTGCTCCTGATCAATATTATTAAAAATACGGAAAATGCTGCGTCATTACCATAGCGGATAGCCGCTAAGGCAATGAAGGGGTTAACCCACCGTGCCCGCTTTATTGTGTGTAGTTGGGATGGGTGAGGGGGGTATTTGGCCCTTGGAGTGAGTTTAGGACTTGCGGGAGGGGGGGGGTTGCGGGTGCACTTAACCCCTTCACGACCGTAGCAGTTAATACCGCTACGGTCATGAAGGGGTTAAGCCCTCCCGCTACCCCCCCCCCCCCCGCAAGCCCTCCCCAACCATCGTTGGGGCGAATACCCCATTCACCCACCCTCCCGCAACCCACAACAATAAAATACACACAGCAGCCGCCAAAAAATAAATAAATAAATGACAATAAATACATTTGAAATATATTTTTATTGATAGTGTAGATGTGCAGAGGGTCTCCGGAGCTGAACCGCGTTGGTTTTAGGTCTGGGGACCCCGTGCCCCCCGAGATACAGGCCCCTTTAGGGGGTGCCGGTATCCCTCTGCGTTTAAAGGTCCCGATCACGTGACCGCGGCCTGTAAACCAAGCAGAGCAGAGGGATACCGGCACCCCCTAAAGGGGCCTGTATCTCGGGGGGCATGGGGTCCCCAGACCTGAAACCTGTGCGCTTCTGCTCTGGAGACCCTCTGCACATGTACACTATCAATAAAACACATACAATATACAGTATAAATAAACACTCGTTCTTTACCTTAGCGTCTATGCGCTATGGTAAAGAAGCATTATTTTAATAATATTGTAAAGTGAGCAGGGGGTTCCCTGAGCCAGAAATTAATGCTCAGGGAACCCCCCCCCCCCCCTGCTCCTGATCAATATTATTAAAAATACGGAAAATGCTGCGTCATTACCATAGCGGATAGCCGCTAAGGCAATGAAGGGGTTATGGCATAATAAACAATTAATACATTCAATACATATTTTTCACGTCTGTGTTAAAACTCCCTGCCTTCTCTCTAATCCATGTAAAACCCCCTCCCCCTATTCTCGCTTTTAAAATGCCCTGCCTTCTCTCTAATCTATGTAAAACCCCCTCCCCCTATCCCCCTATTGTGTGTGTGCGTTAAGCTTCCCTGCAAGCTATGTAAAAAAACCTCCCCCTATTGTGTGTGTGCGTTAAGCTTCCCTGCAAGCTATGTAAAAAAATCCTCCCCCTATTGTGTGTGTGTGTTAAATCTGCCTGGCCTGTGTTTCTGAGTGCTGAGTGCTCAGCGTTTAAAGGTCCCGATCACGTGATCGCGGCCTGTAAACCAAGCAGAGCAGAGGGATACCGGCACCCCCTAAAGGGGCCTGTATCTCGGGGGGCACGGGGTCCCCAGACCTGAAACCTGTGCGCTTCAGCTCCGGAGACCCCCTGCACATGTACACTATCAATAAAAATGTATTTCAAATGTATTTATTGTCATTTATTTATTTATTTATTTATTTAGATTTATTTATTAATTGTGCTGCTGCTGCTGCAAGTCGTAAACTCACACCAAGGGCCAAACACCCCCCTCACCCCCAATAAAAAAAATTCACGCACAGCAGCCCCACAATTAATAAATAAATCTAAATAAATAAATAAATAAAGACATGAAGAGAAATAAATATATACTGTACAGTACTGTATATACTTTGTATATATACTGTATATACACTGTATATATATATATATATATATACAGTATACTGTACATATATACACTGTGTATATATATATATATATATATATATACAGTATATATATATATATATATATATATCATACAGCTATATTTGTATATATATATATATATATATATATATATACAGTATATATATATACAGTATATATATATATATATATTATATATATATACATACATACATACTGTATGTGAGTGAAAAGAGAAAAAAGTAACCCGTATGGGAGCACTCAGGTATGCAATTGATATATTTGTTTATTTATTTGATACAGTGCAAAAAGGGATGAATAAACAGTACATGATTTAAAAACACTTAAAAAAGAGGCATGGACCCTTAAACACTAATGAACAGCACTAGGGAACGACACACACTGTCAACCCTAAACATGAAAAGGATAGTGACTCAAAAAACACTAGGGAGAATCAAAGTGAATCACAATAGGTTACTGGGTTCAAAGGCACCTACTGTATACAACGCTAAGGATAATGCACACTACACACCAAAAGGTAGACTTGTCAAAGTATAAATGACAGTCTCAAAGCATCACACATCTGCATTAGCATACAGTGATATAACCAATGCCTACAGCACAAATCATGTGTAGGAAAGGTGGTAAGGTGGAATGAAATCCCTAGATGTGTAGAGCAATGAAGTTAATGAATAGCATAAGTATAAAAAATAACATTACAATCCACACAGTACATTGCATTTACAGTACATTGTATACTGTAAATGATGCATAGCATTAAATCTATGCACCATATACAGTACTGTACATTCTGCAAATGAATGTTAACAATATAATTGCAAGCTACTCTACCAGTAAATACTGTACAAACACTTCCAAACAAGTCAACTACAGTATTTTAACCAATCAAGTAAACCAAAATCAATATATACTGTAAGTACCAACCAGAAAAGACAATTTAAAACCAAACTAACCCTTACAATACCAAGGATTACATCTACTGTATCTAATTGTAAAAAACCTTATACATTATACACAGCATTGTTTAAAGCCCCCTCCCCCCTAATGTTTCTGTTAAGCAGATTACACTGAAGGGACAGAGATATAAAGGCCTAAAGCCCCTTCCCCCCCTAATGTTTGTGTTAAACAGATTACAATGAAGGGAGAGAGATATAAAGGCCTAAAGCCCCTTCCCCCCTAATGTTTGTGTTAAACAGATTACAATGAAGGGAGAGAGATATAAAGGCCTAAAGCCCCTTCCCCCCTAATGTTTGTGTTAAACAGATTACAATGAAGGGAGAGAGATATAAAGGCCTAAAGCCTTACCTGCATTGGTAAACCCTCCCTGCATTGGTAAACCCTCCCTGCATTGATGTCGTGCAGTGTACAGTATGTAAATGTGGGGAGGGGGGGGCCCAATGTGCATAATGTACTGTGAGGTCTAACCACCCTCACCCCCTACCCACATACTGTACCCTTACCCCCCCCCCATCCTGGCCATGGCCCCTCACGCACAGCAGCTCCACAATTAATAAATAAATCTAAATAAATACATGAAGAGAAATAAATATATACTTTATATATAAATGTGAGTTTATAAATAAAATAAAGAATATTATTTCTAGGGGCCCTAGAACAGAAGTTCCCACGCCAATTTCGCGCTCATTGCTCTTTTTTTGCTCTTTTTTTACAATGTTGCTGGTCTTGCGGCTTTGCAGTCTGCAAGCAAAAAGCGCAAAGTGTACAGTATGAAGTCTGGGTGAGCGCTTTCCACATTTGATGCCTACGGCACCTTCCCATTTCTACACACTTCAATACCTGCACAGTTGGTAGCGCTTTCCATCCCAGCTACCATTCTGGATATTCACCTCTCACAGGCCATTCTTGCCCGAGTCTGTCCTATCAGACAGGGGCATTAACCTGTATCCACACCACCTGGACAATTTCTCTGTCAGAGACTTGTGCTATTTATTTTATATATTTTTGTGTAATTATTCATGCAAATTTATGCTCATTTCATACTGTCTGTGGTTTTCAACATAAAGTGGCTGCTGGGCCTGATCCTAACTCATACAGTATAGCGCTTCCCTGTTTGTTTATTTATTGCAAGCAAAAAGCAGTTTGTAGTACTGAGTGTGAGATAAATTACTGTATTTATCAGTGTTGATCAAAGAGAGTTGATCAGAAGGATTCCCCTTATATACAGTACGTAGAATTAATAAAATTGTATTATTTTCCGATATCCGCAGTGATTCTGGTCAACCTGACAGATTTTTAGTAATACAGTATACTGTACTGCAAGACCATGTGTTGTCTACCTTTTACTACAGTATACTGTACTGTATGAATGACAATAGAGTGCTGTATACTTTATAAGGGGAATCCTTCTGATCAACTCTCTTTGATCAATACTGATAAATACAGTATCATATTTATACCCCTTTAGCACCTGTCGTTCCATCCTATGCACCCATTTACCGTGCAATGGTGATTGCGGTCGTATTCACGTACTTTATGTGAGATAAATTAACCAGTTCTTTTATTGCTGAAGTCGCCACAAAATACTTTTATTTACAAATACAGTACAATACAATGGTGAAACTTTTCAAGTTAACAGCAATTCAAAACATCAACACTCAATAATACATACTTTACAGTACTGTACAGTATACTGTACTAGTATATTTGGGCCTTGTCTTTGGGGGTTTATTCATGCAATTATTAGGGTGACCTGGCGTTGGAAATACTGACACAGTACAATCCTACAGCTACACCACCCACCCCCTCCCTTAGAGTTTTTAATCCCTCCCTGGCCAAGCATCAATCGTCTGGCTAATCCAATCCAAGCCATTGTTTTGTTAATCTGGCCCTGGGCTGTTCAGAACAGCCACTGCTTCTAAATTACTGAAAATATACAGGATAAATATACAGTGATGTTAAATAATCCTTTCTGTGGGTCTGAGAGGGTTGAAAGTCACCAGGTCCTCATACAGTAGAGTACATTCTCGAATACCTTTAGAATAAAAATACAGTATATATAAATATACAGTATAAATATTGCACAGTATACTGTAATGTTAAATAACCCATCCTGTTCTTTTTCCCTTCATACTGTAACAGTATCCTCATTGTGTCTGCGGTACAGTAGTTCATTGAGAGAGGAGAGGTTTTGTGTACATCATTACTGCTGTTTATATACTGTACATTTGACTGCACAAGCAGATTTGACGAACACAAGGCCCCTCCTCCCCCCTGGTGCACCCTTTTTCCTGGAACGACAAGAAAACTAAAACTTTGTTCAGTTACTGTACTGTACTGTATGTGCGTACTGTATTATGGTAGAACTACTGTACAGTAGGTGGCTGGTGCAGCTTTCTCTGGAAAGAAAAAAATGGAGCAGTTAGTAGGCAGTTACTGTAGTATGTCAAACTAGTCTACTGTACTGTATACTGGAACTACTGTATACTCTGACTATTGGGAAAGCTAAAATCTGTGCCATACTTACCTGTATCATACTGTACCTACTGTACAATACTACAGCACTGTACTACTTTCCTGATGCTTGTCCATTGCGCGCGATGACAATGGGCAACACAGTGGCAATATGGTCTATATATTTATTGCATCGTTCCTCGGTGAGTACATCGTTCCAAAAACTCATTATGGCTGTATACAACTCGTCCTTCTTGGAGGGTTTCGCCACTTTACGGATGTGGTCCTTCAGCTGATGCCAGACCATTTCGATCGGATTGAAGTCTGGCGATCTGTGATTGGAAAGAAAGGACAATTAGTTTAAGAGATACAGTACACAGTACAAACAGTGGGGAACATAAATGGGACACGGTCTACTGCACTTACTCCGCTGGCGTCTTCACCCAGTTGATGCCGCGCTCAAGGATATGCGCCGTCGACGCGGTGTGCTTGGGATCATTGTCCTGGTAAAAGCGATGACCATTGGGAAAGTCTTGTGTGATGTATCGCACTATCACGGGCACAATGTTGTCTTTGAAGAAATCTTTATTCATGATTCCTATAGCAAGAAAAGAAAAATGCTCAATAGTACAGTACAGTGCATACGGTAAGGCAACACTAGTCAAGTACAGTGCATTAGGCGGCATTATATTTGAGAAATTGTACCTTCAAAGACGACAATGCATCCCGGTCCACGCCTAGAGATGGCACCCCACACATGCAGCTTCACAGGGTGTTTTGGCCGCGGCTTCAAAGTTATGCGGCCTTTTTTGTGGAACGCAAATCTTGCAAATCTCTCCAGCGACACAGTAGACTCATCAGTGAAGATGCAATCCTGGAAAGTCTCACCGCTGTCGATCCATGCCTGGGCCTGGAGCACTCTTTTGATTTTGTTTGCGTCCCGTATCATGGGGTACGCTCTGTAATGACAATGAATAAAAAATGTTAGCGTCACAGCGCAGTACAGTTTGCAAAACAACACTTTTACTTTACAGTACAGTACCTCCTGTACTGTCCACTACTAACCTCACACGTCCATATTTCCATCCAATTCTGCGTCTCATCTTCTTTATGCTGCTCTCGGATACAGTCAGATTGTGGTTTTCCTGAAGAGTGTTTTTAACCCTTAATGCGCTCCTCTCATCATTCTCCTCACTTATTCTGTCCACCAGAAGAGTAGTCTCCCTACAATGCAAAGAAATTATATTGTGTTATTAATATGCAGCAATATAAAATGTATACTGTATACTGTACATGTAATGTTGTAATATACAGTAAATATAAATATACAAAAAATGTATACTGCTGTACTATAAATATAAATAGACAAAATATACAGTATACAGTACTGTTGTAATATAAATATACTATATAAATATACTGTTATTATATCATAATAAATACACATCATACTGTATACTGTATATTCCGTTGTCAGATGAATTGCAATATACCAAAAGTGTATACTGCTGCACAAAAAATATAAATTGACCACACATACAGTACACTACAGTATATACTGTTGTAATATAATAAATATACTATATAAATACGGTATACTGTTGTTATATCATAATAAATACACATCATATACTGTATATTCGTTGTCAGATGAATTGCAATATACCAAAAGTGTATACTGCTGCACAAAAAATATAAATTGACCACACATACAGTACACTACAGTATATACTGTTGTAATATAATAAATATACTATATAAATACGGTATACTGTTGTTATATCATAATAAATACACATCATATACTGTATATTCGTTGTCAGATGAATTGCAATATACCAAAAGTGTATACTGCTGCACAAAAAATATAAATTGACCACACATACAGTACACTACAGTATATACTGTTGTAATATAATAAATATACTATATAAATACGGTATACTGTAGATGTACACTACAGTTTTCTATATTTTTTTTGGTTAAGTTTTATAAATACAGTATACTTACGCATTTGTTATCTTTGGTGCCTTTTTGCGGTCTCTGTTTTTTCCTTGTGCATGATAGCACACGGTGCTTGATGGCACAACGAGGCCAGAAGCAGTTAACCAGCGCTGGATATCTGCAATTCGTTTTCCGCTCGTGTACATCTCCTTCATTCTCATGCTGAGATCCTTTGAAATCTTCTTAACAGGCATTGCTGCGAGTACTGTAGAAAGAAATACAAACACAAGAATGTGTATTCGATGTTTAGTCGATGTGTATTCAATGTGCAGTGAATCCACAAAATGGATGGTATATTTATATGTTAATGACTCACATAACAGACCACCCACTTTCAACACCTGTACCTGGCCGCCATGCATAAAAGGTTGTACACGTTGCATAGCCCACCACTTGCTGATCTTTATCTGAGCCATTGTCCAGATACTGCATTGTGCCTCCCGCTTACATGGAGCAGCCCCGGTTCTATGGACGAAAGAATCATCTCACCTCTGCTGTGCCTGCCACACTGAAAAAGAGAAAGGCAGTTACCGTTTCCAAGCCAAAGGCAAAGCGACAGGCTAAGGCCAACAAAGAAAACCTTCTGCTGACCACAAAGGCTAAGGCTTTTAAAACACGTCAGCCTTATTATGTGAAGAAGAAATACGGTACTGTGCTCGGTACGCAAGACGCATGGCAGCCAACTCACCGAATCCGCAGACCACTTCCCAAAAGCTTCGACGACTCTGCTGTAGCTGTCCCGGAAATCTTCAGCCCGGCTTCTCCACCCCCATCTTCTCCGGTTCCATCTGAAGATGCTGCTGCCTCTGAAATCAACGGGTCACTGTCTCCTTTGCTCTTGGACGACTCTGCTTCTCTCCCGGAAATCCAGCGGTCACCTTCTCCATCCCTCTTCCACCACGCTGCAGCTTCTCCTGTACCGGGCATCCCCAGGTCACCTCTTCCACTCTCCATCGATGCCGCTTCTCTCCAGGGAACCCCCATCTCATCCTCCGTTGCACCCATCCCCCCAGATCTCCAGATGCCATGCACAAGCAGCTCGTTGGACCGGATCCTGAATGGGCTAAGTGTGGATCTCCCCGGGAATTCTAGTGTGCTGGCAAAGCTAGATCTGCTTCTGGAGTTGGTGCTACATATGGAGCAAGGGATGCTACAAATGGAGCAGCGGCTGGATCAACGGATGCACAAGATAGAGGCAGACATAGCGGGCATACATTATTTGCTCGGTGTTAATGCCCCTGTTTCCCCGACGCTGGAGCAGGGGGGTGACATGGATGTGATGCATGGTACCTTCGACCCCCTTCCATCACCAAGCACACCCCCTCCACCAGAAGATACAGTGTACTATGCTATTGAGGAGGACATGACAACCCCGTCAAGACCACGCCAGGAGACAACCCGGTGACCACTACCGGAGGAAAGCTTCCTCCCAGACACCCTACCATTGCCCATCGCCTCAAGTACACCCGCTCCCAAAAGACTTCCTACACCCGCTCGCATACAAACAGTGCCCGACATCTCCCTGTGCGATCTGCCACCGGCACTGAGGGAGAAGTATAGGGTGAGGAGTGCTGGTATACCACACAAGTATGCCTTGATCATATTTAAACACCATGTTCCCTACACATTGTACTGCGAGTGGGTGTTCAAAGTGAACTATGATGGGAATCGCCAAAAAAATGCCCTTCCTGCCAATTTAAGGAAAAAGATTGTGGAAGAAATGCAGCGCTATTACCCTGTTACAGATCCTGTAATGAGAGGCGTTAGAGACTGCATTAATGGCGTTTTGCGCCATGCAAGGCATCGGCCATGGCTGGAAAATGGGGAGGACTTTCAGTGAGACCATACTGTAATATTGTGCTGTACTGTACAGTACATGTTTTACCCTATAGTACCTGCTGTACTTAAACAAAGGATACTGAATGTTGTTGTGTGTTGCACGGTTTTTGTACTGTATTTGTAAATAAAAGTTTTTGGTGGCGACTTCAGCAATAAAAGAACTGGTTAATTTATCTCACACTCAGTACTACTGTACAAACTGCTTTTTGCTGCCAGACTGCAAACCCGCAAGACCAGCAACATTGTAACAAAAGAGCAATGAGCGCGCAATTGGCGTGGGAACTTCTGTTCTAAGGCCCCTAGAAATAATATTCTTTATTTTACTTATAAACTCACATTTATAAACCCCGTCACCCACCCCCGCTAAACACAATAAAAAATAATCACACACAGCATCCCCGCAATAAATAAATAAATAAATACAAATAAATACATTTGAAATACATTTTTAATTTATAGTGTAGATGTGCAGGGGGTCTCTGGAGCTGAACCGCACTGGTTTCAGGTCGGGGGACCCCGTGCCCCCCGAGATACAGGCCCCTTTAGGGGGTGCCGGTATCCCTCTGCGTTGAAAGCCCCGATCACGTGACCGCGGCCTGTAAACCAAGCAGAGCAGAGGGACACCGGCACTCCCTAAAGGGGCCTGTATCTCGGGGGGCACGGGGTCCCCAGACCTGAAACCTGTGCGCTTCAGCTCCGGAGACCCCCTGCACATGTACACTGTGAATAAAACACACACATCATTAAAGAATCATTCTTTAGATTAGCGGCTATGCGCTATGGTAAAGAAGCAGCATTTCTGTCTTTTTAATAATATTGTACAGTGATCAGGGGGTTCCCTGAGACAGAAATCTAATCTCAGGGGACCCCCTGCTCCTGCACAATATTATTAAAAGTTCAGAAACGAGGCATCATTAGCATAGCGTATAGCCGCTAAGGTAATGAAGGGGTTAAGGCATAATAACCAATAAATACATTCAATACACTACCCACTACCCATGGCAACCTCCGCTGCTGTACAGTAAAACAGAGAAAAAAAATAACACTTTCAAAGTAATGTCCCCTAAACCCTTAATCACCATGGCGGTTATTAACCGCTACAGTCATGAAGGGGTTAACCCGCCCTCACCCACCACTCGGGACGCCTACTGTACATACCCTCCCACTCTAACCCCCCACCCCGTGAGGCCTAACCACCCTCAACCCTCACCCACTAACTACCCACAAGGGAGGCCTACCCACATACCGTTGGGGAAACACCCCACCCCCACCCCAGTACCCACAATAAAAACAGTACAATCACCCACAATAAACAGCATTCTATTTATTAAATACATTACCCACCCCCTGTGCCCCCCCCATAAATACAAGATTTATTCTTTTACATTCAGGGTCCATAACGCAGCCCCACGCTAGTCCCCGGTGGGCTGGCAGGGCACCTGGACAGACCTACAGTTTACCAGCAGCATTCCACAGGTTCTGGAGGCCTGCTGGTGGATCCTGCCAGCACCATGGCGCCCAGGTGGTCTCCTTGGGTCACCGTGAGCCACAATTGGGTCCACACGGTAGGCCCAAGGATGTCTGGGAGCCCCGGGTCAAACCCACAGGTGTCTGCGGGGCCTCGGGTGGTTCCCATGGGGGTCTGGGGAACTCACGGGTGCTCACTACGGGTCGGAGGTGCCCCCACAGAAGTGGGACCACACATCGTCATGCCCGCAGACTACGGGTCCGCGGTGCCCCCACAGAAGTGGGACCACACATCATCATCCCCGCATGTGTCACCCGTGGAACCACCAGCCTGCTACCCTTTAGGATACCCGAGGATTCCCCGCGGGTGGTCTCCAGAGGTCCCACGCAAAACCACGGAAGTAACCCTGAATGTAAAAAAAATAAACCTGGCCTATACATTCAATACATACACCCTCCCCCCCAACACCTACAGTACAATAATGTGCAAAATAACTATTATCCAGATATGGATAATAGATTAATTGCCCATTATTAAAAACATTAACTAGCATATACAAATAAATAAAGTACTACTGACCTCATCAATACGAAGTGTCCGACGCCAGCGCCTTCCTTCTCTTGCCCACACAAAACATAGCCAAAACCAAGCCAATACATTGCAATTACATTCAGATATCAATTAACCCCTTAAACACCTTATCGGATAATAACCGCAAAGGTAATTAAGGGGTTAAGCCACACAGGCACGATACCCACCCTTCACCCATGAATTTGTACTGTGGCTTCATCATGCAACTATATATATATATATACACTGTATATATATATACAGAGAGACAGAGAGAAAGAGAGAGAGAGAGATATATATACAGTATATATATATATATATATATATATATATATATATATATATATATATATACACACGTTATATACACACCCATGATAAACCAATATACAGTACAAATAAATGTAGAAGGGTTATCAAAAGCATACTGCCCTACAACCAAACACGTCTCCATACAGACACTACATTAAAATCAATTTCCTTTAAAAATCCTAACTGATCTCACAATCTACTGTACTGTATATGATCACAAACCAATGAAAAAAGTCACATTCCAAAATGCATAAAATCTATGCACCATACTGTATACATTCTGCAAATTAATCAACGTAAACAAAAATCAATTAGCAATCATTATTTAGATCTCTAAACATTTCACACTCAATCATGAACAATGAAACCATTAACAGATTCACGCCTAGAGCAGAACAATTAAGCCTTTGAAAAAATATAAGTACCGACAAAAATACAACCTTTCCAAACCAAGCCTACATACAGTATCCCTGACCTTCCTCAAACACACAATACAATACCAAGGAATACATCTACAGTATCTAATTTTAAAATACTTTAAACTCACAAAATAATTAAAAACACATCTAATCCAGCTTTTAAAACATCATCATTTCTTACCCTGAATGTATACTGTACAGTATATCTCTCTAGACATATATATTGTACATACATACATACAGTGGCAAGAAATGATATACCACAAAAAAAAAAAAAATACACAGGTTAAAAAACCTTTTGAATAAATTAACAAGTTAAATAAAATACATTTCTTTACTGTAGTTCACTTACCATTACTTGCCCCCACCGACTCCCGTTGCCCAGCTTACTCACGAACCAATCCACGATCAGGAACCCATAAAATAATAAACCATTCAAAATAATAAACATTAAACTAAAAATCCAAACCAATCCACGGGTCTTCTACTTGTAATACATCTTCATCTGTATTCTTCTTTCTTCTATCTCCTTCCGGGCGGGGCAGGGCGTGGTCTTCTTTCCATCATCGGCCACGCCCTTGTCTTTTTTCTTCTCCGGAGGTCCTTCCTCCGCGGCGTCTGGCTGCAAAATGAGACGACATAGGCTTTTAAAGACCTATGACGTCACATTTTGCGTCATGGTTCCCACGGTCCTGATTGGACCGTGAAAACCATGTGTTTTGGCCGATAATAAAAAAATGATGACGTCACTTAAAGGGAATGAAAGCACAGCCAATCAGAATGGCTTTGCTTCAATTGCCTTTAAGTTGACGTCATGAAAAGGCACATGGCCGTGCACACATGGTACTAGAGCCAATCAGAGCGTGGGAACTTTATCCCTACTCTGATTGGCTCTGGTATACCATGTGTCAGGGGCTTGGGGGAGAAAGGATGTGACGTCAATGAAAACCTGTCACGTGGTACGGTAGCCAATCAGAGCGTGGGAACTTTATCCTTATTGACGTCACATCCTTTCTCCCCCAAGCCCCTGACACATGGTATACCAGAGCCAATCAGAGTAGGGATAAAGTTCCCACGCTCTGATTGGCTCTGGTATACCATGTGTCAGGGGCTTGGGGGAGAAAGGATGTGACGTCAATAAGGATAAAGTTCCCACGCTCTGATTGGCTACCGTACCACGTGACAGGTTTTCATTGACGTCACATTCTTTCTCCCCCAAGCCCCTGACACATGGTATACCAGAGCCAATCAGAGTAGGGATAAAGTTCCCACGCTCTGATTGGCTCTAGTACCATGTGTGCACGGCCATGTGCCTTTTCATGACGTCAACTTAAAGGCAATTGAAGCAAAGCCATTCTGATTGGCTGTGCTTTCATTCCCTTTAAGTGACGTCATCATTTTTTTATTATCGGCCAAAACACATGGTTTTCACGGTCCAATCAGGACCGTGGGAACCATGACGCAAAATGTGACGTCATAGGTCTTTAAAAGCCTATGTCGTCTCATTTTGCAGCCAGACGCCGCGGAGGAAGGACCTCCGGAGAAGAAAAAAGACAAGGGCGTGGCCGATGATGGAAAGAAGACCACGCCCTGCCCCGCCCGGAAGGAGATAGAAGAAAGAAGAATACAGATGAAGATGTATTACAAGTAGAAGACCCGTGGATTGGTTTGGATTTTTAGTTTAATGTTTATTATTTTGAATGGTTTATTATTTTATGGGTTCCTGATCGTGGATTGGTTCGTGAGTAAGCTGGGCAACGGGAGTCGGTGGGGGCAAGTAATGGTAAGTGAACTACAGTAAAGAAATGTATTTTATTTAACTTGTTAATTTTTTCAAAAGGTTTTTTAACCTGTGTATTTTTTTTTTTTGTGGTATATCATTTCTTGCCACTGTATGTATGTATGTACAATATATATGTCTAGAGAGATATACTGTACAGTATACATTCAGGGTAAGAAATGATGATGTTTTAAAAGCTGGATTAGATGTGTTTTTAATTATTTTGTGAGTTTAACGTATTTTAAAATTAGATACTGTACAGTAGATGTATTCCTTGGTATTGTATTGTGTGTTTGAGGAAGGTCAGGGATAATGTAGGTAGGCTTGGTTTGGAAAGGTTGTATTTTTGTCGGTACATATATTTTTTCAAAGGCTTAATTGTTCTGCTCTAGGCGTGAATTTGTTAATGTTTTTATTGTTCGGGATCTAGTCTGAATTGTTTAGGGATGTAAATAATGATTGCTAATTGAGTTTTGTTTACTTGGTTGATTACAGTAATTTGCAGAATGTATATGGTGCATACAGTAGATATTTAGGCATTATTTATATTGGAATGTAAGTTGTTTAAATGGCTTTTCAGAGGTTTAGTGATGATTTACAGTAGATTGAGAGATCAGTTATGAATATTAAAGGAAATTTATTTTAATTTAGTGTGTATGTATGGAGAAGAGTTTGGTTGTAGGACAGTGCTTTTGATAACCCTTCTACATTTATTTGTACTGTATATTGGTTTATCATGGGTGTGTATATAACGTGTGTGTATTTATATATATATATACAGTATATATATATACTGTATACAGTATATATATCTCTCTCTCTCTCTCTTTCTCTCTGTCTCTCTGTGTATATATATATACAGTATATATATATAGTTGCATGATGAAGCCACAGTACAAATTCATGGGTGAGGGTGGGTATCGGGCCTGTGTGGCTTAACCCCATAATCACCTTTGCGGTTATTATCTGATAAGGTGTTTAAGGGGTTAATTGATATCTGAATGTACTGTACTTGCAATGTATTGCCTTGGTTTTGGCTATGTTTTGTGTGGGCAAGAGAAGGAAGGCGCTGGCATCGGACACTTCGTATTGATGAGGTCAGTAGTACTTTATTTATTTGTATATGCTAGTTAATGTTTTTAATAATGGGCAATTAATCTATTATCCATATCTGGATAATAGTTATTTTGCACATTATTGTACTGTAGGTGTTGGGGGGGAGGGTGTATGTATTGAATGTATAGGCCAGGTTTATTTTTTTTACATTCAGGGTTACTTCCGTGGTTTTGCGTGGGACCTCTGGAGACCACCTGCGGGAATCCTCGGGTATCCTAAAGGGTAGCAGGCTGGTGGTTCCACGGGTGACACATGCGGGGATGATGATGTGTGGTCCCACTTCTGTGGGGGCACCGCGGACCCGTAGTCTGCGGGCATGACGATGTGTGGTCCCACTTCTGTGGGGGCACCTCCGACCCGTAGGTGCGGGGATGATGATGTGTGGTCCCACTTCTGTGGGGGCACCGCGGACCCGTAGTGAGCACCCGTGAGTTCCCCAGACCCCCATGGGAACCACCCGAGGCCCCGCAGACACCTGTGGGTTTGACCCGGGGCTCCCAGACATCCTTGGGCCTACCGTGGGGACCCAATTGTGGCTCACGGTGACCCAAGGAGACCACCTGGGCGCCATGGTGCTGGCAGGATCCACCAGCAGGCCTCCAGAACCTGTGGAATGCTGCTGGTAAACTGTAGGTCTGTCCAGGTGCCCTGCCAGCCCACTGGCGTGGGGCTGCGTTATGGACCCTGAATGTAAAAGAATAAATCTTGTATTTATGGGGGGGGGGGCACAGGGGGTGGGTAATGTATTTAATAAATAGAATGCTGTTTATTGTGGGTGATTGTACTGTTTTTATTGTGGGTACTGGGGTGGGGGTGGGGTGTTTCCCCAACGGTATGTGGGTAGGCCTCCCTTGTGGGTACTGACTGGGTGGTTAGGCCTCACGGGTGGGGGGGGTTAGTGTGGGAGGGTATGTAGGCATCCCGAGTGGTGGGTGGGTGAGGGTGGGTTAACCCCTTCATGACTGTAGCGGTTAATAACCGCTATGGTGATTAAGGGGTTAGGGGACATTACTTTGTATGTTTTAATTTTTGTGTCTGTTTTGCAGAAGCGGAGGGGCCATGGCCAGGATGGGGGGGGGGGTTAACAGTATGTGGGTAGGGGGTGAGGGTGGTTAGCAATGCAGGGAGGGAGATTTACTGGTAACAGAAACATCTCTCTCCCTTCAATGTAATCTGTTTAACACAAACATTAGGGGGGGAAGGGGCTTTAGGCCTTTATATCTCTGTCCCTTCAGTGTAATCTGCTTAACAGAAACATTAGGGGGGAGGGGGCTTTAAACAATGCTGTGTATAATGTATAAGGTTTTTTACAATTAGATAGATGTAATCCTTGGTATTGTAAGGGTTAGTTTGGTTTTAAATTGTCTTTTCTGGTTGGTACTTACAGTATACAGTATATTGATTTTGGTTTACTTTATTGGTTAAAATACTGTAGTTGACTTGTTTGGAAGTGTTTGTACAGTATTTACAGGTAGAGTAGCTTGCAATTATATTGTTAACATTCATTTGCAGAATGTACAGTACTGTACTATATATGGTGCATAGATTTAATGCTATGCATCATTTACAGTATACAATGTACTGTAAATGCAATGTACTGTGTGGATTGTAATGTTATGTTTTATATTGTAAAATAAGTTACTGTAGGATTATTAAATGGATTATTATTATTGTCTGTATAGAGAAGCGTTATCTGTAGGACAGTATGATTTTGATAACCATTCTACATGTATTTGTACTATTGGTTCATCATGTGTGTATATATACTGTATACTGTATATATATATATATATATATATATATATATATATATATATATATATACATCTACACTATCAATAAAAATGTATTTCAAATGTATTTATTGGCATTTATTTATTTATTTATTTATTTAGATTTATTTATTAATTGTGGGGCTGCTGTGCGTGAATTTTTTTTATTGGGGGTGAGGGGGGTGTTTGGCCCTTGGTGTGAGTTTACGACTTGCAGCAGCAGCAGCACAATTAATAAATAAATCTAAATAAATAAATAAATAAATAAATGACAATAAATACATTTGAAATACATTTTTATTGATAGTGTACATGTGCAGGGGGTCTCCGGAGCTGAAGCGCACAGGTTTCAGGTCTGGGGACCCCGTGCCCCCCGAGATACAGGCCCCTTTAGGGGGTGCCGGTATCCCTCTGCTCTGCTTGGTTTACAGGCCGCGATCACGTGATCGGGACCTTTAAACGCAGAGCACTCAGCACTCAGAAACACAGGCCAGGCAGATTTAACACACACACACAATAGGGGGAGGTTTTTTTACATAGCTTGCAGGGAAGCTTAACGCACACACACAATAGGGGGATAGGGGGAGGGGGTTTTACATAGATTAGAGAGAAGGCAGGGCGTTTTAAAAGCGAGAATAGGGGGAGGGGGTTTTACATAGATTAGAGAGAAGGCAGGGAGTTTTAACACAGACGTGAAAAATATGTATTGAATGTATTAATTGTTTATTATGCCTTAACCCCTTCATTGCCTTAGCGGCTATCCGCTATGGTAATGACGCAGCATTTTCCGTATTTTTAATAATATTGATCAGGAGCAGGGGGGGGGGGGTTCCCTGAGCATTAATTTCTGGCTTAGGGAACCCCCTGCTCACTTTACAATATTATTAAAATAATGCTTCTTTACCATAGCGCATAGACGCTAAGGTAAAGAACGAGTGTTTATTTATACTGTATATTGTATGTGTTTTATTGATAGTGTACATGTGCAGAGGGTCTCCAGAGCAGAAGCGCACAGGTTTCAGGTCTGGGGACCCCGTGCCCCCCGAGATACAGGCCCCTTTAGGGGGTGCCGGTATCCCTCTGCTCTGCTTGGTTTACAGGCCGCGGTCACGTGATCGGGACCTTTAAACGCAGAGGGATACCGGCACCCCCTAAAGGGGCCTGTATCTCGGGGGGCACGGGGTCCCCAGACCTAAAACCAACGCGGTTCAGCTCCGGAGACCCCCTGCACATCTACACTATCAATAAAAATGTATTTCAAATAATTTTTAATGTGCGGATGTTTGCGCAGAGAGAGAGCAGCGGATCTCTCTCTGCTGCAAACACATCTCGCCCCCGCCGCCCATACAGTAGTATCATTTATGTATGTGCATATACAGTACAGTACAGTACTGTACAGTACTGTATGTTAGGGCTTACAGGGGTTGTTGTTATACAGTATATACAGTATATAGTATACAGTATATACTGCATTACAATTCATTATAGGGGATGGCTTCACAGAGAATAGCTCGCAAGCGCCACCATGTGTATTTTGACGGCATTGCAGTATTGTAACCAGCCGGAATAAAAAGCTTAAATTCCGGCCGGAAAATAACGCAATGCACTCTGGCAGAAAACTATCAGAAACCTGAATACACCCGAGTATACCCGAATTCGCGGGACTAGCCGTGCTCGAATAAAGTGTGTCGCCAGTGTAGATGCCACCACAATAGTTTGGTTCAGGAAAATAGGCAGCTCCTGTTCCCATTCATAGGCAAATACCAAACTAAAGTATTATTACCAACTCAAACTGTAGACTAACAGTGTAGTTCATCATGGGTCACTGCCCCATTTATGATATTTGCTGTAGACTACATTTTTTTAAACCAGAATTTACAGTAAATAATTTATTTTAGAGGAAGGTAGAATGGCCTAAAATGGTCAAGTATTGTACCTTGCACTACACCAATAAAGAAGTGGGGAACCAATAAATTGTGAATGTGTGATAACGGAACAAAAACTGCAATAAAGGGTGCGGAGGTGGTGCTGGCAGGGATGGGGTTAATGATGAACAAAGAAAAGAAAGAAAGCTCCCTATTAGCCGCACAAAAGAACACCTATGCCTATATTAAAAGTTACTATTTATTAATAAATTATTAAAATATATTTATTGCAGTAAAAACTAACGTGAACCAAAGTGATTAAAATAGATTAAAAACGGAGAAGGTAACTGTATGTCTAGTTCAAACTAACAGTGTATGCTAGGAATAACTATTGTCAATCAGGATATCCCACTGCTATATAATTATACTAACAGTGGTAGTTATACCAATACAATTCTATGTAGTTTGAAGACTACACCTAAATTAGAGAATGGAGAGTATAGCTTAATATAGTGTGTGCGCTCAAAATAATGTGGTGTATTCAATTGAGCCAGCTTGATGCTAATATATGTGAATATATACACACATTTATACCAGACCAACAGGTTCAAAGGATAATGAACCTATAGGTCTGTCATGATAAGCAAGACAGCTATCTCAAGATCACAAAGTATGTGTCTTGTACTCAGAACCATAACAATAGGAGAGTAGTCAGAGTGTTGTGCTTCCTTTAGAAGGCTCCAAAACACTCTAACTGAGAAAAGGCAACAGACCTCTCTGATATAGCCAGCGCACTAGGTGGTGACGCTTAGCCTGCCACCGAGGTCCTATCCACTCGTGGAGTCTCCCCCATGACAGAAAACAAAGGCCACTTCTGGACTTCGCTGGATCAGATCCATCACATGCTTGATTCAGCAGATCCCTCCCACTTGGGTTTGGTTTAAGATAAGTACTCTCTTGTTGTTTGGAAAATGTGAATTCCTAAAAGTTCTTGCTTCAAGTTTTTCTGCAGGGTTGTTATATCCTGATTTTTCTCCCTGAGAAGCGTTTCCTTTTTCATTTGTGGGAATTCCAGTTGAAAAGTTTTTTTTTAGTTTTCTAAAATAAATTCTCCAGTGCACCCCATGTACAGATAATGAAGCCTTATTGCATTGAAAAACATTTCTGCTAAGGCTAGAACTGTTGCTGCAGTGACCAGTGCACTTTTCTTTAAGGTTTTTGCAGTGCCTGGTTTAACCCCTGCTGATCCACATATTTCCTTTTCCAAAAATCAGCTTATATTTCCCTGCAGTGGTGTCACCACTTCAGACATTCAGACTTGCATTGTTAAAAACAGACTTTTGTTACTTTGATTTCTTTGCTTGCTTTCTCACAGTGTTCCCATTTAAAACAAGAGTACTCCCATTGTTTTGTTGCTGTATGCCATGATTTCTCTGCAATCTGTGACCTTCCTATGCTTGGTTCTAATGCTTCAGATGTAACAGCAAGTTTGTCTGTCTTTATTTTCTCACAATCTGTGATATTCCTATGATTGATTCTAAAAGTTCCAGATGTAACTGCAAGTTCCTCGGTCTATGGTTTGCCCTACAATTTATGATATTTCTGTGACTGATGCAAAAGTCTCAAATCTAAAGGTCAGCTCTCCTATATTTTGTCTCCCTGTTTAATCTAATATTTCTGTTGTTATTCCAATGCTTTTGCTTTAAAGATACATTTCCTCTTTACTGGTTATCTTGGGAAATTTGGGTTCCCCATGTCTGAAGCTACTGCTGCGGCAGACTTTATTCTTACTAATCACCGCCTTGTACCTGGCATGTTCCTGGAATGCCACACTGTTCACCCGGAGCATGCCGGGCTCCTCTTGCCTTCCCAGCCAGGTGCATGCCCGGCTGACTCGCGGTTGATGTGTTAATTAATAATGGTTCAGGATTTACTAGGCTGCAATGCTTCGCGTGTCCGCCAGATGGCATAAATTCATGAATTGTAATGTAGTATATATATATACATATATATATATATATATATCAAACACACAAAAAAGACAAAGACAATCCCCTTACTAGCACTCTAAATTACACCAACAAAAAATAAAAAAGAAAGATATAGCTCAAAGGAATCAAATGCCTTGCCGGAATTGAAAATGAACAAGTTTTTATTTGTAAATACAGCAAGACACACTAACTTAAAAACATAGACATACTGAAGACAGCCAAAATTATATCTGTGAAAAGTGACTATATATCAAGGAATACTGTATACCAAACAAAAAACTAAAGTGTATCTAAATAATAATAAATATGTATCTATATATATACTATCCAATGATACCACTAAAGTTCAATGAAACAAAAGTTAAAGAAAAATACATATATATACATATATATTACCCACTAATATAAATGCCTGACTCCAAGTTGTAAAATACAAATCACAGCATTGGAATAAATATATAATCAAAAAGCAACTATGGAAAGGAAAAAATGGGGAGAGGAAAACATACAGGGGAGATAAAAAGTAAATCTCACACCCTGAACAGTATTACCCAAAAAAAGGGGGATTTAAACACTGATTACTGATGCAGCAAAGAATTGACACATAATAATTATGATCAACATGTGAGCAAACAGAAGCAAAACATTAAAGCACACAATAGTGTGTATCACTGCAAGGACAAATGATGCCAGAACAGCGGGGAGAGATAATACTCAGCTGTAGCTCAGTAGCAGGAGGCATCAGTCCATGATAAAGACGTCGGCAGTGTTGCATCGGTAGCTCAGAATAGAATAGGGAAATCCATTTTGCTGCATTAGTTCAGTAATAAAGTCACAACAGGAAAAATCATATAGAGGCTGTCTTCAGTTTACACTCAACGCGTTTCACCCGTCGGTGGGCTTCTTCCCGGAGTCACTCCGGGAAGAAGCCCACCGACGGGTGAAACGCGTTGAGTGTAAACTGAAGACAGCCTCTATATGATTTTTCCTGTTGTGACTTTATTACTGAACTAATGCAGCAAAATGGATTTCCCTATTCTATTCTGAGCTACCGATGCAACACTGCCGACGTCTTTATCATGGACTGATGCCTCCTGCTACTGAGCTACAGCTGAGTATTATCTCTCCCCGCTGTTCTGGCATCATTTGTCCTTGCAGTGATACACACTATTGTGTGCTTTAATGTTTTGCTTCTGTTTGCTCACATGTTGATCATAATTATTATGTGTCAATTCTTTGCTGCATCAGTAATCAGTGTTTAAATCCCCCTTTTTTTGGGTAATACTGTTCAGGGTGTGAGATTTACTTTTTATCTCCCCTGTATGTTTTCCTCTCCCCATTTTTTCCTTTCCATAGTTGCTTTTTGATTATATATTTATTCCAATGCTGTGATTTGTATTTTACAACTTGGAGTCAGGCATTTATATTAGTGGGTAATATATATGTATATATATGTATTTTTCTTTAACTTTTGTTTCATTGAACTTTAGTGGTATCATTGGATAGTATATATATAGATACATATTTATTATTATTTAGATACACTTTAGTTTTTTGTTTGGTATACAGTATTCCTTGATATATAGTCACTTTTCACAGATATAATTTTGGCTGTCTTCAGTATGTCTATGTTTTTAAGTTAGTGTGTCTTGCTGTATTTACAAATAAAAACTTGTTCATTTTCAATTCCGGCAAGGCATTTGATTCCTTTGAGCTATATCTTTCTTTTTTATTTTTTGTTGGTGTAATTTAGAGTGCTAGTAAGGGGATTGTCTTTGTCTTTTTTGTGTGTTTGATATTTATACTTATCCCCTAGCACCATTAGGCTCTTTACTTTATATTTAAACTGACTTGTTTTTGGATTAATATATTTTTACCAAATTAATTAGTCAGTATTATTTAGGGTCTGAGTTAACCACATATATTTGTGTTGAGCAACACACCTTTTTGTGTGTTCTATATATATATATATATATATATATATACTGCTGCGGCCGAGTTTATTCGAGCATTTGCCCGTTCTCGGCCGCAGCAGTAACCTGGCGCGCGCCGGAGGGTGCCGGGCGCGCGCCGAAGCAGCGGAGGAGCGCGCTCCGATCGGGGCTTTCTTCCTCCCGCTGCCGGGTCCGCCGGGTCCCCCGGAACCCCCTGCCGCCGTCCCCCACATCGCGGGACACCAGGGCTCCCTCGGGGAGCCCTGGACGCGCGTGCAGGGGGCGCAGGCACCCGATGACGCGTGACCGCGCATCGGTGACGCGCGGCACGCCAAGGGGATGCCACTAGCAAGCCGGGAAATCTCCCGGCTTGCGGAACTGGCCACACTGCAATAAAACGTGTCGCCAGTGTATATACTGTATAACAACAACCCCTATAACCCCTAACATACAGTACTGTACACATACAGTACTGTATATGCACATCAATTATACTGTAGGCCGGCGGGGGCGAGATGTGTTTGCAGCAGAGAGAGAACCGCTGCTCTCTCTGTGCAAACATCGGCACATTAATAATTATTTAAAATACATTTTTATTCATAGTGTAGATGTGCAGGGGGTCTCCGGAGCTGAACCGCATTGGTTTCAGGTCGGAGGACCCCCTGCTTCCCGAGATACAGGCCCCTTTATGAGGTGCCGGTATCCCTCTGCATTTCAAGGTCCCGATCACGTGACCGCGACATGTAAACAAAGCAGAGGGATACCGGCACCCCCTAAAGGGGCCTGTATCTTGGGGAGCAGGTGGTCCCCGGACCTAAAACAAAAACATTTCTGCTCCGGAGACCCTCTGCACATGTACAGTATAAATAAAACACATATATAAATAAACACTCGTTCCTTACCTTAGCGGCTATGTGCTATGGTAACGAAGCAGCATTTCTGTATTTTAATAATATTGTACAGTGAGCAGGGGGTTCCCTGAGCCAGAAAGTAATGCTCAGGCGACCCCCTGCTCCTGCACAATATTATTAAAAATACAGAAATGCTGCTTCATTACCATAGCGTATAGCCGCTAAGGCAATGAAGGGGTTTACTCACCGTGCCTGCTTTATTGTGGGTAGCGGGGGTGGGTGAAGGGGGTATTTGGCCCTTGGTGTGAGTTTAGGACTTGCGGGGGGGTTGCGGGTGCACTTAACCCCTTCACGGCCGTAGCAGTTAATACCGCTACGGTCATGAAGGGGTTAAGCACTCCCGCTACCCCCCGCAAGCCCTAAACAACCACCGTTGGGGCTAATACCCCCTTCACCCACCCCCGCTACCCACAATAAAAAAAAATCACACACAGCAGCTGCCAAAAAATAAATAAATAAATCTAAATAAATAAATAAATAAATGACTTTAAATAAATACATTTGAAATACATTTTTATTTATAGTGTAGATGTGCAGGGGGTCTCCGGAGCTGAACCGCGTTGGTTTCAGGTCGGGGGACCCCCTGCTCCCCGAGATACAGCCCTATTTATGAGGTGCCGGTATCCCTCTGCGTTTAAAGGTCCCGGTCACGTGACCGCGACCTGTAAACCAAGCAGAGGGATACCGGCACCCCCTAAAGGGGGCTGTATCTCGGGGAGCAGGGGGTCCCCGGACCTAAAACCACAGCGGTTCTGCTCCGGAGACACTCTGCACATGTACAGTAGAAATAAAACACATATATAAATAAAAATCGTTCTTTACCTTAGCGGCTATGTGCTATGGTAATGAAGCAGCATTTCTGTATTTTAATAATATTGTACAGTGAGCAGGGGGTTCCCTGAGCCAGAAATTAATGCTCAGGGAACCCCCTGCTCCTGCACAATTTTATTAAAAATACAGAAATGCTGCTTCATTACCATAGCGTATAGCCGCTATGGCAATGAAGGGTTAAGGCAGAATAAACAATAAATACATTACATACATATTTTTAATGTGTGTTTTAAACCTCCCTGCCTTCACTGCAATCTATGTAAAAAACCCTCCCCCTATTGTGTGTTTTAAACTTCCCTGCCTTCACTGTAATCTATGTAAAAAACCCTCCCCCTATTGTGTGTGAAGCTTCCCTGCCTTCACTGTAATCTATGTAAAAAACCCTCCCCCTATTGTGTCTGCTAAGATTCCCTGCTTTGACTAATCTGTGTAAGTCCCCCTCCCCCTATTGCGTCAGTTAAATCTGCCTGGCCTGTGTTTTCTGTGAGTGCAGTGTACTGTATGTAAATGTGGGGAGGGGGATCCCGTTTAAATAACCACACCCACTACCCACTACCCACCTGCACATGGCCCCTCCGCTGCTGCAAAAAAGAGACAAAAATTAAAACATACAAAGTAATGTCCCCTAAACCCTTAATCACCATAGCGGTTATTAACCGCTACAGTCATTAAGGGGTTAACCCACCCTCACCCACCACTTGGGATGCCTACCTACCCACCCACACTAACCCCCCCCCGTGAGGCCTAACCACCCAGTACCCACAAGGGAGGCCTACCCACATACCGTTGGGGAAACACCCCCCGCCCCACCCCCAGTACCCACAATAAAAACAGTACAGTGACCCACAATACACAGCATTATATTTATTAAATACATTACCCACCCCCTGTGCCCCCCCCATAAATACAAGATTTATCCTTTTACATACAGGGTTCATAACGCAGCCCCACGCGAGTCCCCGGTGGGCTGGCGGGGCAATTGGACAGACATACAGTTTACCAGCAGCCCTTTTTACACAGGTTCTGGAGGCCTGCTGGTGGATCCTGCCAGCACCATGGCCCCCAGGTGGTCTCCTTGGGTCACCGTGGGCCACAATTGGGTCCCCACGGTAGGCCCGCGGATGTCTGAGAGCCCTGGGTCAGACCCACAGGTGTCTGCGGGGCCTCGGGTGGTTCCCTCGGGGGTCTGGGGAACTCACGGGTGCTCACTATGGGTCAGCGGGGCCCCCACAGAAGTGGGACCAAACATCATCATCCCCGCACCTACGGGTCGGCGGTGCCCCCACAGAAGTGGGACCATAAATCGTCATCCCCGCAGACTACGGGTCCGCGGTGCCCCCACAGAAGTGGGACCACACATCATCATCCCCGCATGTGTCACCCATGGAACCACCAGCCTGATACCCTTGGGATACCCGAGGATACCCGCAGGTGGTCTCCAGAGGTCCCACGCAGAACCACGGAACCAACCCTGAATGTAAAAAAAATAAACCTGGCTATACATTCAATACATACACCTTCCCCCCCAACACCTACAGTACAATAATGTGCAAAAATAATGTGCAAAATGGGGTGGGTGAAGGGGGTATTAGCCCCAACGGTGCTTGTTTAGGGCTTGCGGGGGGTAGCTGGAGGGCTTAACCCCTTCATGACCGTAGCGGTATTAACTGCTACGGTCGTGAAGGGGTTAAGTGCACCCGCAACCCCCCCAGCAAGTCCTAAACTCACACCAAGGGCCAAATACCCCCTTCACCCACCCCCGCCACCCACAATAAAGCGGGCACGGTGGGTTAACCCCTTCATTGCCTTAGCGGCTATACGCTATGGTAATGAAGCAGCATTTCTGTATTTTTAATAATATTGTGCAGGAGCAGGGGGTTCCCTGAGCATTAATTTCTGGCTCAGGGAACCCCCTGCTCACTGTACAATATTATTAAAATACACAAATGCTGCTTCGTTACCGTAGCACATAGCCGCTAAGGTAAGGAACGAGTGTTTATTTAAATATGTTTTTTATTCACAGTGTAGATGTGCAGAGGGTCTCCGGAGCAGAACCGCTGTGGTTTTAGGTCCGGGGACCCCCTGCTCCCCGAGATACAGGCCCCTTTAGGGGGTGCCGGTATCCCTCTGCTTGGTTTACAGGCCGCGGTCACGTGATCAGGACCTTTAAACGCAGAGGGATACCGGCACCTCATAAAGGGGGCTGTATCTCGGGGAGCAGGGGGTCCCCCGACCTGAAACCAACGCGGTTCAGCTCCGGAGACCCCCTGCACATCTACACTATAAATAAAAATGTACAGTACTGTATGTTAGGGGTTATAGGGGACGGCTTTAAAGACAACAGCTCACAAATGCCCCCATGTGTTTTTACACGGCATTGCAGTATTGCAGCCAGCGGGAATAAAATGCTTAAATCACAGCCATGAAAATAACGCTATATACCCCGGGAGAAAACGACACAAAACCACACATCACCGGGATCTTCTGAAATTCGCGGAGCTAGCCAAGTAAGAATAAAGTTGGTCGCCAGTGTATGGCTCCCACTTTTAAAACCGTCTTGAGCAATAAATGTGAACACAGTACCACTGATTCTTCAGAGTTTCTCAAAGCAAAGTGAAAGACAAAGAAGGGAGGGTCTCCGATTTCAGTGGAAACTGCAGAAGGAATTTTCATTGATGCTGCCCAGGATCAGTGCTTCGTTGATAAAAGTAACGCAGCACTGGAAATCTCTGAAGGAAATTGGGAGGCTTAATACACTACCGACACGTTTAATCTGAGCACGGCTAGCACCGCAAGCCGGGGGATGCCCCGGCGTGCTAGCCGCACTCCCTCAGCGTGCCGCGCATCACCGATGCGCGGTCACGCGTCATCGGGTGCCTGCGCCCCCTGCACGCGCGTCCAGGGCTCCCCGAGGGAGCCCTGGTGTCTCGCGATGTGGGGGACGGCGGCAGGGGGTTCCGGGGGACCCGGCGGACCCAGCAGCGGGAGGGAGAGCGCCCCGATTGGAGGGCGCTCTTCCGCTGCTTCGGCGCGTGCCCGGCACCCTCCGGCGCGCGCCAGGTTACTGCTGCGGCCGAGAACGGGCAAATGCTCGAATAAACTCGGCCGCAGCAGTATAGAGCTGGAAGACTTTTAAAATGAATTTCACAGGCTTAGCACAAATCTGGAAGCCTCTCAGGAGGAGATTTGCTACTTACTGTAAACACACAGATGCGTTCTGTAAGAGAGACATTCAAAGGGTTTAATAGTGGGTTTGAAACTGTTAACCAAGTGTGCAAGACCCTCTCTGTCCGAGTCAGTGAAGGAGATAATAGACTCCATGAATAAGAAGAGGAGAAGAGACTATTGGTAGAAGACAAGTCAAGGATGCAGTTGGCACTGGAAGAAGCAGAGGGCACCTTGGAAAAGGAAAGAAGTAACTCCCTATGTTAGAACTTTCTAAAATCAGAGCAGACTCTGAAAGAATAGAAGGATCCTAACTTTTCAGAGATACTACAGAGCCCTCATCAAACGAAGGCTAGAAAGACAGTTTTATCTGTGCAAACTGCAGCTCTGCAGCTGTCATCATACAGGCTGCATATAGAGTGATGAAAAATCATCAACTTTGTCACCGGAATAAGCATCTTGCATACTTCAGTCAATTTTTAAAATGCAACAACAAAGGAGGAAATATGAGTATCTGAAAAAATGTGTGATTGTACTGCAGTCAACTGTTAGTAGAGTTCAGCAACAAAGACACTACAGGAATATAAAGACAGCTGCTTGTGTGATTCAGTCCAGATATGCTTGTGTGATTCAGTCCAGATACAGATCCTGCATACTAACCAAGCAAGCTGTGAGTTCTTATAAGCACATTCACTATGCTGTCTCAGTACTACAGTCTGCTTTCCACAAAATGCTGGAAAGAAGAAGCAGATTACGATGAAGAAGTGAAATTCTGATCAAGTCATTCTACTATGCCCATGTGGTCTGAACCAGATTCCTTGCTTTGAAATCCACCGCCATCAATATTCAGTCTGTGACAAGAATGAAGCAGAGATATAACCGCTATCGCACAATGAAAAAAGCATCACTGGTTATATAGCAGTGCTTCCGTTTGAATAAATTACTGCAACGTGAAAGAAAGCGATCACAGGATTCAGTGGGAGCTAGTGAAAACTCTGCCATGGTTGAACTGCTGGAGATCTTTAATGCTGAGCCAGACACAAATGTTTACACCAGCAATAAAGAAGAGATAACCGCACAATGCCTAGAACGATTCACTGTCAAACCAGTGGAAGTTGCTTTTGAGCGAAAAGTCTTCTGCGGGGTCAAGGACAATACTTGCTCCATTGACTCATGTGAAGAGCCTGATATATCCGTTCCTGATGCCCATGTCCCTGCTGTGACATTAAACGCACCCTCCTAAGATCCCTGCAATGCTGAAGCACCTGATTCTTATGATTATGCTGACTCGTGTGAAAAGCCTGATGTTCCCATTTCTGATTCCCATGCCCCTGTTATGAAGTTAAATGAAACTCTCTTGAAGTTCCCTGCAACTTATGATGTACTTGTTCCTGATGCCCATGTCCCTGTGATAACTTTAGATGCACACCAGTGAAGTTCCCTGCAACACCTTATGCACCTGATTCTGATGCCTATGCTCCCGTGAAGACTTTAGACAGAACCCTCGTGAAGTTCCCTGCAATGCCTGATGTATCAGATGCTGATGCCTATGTTCCTGTGAAGAGAATAAGTGCACCTTTTCCCATCAGCACCTGACGTACACATTGAGTCAGCCTTCCATCAAGGTATATGGAAAAAGAAAAATGTGGATGCTAATGAGTATTATCTACAATATTATGGTGGTTGGATGTATCACAATCTAATATGTACATTTTATACAATTCCGCTGCCTGGGTAAAGGTAAGGGGATCTCAACTCCCTAAAACATATACAATTACTGAAAAAAAACCCTAGCACAAAAGATCTAAGAAATATTATACCCTTAAATTTAATTAACTGGTAGAATTAAGTGGTAGAAACGCATAGGGTTATTGAGAGAGACACCTGAAACCCTGTGAGGACCTGTAGTTCACCTGCACAGCTTCTTGCGATTCCTGCAGCAAGGACCTGCAACAAGGAAGTAGGTTTCCTATACCGAGCAGTAATAGAGGTATCTGCCGTCAGACCAGCGCATGACCGCTGGGGAGCTGACGGATAAGGCAGAGAACCGGAGGTAATATCGATCCGCACCGGGCAAGTGCGAGGTGAGCGGCAGCAAAGAGCGGTGTGCATGGGAGAAGGAGCATCTCCCTGGATGGTTCCGCTTGAGGAAAAACCAAAGAGATTGTTTTGCAACTCTGCGGAGCATCAGATAAAGGCATTAGTGCAGCACCGGGAATATACGAGGACCGGGAGTCAACTTCAGTCCATGCAGCAGAACCCCGGGGGCAAAACTACCCACACACTTGCCTGTAAATACACACAGATAACATCAGATGCAGCCTGAAGCAACAAGTACAAAATTCATCTTTATTTATGAAGACAAACACCATATTATATACACAAGCTCATTGGAAACAGCACAATATCTCAACATTATGGAGTAAATTTGTGTTGCTGTACAAACATCCCTACAGGGTGGAAATCCAACTAGCTTGGACTGTGTTTGTCTATTCCTCTATAATCAGGGAAGAGGGTATAACAAATCCCTATTAGAGACAAGGTGGAGATATTCATTTTTCTTGGTCTTTTAACCTGGTCCAAAGTGCCTAATACTGTACATCAAGCAAAATCAATTGCAGTGAAAATTTTGATTGGGAATATATCCTTGAATGTTAATACATTGCATCAATCAATTAGATTGTGAACAATTGTTTGCTTTGATCAATATGCACGTTTAATTATATGCTGATTATATTTAGGGTTTATGGTTCAAGCTTGAACAAGGTTTAAGGTATACTAAACTTATAGTTTGGTATTTGTTGTTAATATTAATTGTACATGTAACGGTGTTTCTCCTATCCAATCTCATATTGGCCCTAACCTGTGGAAACTGACCCATGTTACATGTGGTGTAGTGTGGTGCACCTGATGGCTTACAGGACTCCTGAGTCTCCTACGATGTTAAGGGGGATATCATCAGGACTGGCTCTCCAGGTATAGCTGAGTCATACTCACTCTTGGTACAGCACCTCCATCTCTTCCAGACCCCCAGTCTGAAAGATAACCTCTATGTGCATCTTCTCCCCGAATGACTCCAAGCTCAGGCAAGAAGAGTTCTTTGGCAACAGCATACTTTATTGCATCAAGATATGGCAGACTGCCCATCCTGCAGCCGGTTGTATTAGCCATTCATGATAATAGGTTGCCAACCCAAAGGAAGTCCCTGACATTACACTCCTAGGCAAGGGCACTGAAAGCAGGTCTAGCTCTTCCCTTGCTCCCTGATGGAGTCAGAGGAATAGTCTCCCACACCGCTCCTGTGAGGGAGGGCCACAAAGCCTGCCAGATCCCTGGCAGTTTGCTGGGACAGACTAGCCTCACTCATAGGTGGTGGGGCACAACTGATAAATACAGGAAGTGCTGTGCACTAAATTGCTCCAATAGGCACCACCCCATAGTCACTGTAACTGGACACAGAGCCTGATGACACAATATTCACCTCCTGAAATACACATTCAAACAACTTGAATGTCTGTTTCAAACAACTTGAAGAGACATCTGTGCACAAAAATTGGTACACCTTTACATTTTGGGGAAATATGCTAATCGGATATGCAAATGACTCCTATTGGCATATTCCCCAGGTATTTCACGGGTGCTCATTTTTTGTGTACAGGTCTCTCCACATCTCTATATCTCTCACTCTCAACTCATATTTCTGGTTCTGGTAAATCGAATATTTAAAAAAAAAAAAGAAACGCAAATATTTTTTTTTCTGTGAGTTAAACAACGTCCAATAGGGTCCTCATTAGCATATGGCTAACAGCTTTAAATACAAACGTTGGAGGGAAAAAAATGTGGGTAGCCAACACAAATATACAGAAAAGGTAGAAAAATAGAATTTACAAATAGGAGATACAAAGTAGAGGTCTACTCACATACGTGTTAATGCAATGTCTTCCATTTATTGCATGAACAGTGGAGTGTGTAAACTTTCCCATACAGAATTTTCATCAATTATTGGGTCCGTATTTGATCTGAAACGTTACCCTCTCCACTGCTCCTTCAATAAATGGAAGACATGCATTAATACTTGTGTGATTAGAGCTCTACTTTGTAACTCAGCTTTAACCAGCTAACATTGGCATAAAACACCTCAGGCGCTAGCTGCCACTCATTAGCCATATTCTAAGGAATATACCAGGAATATATTGTAATGCAATGCAATGAGTGCTGCAGTTGGGAGCAGAAGGGGAGAGAACACCTTACCTCATCAAACTGCTGTTTGAATCATACAGCCACTGTATAGAAAAGCCCCCTCTTATGCTGGAACTCCCCAATGCATGGCCACTTAAGATTTAAAAAAAATAAAGGAACAGCCCCAGTCATAGCCAGAGCTTACACAGAGCTTTCACACAAGCTTACACACGAGCCAGCCGGACTATTTAACAACATCACAAACCTTGACAGATAAAGAAACCAAAGTTAATAATTTAACCCCACATGCACTGCTAGAGCTGGCGGTGTCCGTCCCTGTGCACCCTACGTAAGAGAGAACTACCAAAACAAGAGTAATTAACACTAATATGTTCCTTGGGGGTGCACACGTGGCGCCATCCACAATGGCCGCCTGAAGCAGGCTTAATGAGGTGGCGGGCATACAAAAGCACCTAACAAAATAATAGCAGTAGGAAACGCATAGATTGGAGGCGTTGGCTCTAGAACGCTCTAAAATGGCTCAGAGAAAGCCAACTCCGCAGGACTTCTTCAAGACAAAAGAGAAAAACAAATCGGGCCAATCAGAAAGCAGAGTGACATCCTCCGCTCAGTCAGACGCAGAACCCGAAACTGAACCTGAGGTATGTAACCAAACATCAACTAAAAAAGACATTGAGAATTTATATGCCAGCCTAAAAACCTTACTCCAACAAGAGCTGCAAAGCGCACTCAAAGATCTCAGATCAGAGGTCAGCTCCATAGGAGATCACACAGACACGGTGGAACATAAAGTGGAAGAAGTCATCCACAACCAGACAACTATGGATACGGAGATCCTGGCCCTACGATCCAGAATGTCCGACATGGAGGAGAAACAGGAGGACCAAGAAAACAGGGCAAGGAGAAACAACCTCGGGTTCAAAAACATCCCAGAGACGGTCACAGACCTAGAAAAAGCTACAACTGAATGGCTACAGACCCTACTCCCAGAAATGCCCCCAGTTGCACTGATCCTGGACAGAGTGCATAGAGCGCTTAGACAGAGACCACAAGCCGGAGACAGAGCAAGAGATGTAGTGGTGAGGCTTCACTACTTTAAAACTAAAGAAGCGGTTCTTACCCTGGCACGGGAAAAAGGAGGGCTGAAATGGGGAGATGTGACGATAGACGTGTACAATGACCTGGCACCATCAACGCAGAGGATGGCCCTGAAACATGTCACAAAAATTCTGAGAGACAACGAAATTCGATACAAGTGGGGATTCCCATTCCGCCTTATCGCCACCAGAAAAGGAACGCAAGCCTAAATGAAGGATCCAGAAGAGGGAGTGGACTTCCTAGAAAGACTGGGACTGCAACCACCAGAATCCTTGACTCAAGAAGAACGCAGACCGCTTTTAGTCAGACCCACTTGGAAAGAAGTGGGCAGAGGAGCCACTTCATATAGAAGACAACCAAGGGAGCCCCAGAAACTTTAGGTCTATGCAAAACCTGCCACAACAGAGAAAATACAAAAAAGGTTATAAAGAACTATACCAAAAAATACAAGACTGTAGTGAGCAGCGGATGCATAGATCCAGATAAGGAATAGCAAAGGTACACCTCCATCCCCCCCACAGTCTAGAGGGTAAACTAAAGGATAGAATTATTGGTGTGACTAAGAATAGTACCAACTACACACAGTACAGACAGGAGGAAAATATTGCCTGCAACACCAAAACCAGACAAAATTAAGTATATCCTAGATTAGCGGATTGAATGCAACCTAGAATAGCGGTTACATAAGCAAAACACCTTTAAAGTAGCCAAGAGTAGGGGGAACAAGGAGATTAGTAAGCAGGAAATAAGAATTTAAGCCAAAAAAAAAAGAGGGGGATGATGGTCGGTAACATATGTTAAATGTACGATTTCAGTCGTTGAATTATGTTTGTCCAAAGTAGAGTTGTTCACAAGGTCTTAAGTATTTGTATAAGGTATAGAAGGTTTTAATATATAAAAAAAAAAAAAAAAAGTAAATATACTAGGAAGACTCGCCGCCTGGGACCGCAGTGCAGTCCTTACACACTCAAAGATATGGGTGTGGGATTAGCGCTACTGCGCAACCACAGAGAACGATCGATCACGACAAGTGATCAAACAAATCCAGGCTATTTTAGTCACCTGGATTATCCTATATATGTTATTTTATTTTTGATGTTTAAATGTTGAACTGTTGTCATTGCTACAAGACGTGTAAGAATACCCTCCAGGCCACCTCTCAAGGGAAAACAGAATACGAATCCACCAGAAAAGAAGACTACAAAGTCAGGTAAATACAAATGACACTGAAATTAATATCACATAACACCAAGGGACTGAACAATGTAGTAAAGTGGAAGATAGCTATGACAGAATATAAAAGACTCTCAGGGGACATAATATTCCTACAAGAAACGCACTTCACGGTTAGCTCTACTCCTACATATTGGGACACATACTACCCCCAGATATATAAAGCATCTGCAAAGGACGAAAAGAAAAGAGGGGTGGCCATTCTCCTAGCAAGGAACTCCCCATTTAAGGTAGACAAGGTAAAAAGGGACCCAGAGGGACGATACCTAATACTCACAGGAGACATAGAAGAGACCCAGATAACCCTAGTTAATGCATACGCACCGAACGAAAACAAGAGTATATTCTTTACAAAATTATTTCGACTGCTGTGTAAAGTCTACAGGGGCCGCATAGTCTTCGCTGGAGACTTCAATATAGCCTTAAATGAAAAACAAGACAGATCTAAACCTGCTTTGGCAGCGACTCTGGCTTCCTGAAAAGGGGAGAGAAAAATGCTAAGAGAGGGACTTAAAGAGTTTGATTTACGGGATGCATGGAGGGAGATGAATCTCCAGAAAAGAGACTTCTCTTTCTATTCAGACCCCATAACGTTTATACAAGGATAGATTACATCTTTGTAGATTCTCTGCTAATCTCAAAAATAACAAAGGCCACAAATGCACACAATTACATGGTCAGATCATGCCCCAGTAGAAGTGCGCATTGATGATATATGTAAGAAACCAAGAAAGGGGACATGAGACTAAATAAGTCACTACTAAAGATGCCAGAGGTCATCACAGAGATCAGTAACGAGGCAACCAATTACTTCCAAATAAACAAAGTTAGCGTGGAGTCTCCCTATACTCTATGGGAGGCCCACAAGGCAGTGGTGAGAGGTAAACTGAAAAGTGTCGCAACATATAGAAAGAGGGAGAGACAGAAACAAACCTTAATTCTACAAGATAAGATAAAGAACCTAGAAGAGGCACATAAAGCAAATCACAGTAATAGTGAAGGAATTGCGGGATTTAAGAGGGAAATTAAAACTATACCTTACTGATAATGCCGAAAAAGCTATAGCATGGACAAAACAAAACTTCTACGAGAAGGCTAATAAGGCTGATACAGTGCTGGCCACAAGACTGAGGAAAGATAGAATGCAATCTAGAATATATAGCATCAGGAGAAAAGATGGGGTATGTACAACAAACCCACAGACAATAGCTAATACATTCACCACATTTTATAAAGAGCTATATAATGGGGATAAAGTAGGTAAAGGAAACCACCAAGGAAAAACAGAGAAAATTCCTCAGAAACTTGAAATTGCCCAAACTCACATTACAGGAAATTAAAACACTATCCCAGTCGATAACCCCGATAGAGGTACTGGAAACAATAAAGGGACTAAAAAATTCCAAGGCCGCAGGACCAGACGGTCTGTTTAATATACTATAAAAAACTAGCCCACATCCTTTTTCGTCTTTTCCTTATTCCAATCCCCAGTCTTTTTAAGTTAAATTATTGTAGTAGTTATTTTATACGCTGTCCCAACAGTGTTTTCATTATTGTCTCCCCACCAAAGGTTTTATATACAGGATGCCAATACTTGTAATCCAAAAGTAACACCGTACCCCTTTGTATGTTCTGTACCCCACTACCCATTGTCCTTAACAAAGAATGCAAATAAAGAACAAGTTTTAAAAAAAAATATATATATCCCATCATTAAGACCCACGTTACCTGTAATGGCCTGCTGTGGATATGCGTTGAGGATTTCCACACATCATTTGCATATAATTAATACTAAAGTTAAAGCTAGTGGCAGGTCTTCTTAGCATTATGACAGGTTTTAATACAGGGATCGGGAGCTTTGAAGTTCCCCTTTAACACTCTATAAAACTTTAGTTTAAGTTAATGTCTTGTTAAGTCCATAGAGCTCTGTGTTTCTGTCTTTTCTCCAGCTCGCTATATTAAAGTAACTTCTTTTTTATCCACATAAAGGAAAGTCACCCTTTCTTCTTCTTCTGAATTTTCCAAAGTAACCTGATATAACTACAATAAACTCTGTCCTGATTTTCATTCAAAGCTGTTGATTGGATGAATGAGGCAAGGACATGGTCTTGTTAATAATGACCCCAAAGTTATATGTATAGGATCGTCAATTTGGTTCTCTTCTTGCAACTTTTTTTCCCCAGAGCATTAGAGCACCCCGTTTCCCTCACTCAAACATTTCTTGCTTGGGAAACCAATGATTGTACTATTAAAGAGCTACTTGACAGGTACACCCCTTTCAGAATCTGGTAATACAGTACATATATATATATATATATATATATATATATATATATATATATATATATATATATATATATATATACATCAATGGACTTTTATGTAGACGTCACTGGAGAATGATAATGACTGTGAAGGCATCATACTTGTAATACATTATATATATATAATGTCAAAAGATATACAGAAGTTATAGAGGTTACCATGCCGTGACAGTAATTTTAGACATTCCCAGTAACAACACAGGTGGAAATGTATTACAAGTATGATGCCTTCACAGTCATTATCATTCTCCAATGACGTCTACATAAAAGTCTATTGATGTTTAGAAATGTATCTACAGTAATACAAACATTCTGCAGTTTCTTTTTATGAGTTTGACTTAAGATTTTAAATAGTTAGAGATATTGTTGCCAGGAGTGTATAATGTCTCCTCATAATATACACTAATCAGTGGATACTTTAGTTGATCACTGCAAGCTTGTGTAAGAGAGACCAGATGGTGCTTTTTCATGCCAAAAATATTCACTGCTGCTCACAGTTTAATTGTTTTTTACATAGTGGACTGAACAGAGAATTCACGAGCTAAATCTATTAAGAGTGTGCCTTCAATTGGTTTAATTAGCGCTTTTTATATTGCAGAATTTTTCAGTGTTATAACTTAGCCTTTAAAAGAAGCCCCCAAAAACAGTTGCATCAGCAGTTAGTTTACTTCTCATTTAATCATTGTTTTAAGTACTTTATTTTGTCTATTGCATAGTGTCAGATATGGTAAATTGTCCACATTAATGCTGTAGTGTTATCCACTGGAGATAGCAGTAGATGGAAATAGGGGGGGGGGGGGGGAGGGCGGGATAGAGAGAAAGATCAATTTAGGAGACAGCCCATTGACTCCAAAGATTAAGCTATACTGCATGTGGGGAGATACCAGTGAACGCACCTGAGATAAAGATGTAGAAGGGGTTATTAGCCCTTTAGGATAATGCATAAAAAACACCATACATATTGCAATCATTAAGAAGATAATGTGTTCAGTACCATTTTTTTTAATAGCAATGCATGTCGCTCTCTCCATGTCCTTAGCAAAAGCTGTATTTCAGTGTATGCATGGGAGTAATGACAAGACGTAAATATTGTTAATTTATTTGAAGATAACACATTATCCTGAAAGAAACATGAGGTTAACCATAGTTAAAAGTAAGTAACTGTTACAGTAGTAACCGTAGTATAACAGTAGTCATTTTTATATATATATTTACATTTGTTAATAACGCATTCTCAGCAAAATTAAGGGCAATTCTGTTTATGTCACACTTGTGCTCCCCACAAGCGAGAGAGAAAGAGAAGGGACCCGATAGCGAGGTGGGGAGGCCGCAGGGGATACGAAGGTAGTAAGTTGCCGCGCAGCTGGGGATCGCGCACGTGGTCACGTGACCACGCCGCGAGCAGGATAATGCGCGACGCGTCCGGAGGTGCGGTGTCTGGCTCAGAGACACGTGTGATCTAGCTGCACGTGCGCGCATGCTCTGACAGCAGAGCAGGAGTGCGCGCGCTCTCAGGTAAAAACACGTTTGTTGAGGGAAGCCAACGCTTCAGCACAGGAGTCTGGAACGGGAACCAGGAACTAGGAACGTGGAACAGGAACATGGAACTAGGAACATGAACATGGAAAGAGCCGGGGAGGTAGAGTCCAGAGCACAAGGTAACATCTACAAGGGAATTGCTTCTTGGAGGACGTCCAGCCTCCTTAAAGGTATAGTGCCAGAAACAGCAAGGTGCAGCGAACCTAAATATAACATACGGGTTCTTAGTCTAATCCATTGGCCAAGGAATTATAAGCCTGCTACCACGTCAAGGTGAACCCTACTAAGCAGGTACCTACACTATCCGACGGTAAACTAACCTTAGTAGTATTTGAGTGACTGCCCCAGTCTTCCGGAATCCAAAGGAGATGAGTAAAGGTCCTAGGGAGGTCCAGGCAGGAACAGCATGCAATGATAGTACTAGCAGGCACCAGGGCAGGCAGCAAATGACTAATAGCAAGGAGAAAGTCAGAGAGGCTTACTTCCTATTAGGAGGAAGAGGGCAGGATTTGCCAGGAAGCAAGATGGCGTCGTTTGCTTCAGAATCCTTAAAGACACAGGATCTTGACTCACAGCTAGAGGGTGGCGATCAGAAGAAAACAGGTACGGAAGGAACACACCGCAGGTGGCGTGTTCCATGCATTGTTACAGTTTATAAGACATAATCACATTATTTTCTCTAATTTAATGAAGCTTAGTGAATATACATGATGTTCAGGGAATACCACAAAGACTACTAAAGTGGTAGCCCCTTTCACATTTCCAAATCCAACAGTGCAAGGGTAGCACCTTTAGCTTTGGAAGAGATCTTGAAAAAGAGTCTGTGCAATTATAATGCTCTGAATTGTTCAAGCATACATTCCCCATCCACCTCCTTGCATACTGTACATTTTTTACAGTCATTTAAGAATTCAGAACATCTAATGGTAATGGTCTGAATTCAAATGTCACAATAAAATGACAAAATTTAGCACAAACCTGCTTTAGTTTCTAGGGGGTACATCCACAACAGTCCATAATTTTCTAGGGAAATTGGGAATAGACATTATTTTTCATCTTATTAACGGGTATCCTCAAAGCTAAAGAAATGCAAAAATATCATCACTTCGTAATAGTAGCTGCACTACTAAAAGGGATGTTTATGTCTCAGAGGCACATTCTCCAATACATTGCACATGTGCATTGGTTTAAAGTCATTTTGTGATGTGTTATGCGTTATGTGTTATGCGTCCTTTACTGTATCAGGATGCCTGTGAGCATGTTCCAAATTCAAATAAATACACATTGAAAAACTCACCCATTTCAGCTAGACTGCTTTACAGTTGACATGGCTAAGCAGGTGTCTATTGTGATGGTAGGGGGTAACCAGGCTCTCAAATAAAGGTCATGGCCGTTTTGGTAACACCTTATATGTATATAAGGTTCCAAGAGAGTTAGCTCTTGGGCCCAGTAACATTGTACCATGCCAATATACTGTATGAATAAAAGTATTTTTTGTGTTTTTCCCTTTCCAGGGATGCCAGCAAGCAGGGCTTGCTTGGGTATGAGTTTCAAGGGGGGGGGAGGTTTGCGGAGGAACCGTTGACAGAATGTGCCTATGAAGTTGGGGTCTGGAATTGTTGGTTCCCTTATAAATGTTCCCGGGAGTCATGCCTGATTCTCAGATAGATGTAGGCACATTGTCCCAGTAATACCTCCCCTTTAAAATGCATGCGTGGCTCATCACTAGGGTACCCTGCTTCAGCACGGCCCAGAAAGAAGAAGGAGGCACAGGGATAAAACATGTATTCCTGTGACTGAGGGAATCCCTAGGTTAAGGGGGGTACCACAGCTAGTGCCAAGGTGACCCACAACCAGTATAGGGTTGGGTGCCCCAACTGTATATAAGGTTGAGGGGGGATTCTGAGAGTCCAAACTGAGTCCAAGGGAAAGTGTGGGGAAAAAGGCATATAGGAATAAAACTACAACATTTCTCCCTTTCTTTCCCCTTGTGAGGAATCTGGGAACACGTCGACGTGTTCCCTCCTTACCTAGTGCTGCTGCTGCTCCACTATCTGCTCATGCGCACAACTCCGCTCTGATTACAGAGCGCGCGCGCACCCGCAACACTTCAGCCCCGGCCACGTAGCTTGGCTACACCCCTGGACGTGCTGCAACGTGCAATGATCCCCAGCTGCATGTCAAGCATAATTTGTGCCTCTTGTCTCCTGAAGCCTATCCCAGCTTCCACTGGGGCCACGCCCCCGCTCCACCCCCTGTCTGTCTGCTTAAATACAGTTAGATCCGGAAATAATTGGACACTGATACATGTTTTGTTATTTAGGCTGTGTATCAAAATAAAAACAAGTTACAGTTAAATAATTAATATGGGCTTAAAGTGCAGTCTATCAGCTTTTATTTGAGGGTATTCACATCCGAATTGCATTAAGGGTTTAGTAATTACATCTCTTTAAAATGTTGCCCCCTCATTTTCAAGGGACCAAACGTAATTGGACAATTGACTCAAAAGCTGTTTCATGGACAGGTGTGGGCTATTCCTTCATTATTTCATCATCAATTAAGCAGGTAAAAGGTCTGAAGTTGATTCCAGGTGTGGCATTCACATTTGGAAGCTTTTGCAGTGAACCCACAACATGTGGTCAAAGGCGCTCTCAATGCAATTGAAACAGGGCATCCTTAGGTTGCAAAAAAAAAGAAAATCCATCAGAGAGATTGCAGGAACATTAGGAGTGGCCAATCAACAGTTTGGTACATTCTGAGAAAAAAAAGAATGCACTGGTGAGCTCCGCAACACAAAAAAGCCTGGACGTCCACGGAAAACAACAGTAGTGGATGATCGTAGGATCCTTTCCAGGGTAAAGAAAAACAACTTCACAACATCCAGTCAATTGAAGAACACTCTCCAGGAGATAGGCATATAATTATCCAAGGTGGAAGAAGAAAGGAGCACAGCCATCCGCATCCAAAGTGCATAAAATGAATTAAAATGAAATAGTGCAACTTTCTTCTTCCACCTTCTGATCTAAACCACTGAGTACTGCACACTGAGGAATTCATCCTACTTGGAACAAACACAGTCAGATATAGGGCACCAGCTCTTTTATTATTACCTTTCTAGTGTGGGATTGTTTATTCATTATGCCCCATGGGTGAATGATGTTTCTATAGGGACCATTTGATGTGGTAGCTGTGTGGTCACCACTAGTCTCCTTCTCTCCCTGGGGTGAACATCTCTGTTATTTATACAATTGTTCTGAAGATTGGATTCATTCTGAATGGACTTATGCTTCTGTGAGCTTATTTTGTCATGCACCAACTTACCACATATCTATATCATTATCCAAGTCTGCCATAAAGAGAAGACTTCACGAGAGCAAATACAGAGGATTCACCACAAGGTGCAAACCATTCATATGCCTCAAGAATAGAAAGGCCAGATTAGACTTTGCCAAACAATATCTAAAAAAGCCAGCCCAGTTCTGGAACAGCATTGTTTGGACAGATTAAACTAAGATCAACCTGTACCAGACTGGTGGGAAGAAAAAAGTATGGAGAAGGCTTGGAATGGCTCATGTTCAAAAGCATACCACATCATCTGTAAAACACTGTGGAGGCAGTGTAATGGCATGGGCATGCATGGCTTACAATGGCACTGGGTCACTAGTGTTTATTGATGATGTGACAGAAGAAGCTGGATGAATTCTGAAGTGTACAGGGATATATTGACTGCTCAGATTCAGCCAAATTCAGCGAAGTTAATTGGACGGTGCTTCACTTTACAGATGGACAATGACCCAAAACATACTGTGAAAGCAACCCAGGAGTTTTTTAAGGCAAAGAAGTGGAATATTCTGCAATGGCCAAGTCATTCACCTGATCTCAACCCAATCAAGCATGCATTTCACTTGCTGAAGACAAAACTTAAGGCAAAAAGACCCATGAACAAACAACAACTGAAGACAGCTACAGTAAAGGCCTGGCAAAGCATCACAAAGGAGGAAACCCAGCGTTTGGTGATTTCCATGCATTCCAGACTTCAAGCAGTCATTGCCTGCAAAGGATTCTCGACAAAGTATTAACAATGAACATTTTATTTATGATTGTGTTAATTTTCCAATTACATTTGAGCCCCTGAAAAAAGGGGACTGTGTTTGAAAATGGTTGCAATGCCTAAACGTTTCATACAATATTTTTGTTCTTCCCCTTGAATTAAAGCTGAAAGTCTGCACTTCTATTGCATCTCAGTTGTTTCATTTCAAATCCATTATGGTGGCGTACAGAGCCAAAATTATGAAAATTGTGTCAGTGTCCAATTATTTCTGGACCTAACTGTATACCCTGTTCCTGCTCTAAATCAGTGCTCAGCATTATTCGGTGTAGCCTCGCTGCTTCTTCCAGTTGTGCCTTGCCTTGTCCCAGTATTGTATTTCAGATTAACCTCTTGTGTACCTATATCAATAACCTCTGGATAATGACCCCGGCTTACCCTCGACTCGAATTCAGTTCGAATTAACACCTTCTCGCTTTTTTTCCGACAGATCTAAAGTGGCTTATATAATTGCATTAATAACTGGAGATGCTTTGGCATGGGCTTCACCCATCTGGGAACAGAGACCTGAATTTACGCAAAACTTTGCAAGTATTCAAAAATAATTGAAACAAGTTTTTGACACTCCAGGCCGTAAGGTCGCTTCTGCCTCTTCCTTGTTTTACATTTCACAGGGCCACAGATCCGTTGCAAAATATGCTCTTGGGTTCCGGACCATCGCTGCGGAGATGGGCTGGAACGATGAGGCTCTATCAGCGGCCTTCTGGCAAGGTCTCTCCGAGACTCTGAAGAATGAGTTAGCCACCCAGGAACGACCTCCTGCACTTGAGGATCTGATAGCCGTATGTATCAGGGTTGATCAACGCTCTCAGGGGAGGCGGGTGGAACGCCATCATTCACTGTCTCTTACCTCTATGCCTCCTATCTGCAGTCCTACTCCTATCACTCTCCCTGGCTCCTAGTTCCTGTGCTGATGACCTGGGCCCCCAGTTCCAGCTTTACCTTGTCCAGAGACCTGCTGCATTCACCCCAGGCAGAGGTCTACTATCTGGTTCCTGTGCTGAAGCACTGGTCCTCCAGTGCCAGCCTTGCATTGTTCCCGATACCTGCATTCTACCCTTGCAGAGAACTTATCATGGGCTGCACCCGCTCCTCGTGCCGAGGCCATTCCCGCACTTCAGCTGCTACGCTGAAGCGATGTGCTCCTGACTTCCTTTTGCCTAACTCCAGCCTGGACATTGATTTCTCTACCAACTCCAACCCTGACCCTGGCGTATCAAAGGACTACCCTGGCCTCTCCAACCCTGACCCTGCTATGAATGACTACGAACTGCGCAATCCAGAACCGGCTTCGTGGTCTAAGGTCGGTGTACTAACATTCCCACCTCAGCCCTGCGGTCTGATCCCGGATTGTGGCAAGCACTTCCGTTACAGCTACCATTTTCTTTAAGCATGATCTTCATGGGGCATACAACCTTATACACATACGACAAGGGGATGAATGGAAGACAGCCTTTAATACACGCAACGATCATTATGAATATTTGGTTATGCTTTTTGGACTTTGTAATTCACCAGTGATTTTCCAGGAGTTTGTAAATGAGATTTTCTGTGATGTCCTTAGCTCATTTAACATCGTGTACCTCGATGACATTCTCATTTTTTCTAAGTCCTTATCAGAACAAATCCAGCATACGCAGTTAGTACTCTCTCGCCTTCGTGAAAATCATCTCTATGCCAAGATGGAGAAGTGTATATTTAATCAAACCTCTACCTCCATTCTGGGCTACATTATTTCTGATGAATGGTTCGCTATGGATCCCGATAAACTTAAAGCCATTCTTGATTGGCCCCAAACCACTTCTCTCAAGTCAATTCAGCGGTTCCTTGGCTTCGCCAATTATTACCGTAAATGTATCCATAATTTCTCTGCCACTGTGGCTCCTATCACTGCCTTGACTAAGAAGGGCGCGGATCCTTCCTCCTTGCCCCCTGAAGCATGCCAGGCCTTCGAGTCTCTCAAGGAGGCATTAGTTTCCGCCCCCATCTTGCGTCATCCAGACCCTAATCTGCCTTTCACTTTAGAGGTAGATGCCTCAGATATCGGAGCACAAGCCATACTCTCACAAAGGCAATCTCCTCAGGATAAACTACACCACTGTGGGTTCTTCTCAAAGAAATTCTCCCCCACAGAGCAAAATTATGATGTTGGGAACAGAGAACTGTTAGCCATCAAACTTGCTCTACAAGAATGGAGACATCTCCTGGAGGGTACCGAGAACCCATTTGAATCCTCACAAACTTATTGTACTTCGAAGGCACTCACCACCTTGGCTCACGCAAGGCCTGCTGGGCACTCTATATCTCAAGGTTCAATTATATTATTTCTTGCATTCCTGGTACTAAGAATCTGAAGGCTGATTGTCAGGAATCGGCGTTCTCCTCTCTTCCCACACAGAGCACTCCCTCTCCGCAGGGAGCCCCTGGACACACAAAACAATCCTGCCTTACCAGCCTCCACGGCTCCTCGCCCCTGCCGCCGTCGTGGGATCACTCCCCTCGGCGATTCCTCTGCTCAGCGCCGGGCGCGCACATGCCCTCCCGCACGCACACCTACACGCACGCCAGCCCCAGACATTATGTGCATGCATTCCCAGCTTACAGAGCACACGCCTAACAGAGCACTTTTAACCACTGCTCCTGCAGTGAGGCGTCGCCCCCAAGCATCACACAGTTCCATGCAAATCAAGGATTACACTCAGCTGGGCTGTAACACTTCCCTCCTATCAGGGAAGACACACTGTACAGGGGCAGGGACTTCAAGCATAGACTAGATCCCTGCGATGTTCCTCTCAATCTTATCCAGACGAACACCCATGCCACCCATGCACCTATCCATATTCTCCATGGATGCCAAAAGATGCTCCATCTCGGATTCCATTTGGTCCCTGTATTGCTCTGTAGATTTGTCAGTGATGTCGAAACCACTGAAAACATTCAGCATGTAGGTGAACGAGGATTTCTGGGTGCTAGAGCAGGTAAGCTGGGGGTTTTCAGATGAGCATCGGCATTGATGGATGCTGAAGCAGGTGAGCTCGGGGTTTCCATATGAGCATTGGCCGCAACCACACAGCTTCACCGGATCGCTTTCCCGCAGGGACACTACAGCTAAGTGATTAGGGTCTTCTTTCCCTTTTTCTGTCCTCTCTCCACCCCTTTTTCCCCCCTGTGATGAAGGGGTATGTTATTGAGGGATAGGGCAAGCGGGTCTATGCGAATCCATTATTGGGCAGCAACACGTGTATGGCATATCCATGCAGGGTCTGTATAGATTGGTGTGTAGGGAATTGTACATTTCTCTACCTTCCCTGTGTGTAGCCGTTCATTTCTTTGAGGGACAATAATAAGCGGGGTCTCTACACAGACACCCACTTTCCACACTATGTATTAATAGTATACATCCAGTGCTGATGTGATCTATTAATTTTAGGGATTTCAGAATTTGGTTTTAAGTATTTGTTTTCTCAGCTGGCACAATATCTTTGACTGTCCACCTGTATATGTGCCCTCATGGTCATTCACAGGGGCTGATACTTAAGCTTTCAAGGCTCCAACAATGTCTTACTAATGAGGCTGTGGACAGTATTTTATTACCCTATGGTTGTTGCTTGATTTCTTGGGTCACTGTGCCCTTAGCCAATTGTTGGCGTGCTGGGTCACTGTACCCTTAGCCTTTATTGGCTTGCATGACCTCTTTTTAGAGGCATTCATTGACCAGAAATACTGTATTGGTTACTTATTGCAGACTTACCAGCGCCTATGGGTTTGCTCGGGCAGCCTGATTGGACATCGGTTCCGAATGTAAAAAGCACACTAGAATATTAAAGTATATTTTACTATACTTCTGAGTCTTGCGGAACAGGGGACAGTAAAGGAAAAATGTTGTAGTTTTATTTCAATCTGCCTTTTTCCCCACACACTTTCTCTTGGACTCAGTCTGGACTCTCAGATTCCCCCTCAACCTTATATACGGTTGGGGCACCCACAAACCCTATAATGGTTGTGGCTCACTTGGGCACTAGCTTGGGTACCCCACTTAACTAGGGATTCCCTCAGCTACACAAATATATGTTTTATCCCTGTGCCTCATTCTCCGTTCTGGGCTATGCTGAAGCAGGGTACCCTTGTGGTGAGTCATGCTTGCATTTTAAAGGGGAGATACTGCCGGGACAATGGGCCTCATGCAGTAAGCGTTGCTAAGGATTTTTTCGGCATTTTATAGCCAAAATTGGGTTTGAGATTCAGTAAGCGCCGATAAGTGCTTGATTTCGGCAGGTTTCGTAGCCGATAATTTTGTTATGGCCAGTCGGCTGGCGATAAGCCTGTTTTCGCCACTGATCGCCACTTTTTTAAATTGGCTGGATTCAAGAACCAAAATCAGCTTATCGGGGCTGATCGGCACTACGAAATTGAGATGTTATGGCCAATTTCTCCCGCCAACTAAAGTTGGCAGGTTGGAGGGGAGAATGATCGCTAAGGCTGCCGGAACGGCACTTAGAAAAAAAAACTCTTCTGTACATCAATGGCGTCAATGGAGCGGGGACGTATAACAGTATAGTACTGTTTACGTTTCATTGCTCACAATACAAACGTCATTTGCATTACAGTGTGGGGGGCATTCCCTGCATTGTGTCACAGCTGACGTGTATTATTTGCATAACATTGTACTTTTACATGTTTTCATCATTTGCGTGTCACATTACTCATCATGTGATGATGTGTCAAGGGAAAATCCTATACTCAACTCTTAAAGGAGAACCTCACATCATATCACACATTTTACTGAACTGAGCGACAATTATTTACATGATGTTATACATGTCACACATGTCACACATACACCGTATATTCATGTTCCTTTACATTACACAATGCTTGTAATGTGTGACGCATCTTTAAACGTTCATGTACATCTTTCTTCTCATGTTTACATGTAGTTTTGGTCCTCCCTATTTTCATGACGTCACTTATTGGACGCTCAATCACATTGCATGTTTACATTGTAACCGTTGCATTACAAGCACTTCAACCTAACTTCTACACACATGTACAGTAATTAATCATTGTGACACCTTGTAAACTCATTCTATAGCAACTATCCTCATTACAGAAATGCATGCATATGCACACGACAATTCATTGTTGTCAACATGTGACAATAACATGGCTAATTACACATGTTACACCAAACTTTTCCCACGTCAATCTCAGCCTTTTTGTCTAATTACATGACTGACTGTTGCGTTCAGAAGTGTTACATGCATTGCACATTAAACTATTTATTTTCAACCAATGTTTGTACAAAGCTTCACGTCACATCATTGGCAAATATCATCATTCCCTGCAGAATACACACAACAAATACTTCTAAGATCAACTGCACACAGCTTGCCACAGAAGTACTTTATTATGTTAATGTAACACCTTGCATTTTACTATGTCACCTGACATCATCACATACCTATTTAAAGGACGCCCATTACCTGCTCATTCACAGCTACTCATTTCAAAATGTTGCGATTGTTTAGGAGACGGAGGAACATTCTTTTCTATGACATGCTTGCTGATCAAGAGAATGATATAGGGCAAGGGAGGGACAGACCGAGGGACAGTGACAGGGACAGGCATGCGGATACGACAGGGACAGGGAGAGGGACAGGCCGAGGGACAGGTAGAGGGACAGGAGATCAGAGGAGAAGACAGAGGAGACAAGTTGTGCCTCGTCCGCGTGTGTACAGGGAGAGAACCCTGTTAGATGGGATGAGTGAGGAGGAGATAGTAAGTCGCTATCGTTTGAGTTCAGCAGCAATCTTATCTCTTTATGAAGAGATAAGGGGAGATTTAGATTTTGTGACAGCCAGAGGTCGTGCAGTCCCTGGGCTTGTTAAAATGCTGTGCTCATTACATTATCTTGCTTCCGCGTCATTCCAGACAACTGTGGGCATAGTGGGCGGGGTCTCGCAATCTACATTCTCGCGGGCCTTTACCCAGTTTCTCTATGCACTCAATAGACACGCTAGGAATTATATTCATTTTCCTACAGAGGCAACAGAGTGGCTGGAAGTCAGGACTGGCTTTTATAATATAGCAGGGATACCATGTGTGCTGGGTGCAATCGATTGCACACATGTTGCTTTGATTGCACCTAGTCAGAGTGAGCATGTTTACCGCAATCGTAAGCACTACCATTCACTCAATGTACATGTGGTATGTGATGCCACGATGAGGATAATGCATGTGGTACCCAAATTCCCTGGTTCCAGTCACGATTCCTCTATCCTGAGGAACTCTTCAGTCTTCCATGCGTTCGAAGAGGGACATTTTGAACATGGTTGGCTGCTGGGTGAGTACAGATTTATATGTGAATCTTACAGAGGATTTAAAATTTCGCGCATGCCCACGTTCTTGGTAATAAGGATACTTGGCTCTAATCAAATCATAGATTTGGCCCGTGTTTGCTTTGTGTCACGATGCGGACAAAATCGCTTGTGCTATCATGAATTTGTATCCTTTGTGCGGATGCATATTTTTTAATAATTCATCAGCTATTGCAGATTAACAGAAAAGATGTCTGCAGTTCTCTGTTCTTTGCTCATAAGAATGAAACTGCTCAATTGCTAACTATTTGCTGTCTTTACTTTTCAAGGTCATAAAAAGTATCAACTTGTACTCCTTGTTTGAAGCACCAATTGGATGTGTAGAAATAATTGGTTTCACGTTTGTGGTTTGTGATAGGCGTTTGTCAGACCAACATGTATCATTTTTTTATC